>NC_089648.1:11011500-11319500 GCF_037042795.1 Molothrus aeneus
AGCCTCAAGCTTAGAGAAATGAAAGGAAACCTGGCTTCACTTCAAGAGTTTTGATCTCGGGTATTATTTTTGATCTAATATATCATTAGATCTGTTGATTTAGTTAAAACTTACTGGTATATTTCTCAACTTTCAATGCAGTATTCTTGAACTCAGAGGTTTAGGAAAGAGTTGTGAGAAGGGAATTTGAAGGATATTAACTCATTTAGGTGTAAAGGTTCATAACCTCTTACAGCAATCCCTTCTTTTTATCCTTGCCAGACAGTTTCAGCTGCACACAGCAAGCAAAACTGAATTTGACTTGGAAGAGTTTGAGGGGGATACCACATTCTTGTTGAGAATTCTAAATTGCACTTGTGCCTGTGTTGTTTTTGATTTTTGTTGGTATTTGTTTGGGTTTTTTTTACTATTGAGTATTTACAGATTAACCACTTCTATACCTTTTGATTCATAAAAAGGTAAAAGACAAGAAATAAAAATCTAACATTGTGTACAGTGTGAACCTGTGAGGACAGACAACACCAAAGGGATAAGATGTGCAGATAAAACAAGAAGCCATGAGTGCTGTGTCAGAATTCATCACAACAGAATAAGAATAAGCTGAGATTCCCTTTAACTTCTCAAAGTGTCTGATGAACACTGCGATGTTTGCATATGTGTCAGAGTAATCTCAGAGAGGAGCTGACCACTCAGGTGGTTGCACACCAATTTTTCACCATTTTGTATCTCCTGTGGATTATGAGAATCCACTGGGAATAAACATTGTAGCAAAATTTCAAAGGAAGAATGCCATAACCAATGTAAATCCATGGATATTCTTCTGAAATCTGTTGAATTTCTCCCATTTTTCACTGGTATAGCTGGGAACAGAACTTGGCACTTTCCTGGTTTTGCTAGGAAATATAAAATGTCAAGTAGCAATGCAAAAAAATGTCTAAGTCTGTAGGAACTTTGTTTTTTTGCCGACAACTTTTTTTCTTTTCAGTGAATTTTGGTAAGGTTTTAGCCAGAGTTGTTAAAGTAGTCTGCAGAAATAGAGAAGGAAATATGGATCTGAGCTACTGGCTTCTTTAATATGGATCAAGCTTCTTTAAAGTCACTCTAATTTGGATGTTGAGATCTCAACGCTTATTTGAAGATAATGATTGTTGTAAATTTGGTAAAAATGCTTTAAATCAAGGATATATTTTTGTAAAATAAAATGATCTCTCAGACATAAGCGTCTTGATCAACCATTTTGCTTCTGCATTTTAAGCATAGAGTGAGCCATAAAGAACTTTGATGTTGGGGCCAGCTAAAGCAATCATTGTGTGTAATTGCTCCTGTTGTACATGTGCATTCTGATTAACATGTCTGACATGTCTGAGCTCAAGTGACCTGCAGTGAGCCTAGTTGTGAGTTTAAGAAAGTGATGGATAAAAATGCATGATAAACAAAAGTTAATTCTTGAATGCAAATACTTGATTTTTTAAACTATTTTTATGTGTAAGAAATACAGCTTATATACTTTTAGCTTGAAGTCTTCTCTGGGAAGTGGAAGCAGAATCCATGAAGTATTTCTGTAAGTTTAAAACAAGATTTAAATAATTTTAAAAGGTTTACAGAATTGAAAGCTATGTTATATAGGACAATTATAGAGCTCATTAATACAGATGGAATTAGTTTCAAGCTGCAAGACTGAAGCCTGAGGCTTTGTTTCAAATTACCTTAAATGTGGGTTTAAGCTGACAGCAAAAAATGTGCCTAACTTTCTTTGGCAAGGAGGGAGGAAGCAGTCATGTTGCAGAAAGCAACTGTGCATAAAACATAGCAGGAATTTTGTTTTGGTGCCTGAATTATGCTACACTGATCTAAATGCTTCCCCCCTGTAATGGAAACAGTGCCTTGTGCAAGCCTATCATTTCCCACAGGCAGTAATTATAATTGAGAGAAAAATAAGTTGATAGAAAAAACCAAACTAGCAGTATCTTTCTGATTTACATATTGTTTATTTTCTTTTGCTTCTCCTCTTAACCACCTGGTTGGTGGACAGCTTGTAGAAGGGAACACTGAGAGTTTAAAAAATAAAAATAAGAGGATTGGTGGTGTCAGCTGGTTTGTGCTTTAATGAGAAATTTTTTAAAATCAGTGTAAAACCCAGTGTATGGCAAACATGCAAACCAAAAGGAGGGAGGAGAGGAAGAAAATAACCTAAGTGGAACTCTGTGCTGTTATGGCAAGACTGGGTTATGGGAATCATCCTGTTTAAATCAAGATTGGCAATGTCTGTGCTGCACTGCAGAAATAATCATATTGAGAACACAAAACTGATCCCTGAACAGAGAGACCAAGAAAAGAAGCAGAGGGACAATAAGGACAGGAATTGGAAGCTTGGAAATGAAAAAACTTTGAAGGGTGTATCTTTGAGGAGACAGAAACCAACAGGGTTGAAACCCAACAGAGGGTTCAAGAAAGGTGAACACGGAAGCAGGAAGCTGGGGAGTATTTTAATGGAAAAAGTGAACAAATTAATTTCATTTCGAATGAACATTCACTTTCAAGAAATGTGTGGAGAAACACAGCAGTCATTTTTAGCAGGTTCAGGCAGGGGTTTTGGAGGTCTAGCTGAGTCATTAAAGTGTTCCAAGTAGAAGTAGTGAAAGACTGAACACTCACCTCTCAAAAGCAGTACATAAATCCTTCTTGGTTGCTAACTGGCGTAGCACAAAACAGAAAATCACTAATTTAATTTTCTCTGTAACATAGATGATCTGACATTGGCTTCAATTATGTGTGTTCAAGACCAATAAGAGCACTTACTTTGCTACTCTTATACCCTTTGATTTAATAAAATGCATTATATGTGTTTACCTACCAAGCTAAGCCTTTAAAATGAAATCAGCTTCTTATATGAAATGAAATCATATGTAATTAGTAATTGAGGTTAGTTTAGTATCACATCAGCTTCATGTTGGGCCAGGAATGTGTCAGTATGATTCAGTACACATTTTCCATTGCAAGAAAGAAAAAATGGACCTTTTATTTGCCTGGGAACAAAAGCCCTTTTTTTTTTTTTTTGCCTGATGGTACCATTGGGAAATTGTTTGAGGTAATTATATGATGCTGACCTGCATAATCCAAAATGTTTTAAAAAATGTACCAATAGTTTTATATGGTTAAGACAAGTAGTTAAACCTTAACCAAGATGTTATTTTATAAAAGATGTGTCCATTTAATTTTGTTCTCAGTTTTGACCTAAAAAAAAAACATGTTGGCTTTTCCAGCTGCAGACTTGCCACACTTTTTTACCTCAGTTTTAAAAATGTAGTGGTTGGAATAAAGTTTTGAGAGTTTGTTATACTGTAATGCTGGATGTTATTGTTCTGGGATAATCTAAACCAGTTAACAAAATAAGGATATTTATTAGGGAATCTGTGATCATAAACCAGGAAACACATCATATGCTTTGGAGAAAAGCATTTTTCAAGCAGGTAAAAATCTCTTTGAAGATTTTTCAAAAATGCCACCTTTTTTTTAATTAACTTTATTATAGTCTTTACCTTGAAACCTGTGCAGATATTCTTATTGCAGATATTATTCTCATGAGACAATGAGCAAAGATGAATGACCTTCTCTGTACCTTCTAGAAAATAAGACCTTTTAGGTCACTGCAGTGGTTGCCATGAACAGTATAAAAAATCACATTTTCTGAGATTTTGACCGCCTTCTTTTTATGATACACCTCACAAAGGTATTATTATTATTATTTTTTTGAGTATTGTTTTCTCATCTGCTGAGAACTATTGCAGATTCTGTAAAATGACTTAAGAAGTTTTTATTAGAATGGGAGACTTTCACACCTCCAGGATGGATGGTGCACCCTCATTGTCATCAGCTTGTGGCACCACCACATTTTCCTCTCTGTAGCTGCCAATAAATGATCTCCCAAGTTGCAGTGGTAATCCTATTTATTGATTATTGTGCAGAAACTGGCTGAGTATAATTCCTTTTCTGGTTGAATATAATTCATTCCATTTTTAGGATGGAGGGTCAAGCTCATTTCCTTTTTTTGAGGTAGTCAGAATCTCTGTATCGATGGTGCTTTTCAGTTATGGATCAGCAGGAATTTAATTAGAATTCTCAAGGCTTTCTGGAGGTCACTAGAGGAAATTCGGAATAAGATATTGGAAACTGCTCTGGGTGGAGAAATCTGAACTTTCCTTAATAGCTTCAGAATAACTTTAGGCTCTACTTTCTTCATTCTGACATCTAGCAAGCTTCTAGGAATTCAGTCTCCAGGACCTTTCAGACTTGAAGAAGCTGCTTTGGAACTTGCACTCCAGAAATTACAGCTCTTGGTAAATATTAGCAGCACCATAACATTTAAACAAGGGGTGATCCCCATTCACTGATGAATGAGAAGAGCCTGTACAGCTTTTTGATATGACACCTTCTTTGTGACCATGAAGCTATAGCCTTATGTTTGTGCAGCTCTCACTTCAGTTAATTTTAAAATAGAGAGGATTGATACATCAATCTTTCCATCTTTTATAATTTTTTTGCATTATAATATGCATTAATTTCCAGAACATTTTGCTGTGGCTGAATCCTAATTCTTCATCTTCTTCCAAGACCTACCATCTGCTTCAGAATGCATATCAAAGCATGGAATATCTTGGATGTAAAATTATGTCATTTTGAGGACTTGCTGAGACACTTTTTCAAGTTATTTTACTCTTTCATGAAAAAAGAAAAAAAAAATCCTGCATTGTGTGCTTATAGAAATGCACCCTGCCCTACTGCACCCAGATATGAAGGAATGAGCTCATGGCAGTTGTGATGGATTTTTAAAGGTTCACTTTTTCAAAGAAAAATTCATGCTGTTATAAATAGGCTTCTGCAAACTTAATCTCTTTAATCATATGGATATCAATAGTCCTCAACTGCCCAGAGACTCTGAAAACTGGTCTTTATTGTTGTTTTTGGCTGTGGTGTTTTCAGCAGAGGCATAACCACGTGTGATAGAGAGCAGCATCCTGAAAATAAAAGGAAGGGTGAAAAGAGCCTGCTGTTAATAACCACTATGTAAACTGAATTATGACTTTTAAAACCAGCTATTTTCTGTGTAAGCCATCTTTCCTTGAAAATTATAGTGGAACATGTCAATTTGTTTCATGGTGATTCAGTAACAGAGCTCATCAAACGATGTGTGCTGGAGACAGAGGGAAATAGAGAAAAGTGTAGCTGATAATGATAAAATGAGCAACAGTAAAAGAAAAGCTGGCCTGTCTGCCTTCCACTGAAATTGAGTGATCTGAAAGTAGAAACCAGGAAAAAGAAAGAAGTGAGATTCATTAAGAGCATTTGTCGTAACTGTGGTATGGTGCACAGAAATGCAATCACAGGAAAAGATCTGTGGAAACAACATGAGAAAGAAGACACTGAGAAGGAATAAACATAAAGATTGCTTGTGATTGATGCAATGGAGAGCAAAAAATTTGCTAAGGAAAAAAAAGTATGAAGCAAGATCCCACGTGTTTTTACAGGGTGTATTTTGGTGAACCTCTGTGTCTTCCAGTGGAGGCAATGATACAAATTCTGGTGCAGTAGAAGAGTTTGCATTCCAAAGACAGCTTCTTCTAATACTGATGTGAAAAACATTTCCCACATTAGGGGAAGAGTGTAGGAAATAAAACATAAGGAGTTTACTATTTTTGTGTCTATCTATATTTGTTTCATTCATATATATGCATGAAAGTGGAGTGCAAAGATGTAATGTGTGATTATTCCAGATGAAGCTTAAAACAAATATAGAGTTTCCAAGATCTATGGTAATCTATATTTTGAAAGTGCATGGAAACCTTTCAGGAGAAATTGATCTATTTCTCCTGTCACTGGATTTGACTGAAATATAATTGGAATGTAGTGTTCTAAGAAAAGAAATGCACATGGACAAGGGAGATGCCACAATAGCCAAAAATGTAGCAGAAAATCAGCATCTGAATCTGTGCAGAATAGCAGGGTTGGTACAAATGGCTAAAGAAAGAGTCAAAGGAATCCTGTCCCTCTAGGAAAATAAGGGAAGTCCTGTAAAAATATGTTTATTTAGGTATCACCAGCCCTTAAGAAGGATTATAAGACAGGTTTTACTGCAGTTTTCTTGGGTTAAGGGGCAGGAGACAGGAGAAATGACTGGGGAGCTGTGTGCATATGAAAAGAAAAAAGGAGTCAATTTTCTACCCAACTCTAAGGAAGGGTTAGAAGCAATTTTCAGGAGAAAAAGTCATTGGTCATGTTGGACAACACTTTCAAAAGGAAATTTCTGCTTGCATCACATATAGCCACTGGTTTTGCAAAAGATTTGAATCAACGGGTCACAATATTCTTGGAGGTTTTTGTGGAGGTGTTGTGATTTGTCTTTTTATTTAAGACAAGGTCTGTGAATCCTGGTTTTATTTTCTTTCTCTCCTGTCAAAAATACAAATCTTTTGCTTTAGTACCTGTGTACTATGCTTGAGATAAGTGAGGTTGTCTCCAGAGTGCCACTGGATCCCAGGAGACATGATGTATCCTTGGCCTGAATATCTAAGAGACATTTCTGCTGAAATACAAAATGTCAGGATTTCTGATTTTTTGGTGGCATCAGAGTCAACTGTGTGTATTTCTCATGCCTGAGCAGAAATCCCCTAGATAACAAAGTATTCTGCAGGGTAAGCAGAGGCCTCAGCAGCTGCACAAAGAGGCTGAAACCCATGTTCTTATGGGGCACTATAAAACAGTATTCAGCCAGTAGCAGTATTCTGATTTAATTGCTCTTATTTACAGATCAGAGAGTACCACAGCATGCAAATTAGGGCACTTTTGGCTCCCTGCTGGTGATTGTGCTCATTTCTTTCAAATGCTTTCCAGAGCACATACTCTCCATTTCTACATATTTAGCTCTACATTTCTACATTTTAATTTACATTTTCAGGAAAGGAAACGAAATCTTGAAAACAGAAAAGAAAGCATTACAAACACTCTGGAAAGGAGAAAGGATCAAACAGAGTGCAATTGAAAAAAATCAGAGAATTTGGAAAAGGAGTGACAGCAAGCAAATGGACCGGGATGAAATGAGTTGCAGTGAAGGGGGCCAAATCTTGCCTAAAATAACCTCACTGAAGTTGCAATATCTGATAAAAATATCAAACAAGAAGACAGAAAATGCTGTAGAAGAATTGAATGAAATTACCTGCCTAGTTAAAATAAAATAAAAAAAAAAATCTTCACTGAAGGGAAAGTAATCAAAAGGCATAGGATGGAATGAAGTGCAGGGATATGGACCAAAGCTAATTCTGTGAAAACAATATAATAATTCTCACTTCTGAGTGATGACAGGAAGGGGATGGTTACTGGCACAATGCCATGCTCAGATCTTGCCTAACCAGATCTATGCCAGGCTGCATTTAGCTCACCTTCTTTCTCAAGGATAAAATAATAGCAAGCTATTACAGCCAGGCTTCCCAGTTGCTTTCTGAGTTTTTAGGACTGCGTTTTCAACTGGAAAACATAGCAGTTAAACATCTGTCATTTTGAGGGATTATTCTTGATTAACAGGAGCTGGTCATTAAGTATTTTCAGGAGGCATTACTATCTGTTATCATCAGAATGCAGAAGGCAGATTTTTGTAAGGGAAAAAGAGGAGAGAGAAAAAATCATCTGTATGATGTCCACCAGGGTAGGTCCTTCCAGATATTTTTGGGGTAAGACTAGTAAGATAAAGCAGTGGTGGTAGAAGCTTGAGCAATGTTTTTCCAGAATGAAATTCCAAGGGTGAATTCAAAAACAATTTGTGATTTGGATAGGTATAGAAGCTTTTAAAAATACCTGGTGTTGCTCTGACTTTTGATTGGTATTGTTCCCAATGTGTGCCTTGGGGTTATACTAAATTTGTTATAAAGATGGTACAGGGACTGTTGTCCACCTTACTGGGAATGTGCTTAGTTGATTTGTCTTGGAAACAAAATCCTTCTTTAGAATGTGTTGTTGCCTAAAATTGCTCTTGTTCTGATCAGAATAGCTTCCCAAATGAAAGGATAGTTAAAAAATCCAAACCCACAAAAAAAAAAACCAAAAAAAACATGGACAAAACCATCTCTGTAATCTGTCTGACCTTATTAATGTAAACTCTATTGACAGGTCTCATCCATGGGTACATGCAGTTTTCCCAGCAGGCATCAGCTCTTCTTAGGTCAGCCTCTGTCTTTGCCAACAGCAGGTTTGAGCTGCAAGGATGTCTCCCCATAATGGAGAAAGAGTTCTCAAAGCCCCAGTCTTACCTTCTTCTAATTACAGCGAATGTAATTTTAAATTTACATCTGTTTAAGAATAACAAAATAGCAAATGTTTTGGGGGCAAAAAAAATGATGTACTTTTATGTGAATCTTTTGGGTCTGCTAATGTATTTCTCTTGCCTGCAAGATGGAAGAGAAATGCTAATGTATTCTGTGTACTGTTATTTTGAACCTGCTGTTATAAATTTATATGAATATTGATGCTGTATGAATTTGTACTGGGACATAACAGGAAACTTTCCATAAATTAAATGAATACCATAGGCAGGAACAAGGAAAATCTTTACCTGAAAAGATACACACTGCAGACAGGGCTGTTAATTCAAATGCTGAAGAGAAACATAGGCAGCCTGCCCATCCCAAGTGTTCATGAGTTACCACCTCCACATTAATGGCTGTGCCTCGTGTGTATTCATGCTGAAATTGATACCAGATAGTCAGGTGACTGCAGACTATTTCTCTTTGGCAGCAAGAATAAAGAAACAATTAAATTAATCCAGATGGGCCCTCCTCCCTCCTCAACATAAGCCATATCATCAGAGTAAAAGGCTCAATTAATTAGTTCCATGACTTCTCAATACATCATGCTCATGCCATCATCCCACAAGCAGAGAACAGCACCTGCAGCACTGTCAGATTACAGACAGAGATGCTTCTTCTGATAGGAAAAACTGTGTGCCTCTATCTTCCCAGTATTCCTACTCTTGTTTTTTTCTGGTGAAATGAGGCATAAAGCTACTGGAGTGACTTTCTCAGGATTACCCCGGAAACAACCAGCATAGCAAAGACACTGCATCATCTAATTTACAGGTGATTATCTAATTGAACTGGCAAAACATCCTTCCAATCTTTAAGAAAGGTCATTTTGATATCTACAAAATAAATTTTCAAGGACAAATAAAATGATGGCACTCTTATTAAGCTGTTTGACAGAAAGTGGTAGCAAATCAGCACGAGAGTGATGATGTCTAACCAGAGCAGATGCCCTGGTCTGATGCTTCCCTATCACCTCATCACTTCCTCTGGGACTAAGCATTTCTTTTATTTGATGGGATTTGAAGCAGTCTGAATTGCCATGTGCTGTTTTCTTTATGCAAACTCTTAGGCAAGGACCTCTTTTTGCAAACTGATGCTGTCGAGTTTTTATGTGAAGCATTTCGACCCAGTCATTACCCATAAAACCATTCAGTCACTTTCTAGAACTAGTCAGGGATTCCAACACACAATTTATACTCACTTTACATAAGACCAGATATTTTTATTGGTATTAATCAGTTCAAAGGTGCTTTGATCCAAGAAAGCTGCAAGTACCTACCTACAAATTAGGTGATCTGCATGCCTTACCATTCAAAAGCTGTAAGATTTTTCTGCCTGTAAGAGTCAGGAACAACAAAAGATCAGTGAGTTATAACAATCCAGAATCTCTGAAATCTCCTTTTCTGGTTACCTGAATCAAACTGAACTTTTTAAAACCATTGTTAGCAGGCACTTTAAAAATTAAATTGAGTAAGGGGTGAGTGTGTGATGACAGAGAGGGAGAAAGTATAAAAGCTTTTGCTATATGCTCTTTTTTATTTTGTCCTCCTATGAACATAAACTGAAGCAAGATGCTTTCCCAAGGCTATAATAAACCAAATTAGTCTCTGATACAATAGGATTGGTCAACATTAAAAATAAGGATATTTCCCTTCTCTTTTAACATCATGCTGTTAATTTGTATTTTCTTAAGAGTGTTTTTTAATCTCTTTTTTCAGCGTGACATTTTTACTTGGAGCTTGAGATTTAATAAGTAATTCTAGTGCCAAGTTGAAGAAGAAACCTGATGTTATGATGGATAGATTCATAGAGGGGAATGTTTAAGGGGTATCTTTTGTTTGGTTTTGGACTGTATTTTTTTACCGGGACCAAGCTATGAAGAATAGCTCAAAAATATTCACAGTCTCTTAGTAAGGGCTGTAATAATGTTTCAGATTTTGGTGTGTCAAATAATTACATTAATGTTGGAACAGCATCAAGAAATTGCACAAACCACTGTTCTTGTAACATCTATAAATAGCAGGAAGGGCCATGTCCTAAGAAAAGCCAATTTTTGTCTTTACTAGCCAAGCATCTACTCTGCCATGCTGAAAAAATTATTTGTTGTGTCGCAGTACCAAGCAAAGGCAAAACTTTCAGCAGTCAGGAAAACACTATGCCTCTGTTTTGTGGAACGTCAGACCAGACTGATGACCTCTTCTGGTTTAAATATGTGTGACTTTGATCTGTGCCTTAACCTTGCAACTTTTCAAAAGCCAGATTTAAGTCCAGAGATGTCTCCTAATCCAGGCCTGTTTGGCTGAGGATGTTCTGTCTCTAGATACTTTTTGTCTCTAGATACTTCTGTTTGCTTCTTGGGGGAAGTGGATGTTGGATGTGGATCACACTGCTGGATATATTTCACAAGAACATAGTTTCTGGAAGATCAGTCAGTAATCTGCTTCAAAATACTGCATTCTCTTGCCTGGTTCCCACAAAGACCTGAGCTCAAATCTCCCACTCTTCTGCTTGCCACAGTCTGCTTAAATGAGGAAATGCTGTGTTGGGTTTGGCTTTCTGATCACTGCAGATTGTGTGACTTTAAAGCAATTATTTTCCTTAGTTCTGCAGGGCTGATGGTGTTTTAGAGTATTGTGATTCCTCAGAATTCTGGGTTGTGATTGCCACCAACAACTCCATGAGGAAGCTGAAGTGCTGTGGTTCTACACTGCCCTTGAGCTGCCTCCTCAATGAGATCACAACTGGATTTTGGCAGCCAAAGGGAATTAAATTCCAAGAGGAATCTAAGAGCCCAACAGAAGACAAAGCTAGAGTGTTGAGGAAGCAGCACCAACCATAATGAAACTCAGGGAACTTTGAATTAGATGGAAAAATTATAAGCAGTGGTTCTTGAAGAAAACTTTAACAGGTTCCATCTACTCCAGTAGAACCCATTTAGCATTCAACATTTCCTCTGTCCTTTGCAAAAGTCTATCTGAACGGTGCTTAAGAAATAAAAATTATTGATGCTTTTGGTTTTAACATTTTAGAGAACAAAGCACTTTTCAGGACCACATCATGGGCAATGAAACAAAAGCAAGCTCATGTTTTCTGTGCTTGGTAGTTGGTTTTGGGTTGTGTGATTTCTACCCAACTGATATTTTTAAGATTTTTTTAAAATAAGTGTATGGGAAGGGAAATTTATCAGCTCAGGTCATGCTTCAGTTGTATTTGCTCAAATTACAGGTGCATCCATTTGGCTTCAAAGGCAAATTCCTACATCTTGGAAGAGTTCTTGGTATATTGTGCAGCATTTTAGGTTTTGCAAAGAGAGGTGCTCCACATCCCATCCCATCCCACTACTTTGCTGGATGAGACAGTGTTCTTGCCATTTCCACCTTGAAAATAACACCCTCCCCTTTCAGTGCAGATTGTTTTATGTCACTTTAATTCATTTAGTGTAGTTTTAAATAATTTATGGTTACTGAGCTATTAAACTAAAGTGATTACTTCAAATGACATTGCTCTGCGACACTGTTACAGAGGGAAGCAGTTCAGTGGAGGAATCCTCATACTATTATCACTCCAATTTTATTTGAACAATGCAATAATTATTTGAATTAAATGGTTAATTAGCTACAGAATACATCTTATTAAATCACAACAAATAATCCAGGCTTGAGGACTGGAAGCTGCGTTAAATTCCCAGGAGAAGAGAGTGTCTCTTGTACCATACTGCCTCTGTGTGTGGAAGAAGCCAATGCAAAAAACCAGATTTCAGTTGTCTCTGAGAACAAATGCCTGATGCTGTATTTCTTCTCCTTTACGCTAAATTTAGAATAAGAGATATAATAAAATTTAAGATTCTTTCCCAATTTAGGCACTGCATTTCCATTGACTCAATATTCTATAATGGAAGGTAAGTCAGAGCAAAATTCCTTTTAAATGGGTTTTAATGAAATAAATTATATTTATTCAGTAATCTTGAAATAGTTCAAGCCATTTCTGAGAGTTGGAAGAGGAGATGCCTATGAGACATTTGTCATGACCAGTCATGACCAGGACATCAGAAATTAATTTAAAGAAAAGTCTTCCTAGACTCAAGGGCATGAAATAAATGGAAAACAATAGTGTTCCTGTCAAATATTTGGTAAGCAAACTAGGCAAAGAAGTCTTCAAGATCTTACAAGTAAAAAATTCACCAGATAGCAAATACATAGTATTTTTGTTTGTGGTGTTTGTTTTTTTGCTTGTATGATGGTTTATTTGTTTGTTTGGGCTTGTTTATTGGTGTTTTCTTTGTTTATTTGTTTTTAATGGATGTGGATTTAATGTGGATGTTAGGCCACATATAAAAAGCAAGTTTCCATTTCCTTATTTGGGTAAATGTTAATTCCATACCAGGAAAGCTCACTTTGATCAGCTGCATGTTGAATTGAGTTTTACAACCTATTTGTCTATGGATTTGGTTATTTTCTGTTGTCAATTTATTTGTTTATACCATATTTATATAATTTCAGGGTTTCCATTATTTGTGCTATTGATTTGGCTTTTCCTGTGGATTGTGACAACCTATTTGAAAAGAGCAGGCTAAGAAATGAAGAGCAACTTAATATCACCCTTAAAAATCTGAGATATTTCCTACAAGAGATAGCCTCTCTTCAAAGCACAATCCTGCAGGACTTCAGGTCATTTGGATTTCTCTGGTTTTCTTGACTCAAGTTTTAAGTTTTAAGCTCTAAGACTGTATATAAAGAAAAGAACTTGGGCTGTTGTTGTGGTTGCTTACCTCCTTCTGGCAGTTGCAATGGTTTGCTGCCCTTATGATTCATAATGGTTTCCCATCTGCTGCTTGCTTCTGTTCAAGATGCTGGGCATTTTTAATCTCTGAATTGTTAGGTCTGAGTTGGTCTGGGGACACACACAGCTCCTGCAGAGTGTCTCCTAAAGACAGGATTCTCCTCCTGCCATTTCTCCCAGAGGGAGGGGTCCATTTTGAGAAAACAGTGTCCACAGTGCATGGAATGGGGTGCTATGGACAATGAAACTATTTTGGAGGAAGAAAATTTAGGTTTTGTTGTCAGAACTGACCCAGTGTTATTCCATTTCTGTCTTCAAGAAGTGCATTTGCAGAGTGGGCAGCATTTCTTCTGCTGGCTAGTTTACCTTTAACACTTCCTTAAAATAATAAACTGGCATCAAAACTGCATCTGCTGGAGGGACATGTGGTACCCAGGCAAAATAAAATGCTCGTGTAATTTATTTTGACCATTCTAGAAAATAGCTACAGGTTCTTAAATCGTTCCTTTTTGGGGATGCTTGGTCTCAATAATTTAAAGAATATATAATTTACAATGAGAAGAAAATGTTATGCCCCTGTGTGTGAAATTGTGTTAATTCTAATGATCTAGATTGAAAATATTCATTTATTTGTTGTGCTTCTACCACTTGATCTGACACAGAAATTCAGTTTTTTCCTCTATAACTCGAGTCAAGTAACAATTAAGAAAATGAGAGGTTATTTCTGATTCTAATTCCTCCATTCAGGAAAGAGGATTTGCATATATTTATGTTTACATACATATATACACAAATACACAAATGCACATACTGTGCTCATTCCCTAAAGACATAACTCGCAAGGAATCACAACAGTCTTTCCTGACTTTGCAGAAAATCACCTTAAATCATGGGCACAAAGCTTCTAAGCGCTCTCATAGGTGAGTGGCAGTACAGAATATAATTTGGGGAAAAAAGAAAAGCTACAAACCTAGCTCACTTCATGAAATAGTTTATCATGGAACCATAGTGCAGATTAGAAATTACCATATTAAATATTTCTGCCTAAAATTTGCTAGCTCTAGCTACAGCCCAAGCACAAGCTTGTTGGGCCCAGTTCTGATCTCAGTTTCATGCTAATTTTGCTGGGACCATAAGTTATTTCTTCATGGAATCCTCCATGTTTATGTGATTTAGCCCAGCCAGGATGGTGGTTTTCTTCTCCTATGAGAGCCAACAGATAACAAGAAAAAAAAGAGCTGAAATATCTCAGATTGTTCAGCATCTCAAGGAAGGATTGAGACAGAGAAGAGGAAAGGAAGGGACAGATTTTCTACTTCCAGTGCTTTATCCTTGCTTATCCAATGCAAGTTCTAACCTCCAGGGAGACTTAAAGGAGAGTCAGCAAGATTTTGGGGCTCTTGGAATTATTGAAACAATCTTTGTATTATTGAATATTTATTTCTATGGACCAAGACATGCACGCTCTGGGCAAATTCTGTCACTCTGAACGCTAAATTCATGCCACATGTCAGACTATAAAAACTTTTGAAAATGTGTGGTTTTGGTGGGTTTTGTTGGTTTGATTTTTTTAATATTGTCACAGAGTAAAGAATTTTCATAGTCAAACCATGCCTAAAATCTGAATGTGCTCCTAATCAATGCCTTACTTGTATTGCAAAATGGATGTTCAGTAAAATGCATGGAAATATAATGAGGATATTTTTTAATTAAAAAAATAAATCTTAATCTATTGCTGCAACCATCTGATATGAACACCTTCCTGCAAGTTTCTTTCTGTTTCCAAAATATTTTCATGATCTTCCTGAGAAAAATAATAAATCATAGCTGACAAGCTACTTAAGAACTTACTCTAAAAGATCATTAGTTTATTAGATGGTTGCCTGTGCTTAAAAACTAACAAAGAAAACGAAGAATCCCATTTGAAATTTCCAAGTTGGGTTACTTGAAACAGGTCCACAGATCACTGTAAGTCAATTGATCTCAGTGGAGCAAACATCATTCTTTCATTCATCACGTTTTGTGCCAACACATTTCCGAACTCATGGAATCCTGCAGGTTCCAAATGGTGGCTGTATCTTCTCCTGTCTGTAATTTGAACAAGATGAAGAGCCTGTTTGATCCTTGGAAATGGCATCTTGGGCACGCTGCTCAGTGATAACAAGCCCTCTTTTAAGAACAGCTTCATTATGCTCCCTTCAGATATTGGAAAGGGCTGGGGGGTGACAGAGTGGCTGAGATGGATCATTGAGCTGATCAGATATGGCAATCCCTGTGTTTTCTGTATTCCTGAGGATGACAAGATTTTAAGCAAGCATAAACATTTCACAGCTGCCTGGTAGAAATCTGTTTTATTGGTTAAGGGATTGGGGAAGAAGGCACATTCCCAGAGGTTGTGGGGAGAAGTCTATAGCATGGATGCATAAGATGATGATGGATTTGTATTTAAGTGACAGCTTGCAACAGCTCACTGAGGAGCAGGGCTCAGAGATTTCTATTACTTTGCAAAAATATACCAGTATGTGTGTTGCTTCTGGTTTTCACAGGGGTTGCCATTTTAGAGGGGATCAAGCTGTTTAGGTTTTTTACCCCAGAAATATAAGAATGTTTTCTGTTTATTCCTACTTTATGGTGTGGAACCCGAAAATGGCAAAGGCAGGTGCAATATCTTACAGGAACAGGTAAATCTGAACAAAAGAATGCTAATGATTTTAGATTTTTTTAGCATATTTTAGTCAATAACATTTAATTAGAAAAATTACTGTAAGAGAGTGTTTTGCTTTAGTATTCTGAAAAAAGTATAGCTAAAGGGGAAATTAAATTGTGGCATCTAATAAGAAGAGAAGTGCCTAAAACCCATTGAACGTCATGGGAAATAAGGTGCTTAACTCCATTAGACCCTTTCGTAAATCTGCACAGTCACCTGTAATCATCTTAAAAGCTTAAATATTCCTTGCAAATTTGGCTTCCAGACTGCAGCTCAGAAAAACACCCCAATTGTGGGTAGCCCCATAGCACATAATTGAAGCTCTTCAGGGCATTGATTTGCTTCATCATCACGTGTGTTCCCCTTTCCCTGCCTTAAAAAGAACCTGTGACAGTGAGTTTGGTCAGAAAGTCTTTTATTTCTGTGTCTGAATGCTTTGTGAGCCTCAGTGAGCTGGTGCTAATGAAACTTGCATAAGGAAACACAGAGATGGTTTGATTCTTTTCCCTCTAAAGCTGTTTTGGAACATCCTTACAAACCTCATCACTTTAGCTGCGATCTCTTTTCCCCAGAAAGAAGCTTGCTTTGAAATGAGAGGGCCGAAACAAGAATCTTTTGATGGATTAAGCTATAAATACAAGTGATAGAAAGACTTTAAGCAAAAATCCTGTTAACTACCCTTTAAATCTAATCTTGGCACTTGTGGAGCCAGAAACTCAGAGAGAAGAGTGTTCAGAGCTGGAGGGGACACAGAAACGAAATAACTGTGACAGTGCCATGGTGTGGGAAGCGAGGAGCCCACTGGCACCCGGGCTGGCTGAGCCCTGCAGAGGGGAGCATCCCTCTGCCAGCTCCTGGAAAGACCCACATGCACCACCAAGGGCCCCTCAGAGGACTCCTGCTGAAAAGCTGCAATGTCGGCCAAAAATCAGATTTTTGAGATGCACTTTTATTTGAATTTTGAATTTCCCAATGTCTGTGTTTTCTAGAGGACTCTTAAAGAAAAGCATGTGACCTCCTGGGCTTTCCAGTGATGTTCATGTCCCTTGGGGCTGTTTGAAGAGCTTGATTGGGGTCATATGGTGTGCACACAGATGTGGTATGTTCATTCAGCACTCTGCATGCATTTGAATTTAATTTCTGTGCAGGCCTGTGTGTATCAATATATGTAAAGACATCTAAAAATTATATAAATATATTTATAGAAAATTAAACCACTCTGTTTTCTCATTTTGACATACTGCCCTGACGTACCTCTGTTGTGACATGGTGTTAACCTTCACGTCACTATTGCTTTTCATCTTTTGCATTCTGCCTGCGTCCCAGCCAAACTGGAAGGAAGCACTCAGTTTTTGTGGTACCATGTAGCCTAGACTTTTGTGAAATGACATTTTATATGTACTAGTTTATTTTCAAATTTCCTGGAAGTTGTTTCAACTTCTGCATTTCACTGTTGCCACCACTTCTGTCAAATGAAATGCATTGAATATGTCTGTGGTCACATGTTAAAGTTTTGTAAAGGGTGTTTTTTCTCTGACCCTTGAAACATTTCAGTATCTCCTGTCACCTATTTCCAGCTGGCCTCTGTGGGTGTGTAATAAACAGCAAGAAAAAAAATAATCCAAAATTAAAGTCCAATGTCTCCAATGTCTTGGGCTTTGTTAATGCTCCCAAAGGAGCAATGATAAAGGACAGGCTTTCATGTGACCTGGTTTTGACAGGTGGCAGCCTCTGACCTGCACACTCCTTGTGTTTCTTATCTGGCATGAAGTGGTAATGACATCCTATAAATAAGTGTTAATCTAGTTTTGTTTTAATGGGTTGTTTGTTTTCCATTTCACCAAAGGTTTCCTGAGTGCTGATGTTTGCCTGACGGGAGTTTGGGCTAGTGGTGCTGGTGGAGCTCTGGATACATCACATGGATGTTCACAGGTATTTCCTGTGAGGCTCAGAAAGGGGAACTGATGCTCCCCAAACTGCAGAGAGCCCCTGGGACCACAGGCTCTGCTGGCTGTGGTACTTTGGTGGCCTTGAGCACACTGGCAGAAATCCTTTTCCTTCTTCCCAGCAGCAGCCTGACCTTTCCTAGGTCCAACACACCTTTGGCAGAAGTGACCACTTGCTGTCCTGGGGTGAGTCCATGTCCCAGGGTTCCTCTGCTTTGCTCAGCAGCAGCTGAAAGCCCTGGACTCCATTATTTCAACTGTTTCTGCAAAACTGTGCCTGCAATGTAAGTGTTACTGTATGAACTGCATGTGAATCCTTAATGCCTAATTGAGATGTTATTTGAATGAGTTCCCACATCTCTTCATTCCATTTTAATTAAAATCAATGAAGATATTGATTAAAAGACCAAAATCTAATCTTTTTCTTTTTAATATAAAGCTATAGATGAAGAGTGTCGTTTTTGTCTCCAAAAAAGCTTTGGAAAGCATCATTGTTGCAAAAAAAAGCTAGTTACTTGTTAATTTAATACTTGAATTTTTTTTAAAGGTTAACACACATCTGTATTTCACTGGAATTGTAGTTTGTGTTTGCACTGCTGCAGATCTCAAGGGCACAAAGCCTGTTAGTAGGTGTTGAGTAGCTTTTGTTTTTGATAATTCCCTAACTGGTGTTGGGAACTTCTAGTCATTGAACCGGTAATGAATCCAGAGAAACTTTTCAAAATCCTTTTCTGGCTTATCATCACCTTTCCAAGGCAGCACAATTACACACTAGGTTAATAAAAATAAGAAAAACACATTAACAAACAGATAATGAGAAAGAGTTCTCCTTTCCTCCCACCCACATCATAAAACTGCTGTCTCCATAGGAAGTTTATATGAATGTTTCTGATGTCTCTGTTTTGAAGTGCCCAGAATCATCTTTAAACATTTCTTTTTTCCTTCCTACCTCTTCCCATCTGCCACTGCTCACCACAGTGTCAGAATCAGATGATCCCCTCAAATCTTACTCCGAGGGGGTTTTACCTGTTCCTTCAGTTTCCTCCCCTCTCAAGCATTTTGGGGACTCTTGCCTTTCTCTCAGCACTGCCTAAAATCATGCCCTTGTGGTATCTTCTGCAAAGAAAACTTTTCTATCTCCCACCTCAGTCTCGGATCACTTTTTTCCTCCTTCCTTTCCTTTTGTTTATCTCCCAAACCCCTCTGCTGCAGCAGCTTCTCCTGCATCTGTCTTCTCAAGCCTTTATTGTCTGCCTTCTGCCCTTTCCCTACCTCAGAAGCAGAAAGAAGCAAGGCTCCTAATGAGCCATCCCTTGATCAATTTAATGTGTGTGCCTCTAGCTTATTCTTCTTGATTTGACTGCTGCCCTTGACAAAGATAATCACTCTCACCTCCTCTGCTCTCTCTCTTCCCCTGCCTTGTGTGATTGTATGATATCCTGATGACATGTTGTTGACTGGCCACCTACAAATCTGGAGCATCAAGTAGTCAAAAGGACAAATAGTTCTGACACCTGCAAGTGAAAAAAAAAATTATTTCTGTGATCTTTAAGAGAATGCTTAAAATCTTTGCTATATTCAGCTGAAGTTCTGTGTGCAAATGCTTCTCAGCCGAAATAATTGCAAGGAAAATTCTGATATCCTTACTGTGAATAGTACAATTGCTCCAGCTTGCTCCACTGGGAATTTTCATTGAAATTAATGGAACTCTTCCTGCAGCAAACAACAGAAAGTACTGGAACAGAGTAAAAATAAAAATTCTATGAAATCTTGACTACTTTTTAATTAGAAGTTTCACTGCAGGATTTGACAATGTTTTTCTCTCTTGGTGTTCAGAACAGATACTGGAAACAACAATAATAACTCTTAAATGGCTGAACTGAAATTCTTTCAGGTAATTCTTCATTTCTTCCTTGGGTTGTAAGAAACAGATATTGTCTTTCTTATTTTAAATAGTCAACTCTTCCAAGTAGGGAATTTATCCCACTTATTATTCATAAAGTTTCATCCAAGTGGAGAGTTTTGTATTAGTAGTAGATGATTATCATCAAGGAGTTCATTATGTGCACACAAAGTACAACTGGTTTTACCATTTCCATGAAGACTATCATAAGATATTTGTCACCATTCAAAAGCTCTCCCTTCTGTGTTTGAAATAATGGGTGCCTTGTAGTGATTAAACTGATGGAAAACAAACAGGCAGGGTGGATAATAAGGTTATACCAATGTTTTAGGGATTTGCATACTTTGAAATGAAAGCATGGCTTCAAATGCCTGTAGAGATGACACAATTACATACCTGTTAAAATTATAGAACCAAGAGTTCTCTAAGGTTTGCTGATGACTAAGCTAGGGTATCGGTATCATTTCTGTCTGCAAGAGATGAAGCTCATCCCATTTGAAGTGTGTATCACAGCCCCCTGATTTAATATAATGTTCACAGAAGTCAGAGCTTGCAGTATATCTCATCTAGAGTAAACTGCAAGACCAGAAAAAGCCCCAAGTATATTTGTGCACTGCACTTTATGTGAAATTCAGAGTCAGTCTTCCTTCAAGGTTTAATGTAGTCTGTTATTTCCCTCAAGGTTTATCCATTCTCTTCCAGCTTTATTTGGTTTAACTGTATCCCTATTGTTATATTTATCTTTTAAGTGAATTAAACCCCTCTTCAAGTAACCTTAAGGTATAAATAAAATACATTTTGCATATTTTCTTTTAAAACCTTGTTTGGACTAAACAAACATTTTCATTTGGCTCTATCCTTTTGAAGAATACCTAACTGAGGCACATGAAATCCACAGGTTTTTAATCAAAATTCTACTGTATAAGAATTAAAACTGTGCAGTTGTCCCAGTGTCCAGGGAAGGGATGGTTTGTGTAGGGGTGTATTTGTGTATAGGTATGGATAGAGGTTTGTGTGTTCATGCACTTTTCCAAGGACATTTAAAGGATTAAACTCCTTCACCCTCTAAGGGTACTTGAGGAAACTCAGCCACAAGAAAATGAAGAGAAGCACACTGCTTATTGAATGTGCTTCATCTCAGTCTTGCAGCAAAGTCTTCATGTCATAGAAAACATTAGTCATCGTTTGCTGAAAACGTGGCTGAAGCCCAGTTAAAAGACTTTTCTGTCTTCTGTCACTGTGAGCCGGATATTATCCCTGCTCCTTCCATTGTCTGCACAATCCAAGACTGCCTTTCTTTTTTTTTTTTCCTTTTATGCCATTTTTCTATGCTTGCTTCATACACAGTCACTAAAATATAGTAAATTCGATTAAAATGAAGTAGCCAGATGTAATCTGTATTCCTTTCCTCTTTGCTAGGGATTTATTTCTTCATTCATTGAGAAAGATGCTCTGCAACAGAGTATATTTGACAATACATAACTCACAGTGCTCATTGTCGTCTCTGAATTACTTCTTTGTTTTGATGTAAGGGAACAATGCAAAGGGAAAACAAAGAAGAAATATTCCCTCACTGACTATACCAGATATACAGAGAGCTTGCCTGAGTTTGTGTGGAGGTTTACTGATACATTATTTGATTATATCCTTAACTTCTTATTTTTGATCATCCAATAAAACTACCCCCCTCTGATGTTTTTCATTTTTATTTTGAGTGCAAAGAGTAGGTCAGATGCTACTATTCTATCATGGTTTCTTTACCCACCTTTTCACAGTTATTCTAAGCCTCTTCAATACTGCAATATCATAAAATGATATTTCTTTTTCTTTCTTGATTCATTCTTTCACGGAAGATTTATGTACATAATAAATTTTGGGTTACTTTTAATACTGAAGGAGTGAATACATTCTACTCTTTCTCTAGAAGTCTGCTTTGTATTTGGGGCACTGAAGCAGAAATTAGTTAAGGCTGAGGGTGGTTTTAAATTCAAGTGTGAGTTCATTGCAGTTTTGAAGATACCCCAGAGAAGATTCATGTCTTGCTTGGATGAACAACATATTTGCATCCAGACCAAGAAACAGAGTTATGAACTATGGGTCCTCATTCTGGCAATTTTTTAATCATCACCTCCTTGCTTTTACCAAGATGCCATCACTAAACTGCAATTTGGAAAGCAGCATACAGCTTTGCTTTGAAATTTGAATATTCCCAGGCTTTGAGGCTGAATCCAAGAGAAGAGGAGTCCACAAGACCAGCAGACTTAGAAATCTGTTCCTCTGTCACTCTGGCAGCATTTCAGAAAGCTGTTACTGAACCTTGCTCTTCTGACAGCTTAAAGCATCCTTCTGATTTTCAGCCTAAATGTAAGAGCAGCCAGCTCAAACCAAATTGTTCTTTGCCAGCATTGACCCCTGCAGTTGGTTAGCCTCAACCCATTTCATTATTTCTGCTTTCAAGGTCATTTAGGTTTTTGAATGGTATCATCTCTTTTGATGGTACCATTTGGCTTCATGCCCTCAGCAGGTCTTAAGGAGTCCACACCAATGTTCTGTGGCAAAGTTGTTAATGAAAATAGTAGATTGAACTGATCTTGAGAGCCTCTCTGAGTGGCTCCACTGGTAATCTGCTATAGCTCCTATGAATACAAATGTTAAAGGGTTTTTTAGGTTCTTTAGCCATTTTGCAGTTCTTTCTTGCAAGAAAAATCAGTTTGCCACACTATGCTCAGAGGTTTTATGAAGACCAAATACATTGAACATAGGGATTTATATTTCCTAGAAAATCTCTAATTAAAGATTGGTTTTACAAAGAACAGGACCAGGACAGCACAACTGCACAGTTAGAGTTAGTTATGTTTTTACACTTTCTTTTTCATTAAACCAAGTTCTCCTTTCTCTTTGTCTTACAGCCTTTATAATTTGATAATAATTTATTTTAATTTTAAGACTCAAAGAGATTTGCCTGTGTGATTCCTGGCAGAAATTACATATTTATCTATAAATTCCCCTGTGCAATGTCACTGAGCAACTAAAAAAACAGTATTCTTACAAACAGGAAAGGAGATATTTCTGTTTTGCTGATTGGAAACTGAGGCATAAAGATATGAAAAGCCATTTTAATTGAATACAGCGGTTCCAAATCTCTTCTAAGATGATGGACTTTTCAGCAGAAAAATCCTAAGTGTACAAATATAATTGGCCAATGATGCTCACTTTTCAGTAATTGAATTCTGAAGATTTATAGTACCACAAACTACAGCTCCAGCATTAACAGAGTTACTAATCAAATTCTCTTAAAAACATTTTGCAAAATAACTTGTTTGTACAAAATTTAAAAGGATAAAAAAGAAAATTTGTAAGGCTTGAAGGGTAAATCACCACAATTTATTTGCTTGACTGACCTGGAGAACAAATCCTCTAAAAGAAGTCAGTTAAGACTTTTTCACAGCTGTTTGTTTTTTGCCATTTCTTATGAGGCTGCCAAGATGAAGTTATTTTGATTATTGCTAAGAGCTTGTATACAACCACCACTAATTTTCCAAAGATAAGAGATTTCACAAGGTAATAATTTACAGTAATTTTCAACTGGATTCTCAGAATCTTTAATGGTTTTGAGTTCATCTAAACCACCGTGTCTTTATTCTTATTCTAGTTTCTAACCCACCTACATTTTTCACCCCCTTTCCTCCTTAAAGTCAGGAAATCAGGAAAACTTATTGAAACTTATAATTTGCAATTTGTGCATATAGTTTCCTGTATGTCCTTTCCCAGCTGTCATTTCTTTTGCCTTTTTCATAGCACCATTCTTTATCTTAAAGTGAAATTAATTTACTCCTTCATCTCTTTTTATGAATCTTGGCTTTTCCTCATCTTAGATAATTTCTTCCTCTCTGTCTCCGTTTTCTCAATGAAATTTCAAGCCTCTTTACTGATGTACTTTTGTCTCTGAGCTATCGAATAAATAATCTTTAGATTTGTCACTTGTCTGCTCCATTATAATCATCTATCATTTAGTATATCGTTCCATGGGGTTTTATTTCTTTGTTTTTTATTTTGATTTCCCTGCTGTTTTGCTTGAAGCTTTACAATTAGGGGTCACCAAAAGTATCTAATTCCTACCAGTCTTTGGGTTTATCTTTATTGCTCTAAGCAGGCTTACAAGATGATTAAGACACCTGAAGTAGTATCTTGAGATATGGGAAATACTCAAAACTCTTCATTAACATTTGCAGTTTTTTGTTAAATGAAAAGTAATTATGAGTTCCATTGTGTCATGCAGGTAGTCATTAGTGTTGAGTGTGTCTTTGGGAAATAAGAGAGCAGATCAGAGCAAGGTTTTAAGCTGTATACATCTATTTGCATACAATAACTGCAATGACAGTCAAGAGACCCAAATGGCTCCTGGTGCAAGCAATCTTCTATTATTTTTTTCCCTTCTACTTCTTGTTTTTGAGATGCAAGATCATTATTAGCATATAAATGTAGCAAGACAATGTTGTATTCCTTTCCAGTGAAGATTATGTATTAACTGCCCTATTCCAAATAACAGAACAATAAACATTAATAGTGCTGACATTAATACAGCTTTTAAAATGTGCTGATCTTGTCCTTTCAGTTTTGCAGAAGATGAATGTTGTCCTGTGAGGCACCTTTTTGAGACTGAGGAAGCCTTTGGAACATACCCAGGAGCTCCCATGGGCCCCGGCCTTGCTTCACATGGAAACAGAGACATGAGGAGATGAAATGTGCTTGAGGCTCCCCCACAAACCTTGGTTCTGCCTATAACAGCTTTAAACTGGATCAGATTAAGAGAACCAGAGAGGATAAGGGCTTAAGCCCAAGAAGCACTTGAGGGAAGATAAAGGTGGTGCTGCTGTCTGACTGTCTCTGGCCCGAGGGGAGGTAAATAAATCTGATGATGGACATGAAGAATGAAGAATTTATCACTGATAGTGAAGAATGAAGAATTTATGGGCCACCAGGAAAGCCAACTCAGCAATGGTGCTGAAACCAGCTCTGACTGGAGAAAGGATAATTTCATTGGGGCAGATCCTGACCTCCAACTCAAATGTTAAGAGAAAGACTACACATGGGTATAATTAGCTTTAGAAATGAGGGAATCACTCATTAACCAATGGAATAGGAGAACTGTGTAGCTAATAAGTTTTAATTCCTTTGTTTGCTAAAATGTATAAATAATGAAGAGTTTTGTATGACCTTGGAACCCTCACCAAGAAGCCCGGTGTGAAGAAAGCCCAACAGGACTCCATTGGATCCTCACCTATTTTCTGCTTAATCTTCCTCTTTCTTTCTCCTCCACACCCCTCTTTTCTATTTCTTTCAATCTCTGTCCCTCACATTCATTTCCTGTTAAACAAAACTCCTGCTGTTGACTTTGGCAGATGGTCTCGTTTGCACCTTAATTCGGGCAGGGCCATCTCCTGTAATGGGATCATAACAGGGTCTCAGAGCCAGGCACTGCTTTCCCATAAAGGCTGTGCTCACAACACATCTGTTACTCCATCCATTCCCAACCAACCATGTAAAGCTTGCTTTGCTCTCATCTTCCTCGAGAACTTTGAAGCTCTGTTTCATTCCTCTGATCTCGCTGTCTGATGTTTTGCTTTCCCCCCAGAGAATAAGCATTTCATGTGCCAGTGGGAGTGATAGGTTTAGCCACAGGGAACGCTGTGTGCAGACAGTACATTTCCTGCAGTTTTCACTGACATCTATCACATTTCTTCTCCCTGCACACAGTGTTTATTCCAGTGGGTCTTTACCACAGGATTTTGTCAGCTTGCAGAGCTGTTTTTACGGTGCTGCACATCCGAGTGTCACTTCTCACCCAGGATTGCAGTGGAACTGACTCTTCCATAAATATCTCAGGGCACAGGAAAAGGCTTGAACGTAGCAAACAGAACATCTGCTAAAATTGAATGGTTGTGCCACATGCTCTATGGTCTAGTTTCTCTATGCATTGTATTAAATTTTGGTAGGTGGGTTTATGGCCTTTAATATTTAAGGATATTTAAGGATTGCTCTAGCTTTTTGTATCTTTGCATCTCTGAACAGAAATCAGGCAGCAGATGACTTGCATTTTGACCTCAGAATGGTGAAAAATCACAGTGAATAAACCTTTCGTCCCATATTTTGCAAAATACGAGCAAGAAAAGAGAATGCACATAGTGAACACTCTGCCTTGATTTTGCAGAAATTATTTATCAGGGAGATTTGGCTTACCTAAAACACGCCACCTTCCATGAAAGCTGAAAGAAGTAAGCTACTTACAGGCCCTCAGGTACTATCACAGGGTGACATTTTAGACACCCTGCCTAGTTTTGTTTAGTTGCAGAGACTTGTAGGTTGCAAGGAAACACATTTAGTTTATGTTCTCTTAAGGCACATAAACTAAGTTAAAAAACCACACCTATTTTTCAGCTTTTGTTACATAGTAGGGAAATCCCATTTATTTGACCCATCTTTCCTGCCTGTTCCTCTCAGCTTTTCTTTAAGTTCATGCTGACTGCTACTTTCCAGACAAGTATATTGTAAATAATTTTTAGAATTTTCTTTTTTTCTTTTTAAACACGAACCTGGAAGCACAGAAGCTGCAATGATTTTGGTGTGATAGATTAGAAATCTCTTGAGTAATAAGACCAAATAGGAAAAATTCTATCCACAAGACCTCATCAAGTTCAGCTATGTTGATGTAGGTATGCATGAGAAATTATTCTCATAGCTGGACACAGACTGCTGACTGTAGAAAGCAAAATTAAGACTTTCCCTTTCCTTCCCTAAGTTTCCCAACTTCATCTTTCAGCATTAGAATTAAATGTGATCCAAACTTTGGGTACCAGTGAACAGTAAGCAATTTCTTTGAAGTGTTAGCAGTCTTAAACACAGTTCTAGATGTTCTAAATTAGGAACTTTAGTGATGAAAACAATAATTTTCCTTTAGTATTATATATATATATATATATATATATATATATATAGTATTTAATTGGAGTGAAACACTTTATATTTTACTTTAAAGAAAAAAAATTCTTATGAAAAGAAATTTTGGGTGGAAGGGGTTTTACATGAGAAGCAAAGTGAAATACCCCGTGTGGGTCTTTGAGCAATGGCTCTATATTTGTTCCCAGGTAGTTCATCAATTATATAATCTGCCCTGGAGCTACAAGTGTGTGGTGGCTGCCTGGGAAGCAAAGCAGGCCAAAGATGTGTCTCTGGAGCCCAGCAGCTTGCTAAGTGAGAAGCTGTCAGAGACAGGGTTAGAGTCAGGGAATTCCATGACTCCCCAGCTGGGAATTGAGACATCCCAGCTGCTTGGTGCCACCCCAGAAGGACCATGACCACCAGGTTTCCCTCCTGCTCCCTGCCAGCAGTTCTGCTGGAGATGTCTCATCCCTCAGCAGTGCCTCTCCCAGAGAAGGAACATCCATCAAAAAACTTCTAACCATGACTAGCTGCAAAGTGCTTGCCAGCTTTTAAAGATATTTAACCCAAAGCCCTGGTTCCCTCAAGGGCTCATATTGTGTCAGGTTTCAAGCAGCTACTCAGGAAAGGAAGATCCTTACTGAAAGTTTTCATACAGAAACCAGAGGAAGATTCTCTGATATTTTAGAATGAGCACAGATATCAATGAAAAGAACAAAATGTCCAGCACTGAACCTTGACATTGATTGCTTTAGTCAAATCTGGAACTCCCTTAGTTAATACTATTTTTCAGTGGGCTTGCAGAAGTGTGAGACAGGAATATTTTATTCTGTCTAAAATCCCTCACCTATAAAATGCAAATTATACATTCACACTTACCTCAGAGGAGTCTTGTCAGGAGTAATTAGCTGATGTGTGTGAAATTCTTTAAGGTTGTGGAATAAAACTGCAGTGGATTACATGCTGTTACCTACAAAATGTAAAACCTAAGTGTGAAATATGTGTTGTCAGTGCAAGGCTCTGTGTTCTATCTCAGAAGATTAAGCTGTTTTTGTGTTGACATTTTGGCAAAAAACAGCCACAAAATTACTTCAGTTTTGTTGGTTTGGGTTTTTTCAATAATTTGAATCACAGTGGTTCTTCTTTGTAGATGACTATTCTGCATGTGCTGATTGTGAAATGCTTGCCAGAGATTTCAGCACAAAACAGGCTGGACTGTAGCAGCCTCTTCCCTATTTCTGTTGCCTAAACTTCCTCTCATGGCAAACTTCTCACTCATTCTCCTCTCTACTAGCTGAGAAACCGGTACTAGGGATAATTTTGCTTTGATTGTTCATAAGAGCCATTTTGAATGGGAAAGAAGTAACTGTCCTCCTAATCTTCTGCAAACTCCTCTCCTGAGTCTGTACACCTGGAGCCACTCCACAGAGGTCAAGCCAGGCTCAGGGCAGGCAGGATCTTTTAAGAACATCAACAGCATCTTGTCACATGTCTCAACTCTTGTATAATAAATTATTGTGGTTTGGGAATGGCGTTCCCCAGTTTAGTGTTCCCACTGAAACAGACCATGTGCTGCTCACCCACACAACCCCATTCCCCTTGTGGTGCTGTGGAGAGGAGAACTGGGGACACAAAAAGGTAAAGATGATGGGTAGAGATAAGAAGAATTCACTGGAAATAGCAATGAGATAAGAAAACAAGATGTACTCCAACAATGAGTATTTACAAACTTCGAGTTAAATTTTACAAACTTCAAGTTAAATTTTTATTTACTTCTAAAACTCCTTGCTATCCTGCAATTAATACCAGCCCACTTTCTGGAGATGGAGGCACTCCCATGTGCATATGGAACAGGGTCAATAGCACTCCCCTGCCCTGTTTAAGGCTTTGAGGACAAATTTCCAATTCTTTCTGGAGGTCTGTTGGTTTCACTGAGTTTTTCTTTTTCCTGCAGCTATAGAAGGTTGCTTTATGGATAGTCTAATTATTTTTCTTTTGAAACTTAGCAAAGTAAGGTTTTATCACAATTTATCTTACTACTAATCCATACTGCAAGACATTGCTAGGTCAGATTTTTTTAGTGGTATGTTCACTGGCCCGTGAGGGAATCAATGCAACTTGTACTGAGATGAAGTAGCTAAAAGAGTTGGCTCTTTTTCAAGTGAACATGCAAAATTCATTAGGGCCATTGCACATCCCTGATGTTGGCAGAAATGCAGAGTGAACACACGACAACTAATGAAAAAAAAAGAGAATCCTGACTGGTTTCTGGTAGCCAGAAGAGGAAAGCTGAGATCTGAGGTATTAGAACACTTGCTGTAGCAGAAAATGGTCCAAAGGCCAGGCAGGAGTAACCAAGGAGTAGGTGTCAGTGAGCTGATGATTGTGAATTCTCTCTCACCCACCAACAGGACATTTGTCATCCAGAAAGGTGCTACTTCAGGCAATTTGAAAGCCTTCTGGTTTTGCATGCGTTTGAATCTGAATTACCTCTGCAGCCTCTAAACTACTAAGCTCTCTGAAAAACTTTTACAGGAAATTTGTTCTCTCTCAACAGCTTGGATGTCTTGATTGCAGAGAACGTGCTGTTTGCTGAAGCTGGAGGCTCATCCTCTGACTTGAAAGGTTTTCTGGGTATCACTGATAAAAAGCACAGTGATTTTTTTTCATTTTATTGTATTTTTGGTATGTCAAGTGCCAAGGAAGAACATGATCCAGCCAGCCATGTCAAGAGTTTACCTTACACTGGGAATATAGTCTCTGTCAATTGGGCTCTGTCAATATAGCTCTCCTCAATAGGGCTTTACATAGCTCTGCCATGCAGTTTGGGCAAAGGTTGCTATCAAAAGTGTAAAAAGGCTGCTTTCTTTAGCAGCCTTTAGCAGTTTGATCTCTTGCAAACAGGGAAACGTGTCTTAAACCAAGCTCTAAAGCAAATGCCAGTATCTCTAAGTGTAGTTTTCTTGCAGGCTGGAATTGGAAGGGAGCCTCCTATGTAAGTTCTCTTTGATTATATTGATCTAGAAAGTTCTTCAGTAAGCCTGCCTGAATGAAACTGAGAGTCTGCCAAGTTTTCTGGCTGCATAGTTTTAAGTTGCCTCCCTTCTGGAAGCAGTGCTGGAATCAGAAGTCCTGCTGTGATGGTCACAGTCTACCAGGTCACTTGTCTGGGTTGCATGCTAATCAACTCAACCCGAAGTGCTGATGGCATTAATATAATCTGTGCCACTCAGGATGGTGTCTGAAATGCAAACACCTTATTCTTGTCACAGAAGAGATTCAGCACAGAGGAAAAGTAAGACTCAAAAGTAAGACTGAGTAATCAGTCCGACACACTTTTATCTCACACCATTAGTACATCAAGCTTTTATAGTAAAGGAAAATGAGTTCAGCTTTCCCTTTACTCTGTCATGCTCTTTGTGTCCTCTTCCTAATTTTTAGGTTTTCTTTCCCCAGCAAGTCTCATTCCACCTACATAAGACTTGGAGTGAATCTAATAAGCAGAGTCTAAGTGAAGTGACTTTCAGCCTCAAAGAGAAAAAATACTTTGTGCTCAACACTGAGAATTGAGTTTTGGTTTTATTTTGTTTTTCTTCTTCTTCTTACAATTTAAAAACAATCAAACCATTTTGAACTTTTTTTTTAAAGACTTTAAGGTATGAAACTTATATGCCAATCATTCTTCAACTTGGAATGAATTTTTAGGACAGAGTTTATACTGAAAATGCTGATGAGATGTGAGCCACCCCAAAGTGAAGAGTGTGACTCTAATCTCTGCCTGAACTAACAGTGAGATTGGATGTTGGGCCAAATGGGTTTATTTTATCTGCCATAAAGTCCAACTAAGTAAGGCTTGAGTATGCAAGTGTGAGGGAAAGGCAGCTAGTAGAGCCAGGAAATGTTCTAGTTCTGGAAAAAATAAAAATCCCATATAGGCTGTGTATATAGATATGAGCTCGTGACAAAATCAGTTTCCCAGTAATCCAAAGGAATAAATTAGACTCATGCAGAGGATGATGTGTTTTGAACTTTTTCATCTTATTGGCCCCCCATAGAAGTAATGAAGGCTGTTTCTTTGCTTGTGCTGTAAAACATAGAGAAGTGAGGCTGGAATCAAGTCCTGGGACTTCAGCTGATGTTTATACAAAAGGAGCAAATAACCCAGGTCAGTCTGTCTTTTACATGGGACATTGCTCAAAGGTAAGAGACTTAAATGTAAGAGAACCTCCCTTCCATGAAGCAAAACCAACGCAATTACCAGCATGAAAATTAAGGAGGGAAGATTTGGAGGACAGTGGAAAAGTCAAAAACTCTTTCCAATGCCAAAATGCACATTCACTTTGCAATCTCACCCTCAATGTTATCAGGAAGTTTGAGTGTGGTAGGAGAATAGCTATGACAGAGAGTGATTGTCTGTCATGGGGGCTTGGGCACATCCTGTTACTTCAACAAGGAGAAAAGGACCAGGATAATTCTGAAGAATGATGTGGCCTCTGTGGCTCAGCAGGTGAGCTGCTGCAGGAGAGCTGAGGAGTCCATTTTTTTCAGTTGTTTGGGCTGACTGACTGCATTTTGGGCACAAATAGCTTCTCAAATGGAGTGGTAAAAGTGTGGAGATTTCCGTGGCGGCTGTTTATCAACTCTACTGGCTGCAATCTAACAAAGTAGCCATAAAAAATAGTTTGGCATGAAGAATTCTCCATACATTCACTGTCTCTGTGAGATGCTAAATTTATGGAGACAGTGCCTTTGAATGTTTTGTTCCTCTGAAAGCTGCCCTCTTCAAAGACACAAACAGTTTAGATGAGTTTCATTTTTCAAGTGAATTTAATATTTTGAAATTTCTCCTTAATCTGGAATAGAGAAAGGAGAATATCCAGTAGTTGAACATCTGCAAACAGAATTTTATTACTTCTCATGGCTAATGTGTCCTTTTCATGTCAGGTGAAAGGGGAAACTGGGATGAGCTGGTTGCACCCCACGCTCCTTTTCACCATCTTCAAGTTGATGTACAGGATTTATATATTATTTACACAAAAAATGATTTAAAGTAATTTTCACAAGCGACGAAAAAAAGAGAAATTGTCTTCTTTGGTTCCTGTCATTTTTTAAGCACATGAATATTAGTTTCAATACAGGTTTTCACAAAGATTATTCTTGTAACAGTTTGGAAGTGGGCAGTGTCACAGTGAATTGAAGTGTGTCAAATCTAGGTCGTTCTCCTTTTTTCCTGCTTTTGATCCTTTGAATTCACTTCGCCAGCTCACTCTCATCTCCCTTTTCACTCCTTTGAAGTACCAAAGTGCTGCAGTGTTTGACACCTGTCTGTGGAAGAGAGGTTGGAGAGTGGAGAAGGAAATCCACATCTTCAGTGGAATGCTTGGGAATTTGGTGTGGTATGGAGATTTGATATGGGTATTTCTGTGAGTATTTTATAGGGCTACCTACATTTTTATCACTGACATGCTGCTGTACTGTAAATATCAACATATTTTACAATGCTTTTTTTCCTCAGACTTTCTCCATATTGGTCCTCTAAAAGGACAGTTCTCCCAGGATGGCATTCCCTTCACAGAAATTGGGTTATTAGGTCTAGTTTTGGAAGCACCAAATTTCCCAGAGATCTGCAAAGGTATTTGCAGATCCATTTGCATTTAGACAGCCCTCTCCCATAAAGGAGAATTAAAAGTAATTTCAGAGAAGTTCTCCTTTTGTTTGTCTTTATAGTTGGTGCAGAATTTGACTTTCTATTTTTTGAAAGTAGAAAATGCTCATAGCTTAATGATCCTTTCCTCCTGAACTCTTAAGGCGGCAGTGGGAGAAGAGAAAGTTGTGCTAAGGTGTCGAACTACCAAAAAATAATAAAAAAGAGATGGAGAGCTAATGATATTTTCCTGAGGTGATTTTTAGAGACCTGTTCTACATGTTTTGCAGAGGAATTAGATAAAGGCCAGGTTTCTGGTGCATTTTAGCAAATACCTGTATCTTGACTTGTAAAGTCAGACCTGTGCCTTGCAGGGGAGTGGTAAAAAAGTGATACATTCCAATCACTACAATCAAATCCATTTAAGACTAATCTTGCCCTTAACATCAGTACCATTGAAATCTGAATTTCTTTTAGAGTATGGAAAAAGAAAATTAAATACTGCTTAAAGACCTTATGCAACATTTTAAGACATAATTCTTGTGAACTTAGGAGTTACATTTTTGCCTCTTAAGGCTCTGTTGACCATATTACAAGTACTTCAATAATTTTAAAATGTAATGAAATTCCAGTCCTTGACTGTAATACCTTTAAAAATATTTTAAAAATGATACCTTTAAGATGATATAGTGTGAATATGCTTCCTATTGATTTAAACATTTGTTAACACATTTTCTGATTCAGCATTTTCATTTATAAGTAATTCAGGACAATAAAAAATTAATGAGAGGAAATGGTGAAAATAAGAATAAAATATCCTCAGGAATAATGACAAATGGTATTGATATATTTTTTTTTTTGTCTGTGTCTAATAATGGAGTCTTTATTCTTAGGCTGAAGACACAAAATGCACTTTAACTTTCCACTCCAGTTAAATTAAGGTGCAGATAAAATTCCTTTAGAAGAGTTTTCAGGTAAAAATCTCTGTTCTCCTATATCTCTCAACTGAATATCAGGACAAGTTGTATCTGAACTCCTCTGTTCAACATCTCTGTTAGTGGATGATAGATTAATTTTCCAGTAACAAGCTTCCAGCAATACTACTGAACTGTACTATTCAGAAGCTGGAAACCATATATCTGTGTTTCCTTTTAGAGGAAAGCCATGTTGTTTCACTTTTAAAAATTTTTGAATTGAATTCCTCTGTTTCATTTTCAAACTGTTTTCTTACACAGTGTAGAAATGGCTTCTTCAAACTCTGCACTTTTTTTTCTGAGCCACATGTTGTGTGATGGATGTCCTGTATAGTCCCATTATTTATAGAATGTGGATTTGTAACACTGATTCTTTTCTACCTGACTTCTGTTGTCTAAATTCTATTTGACCCAAGTGGTTATTAAAACAGATTTATTGTTCTGCCTTTCAATTATCTCCCCAAATATGCTGAGCTGGGCTTTTTGTTTTTTTTTCTTTTGGGAAGGGCTTTTCATGGGCGTTGACATTGATCAATAGCCTTCATTTTGCTCAGATTAATTTTCAGTATTTTTCTCTGTCATTCATAATTGAGTTCCACTATCAATATTCTTCATGTATATTGAGTCAGAGCAAGACTGCATTGCCTACGGTGCTTCTGTAACTACTTGTGGTCATACTGAACCATGTTTCTTTCCAATCCAGACCTTGAAATACTCATTTGGATGAACTTTTAAAAAACTTTACAGAGATACTTTTTTGTTTTCTTTTTTTCCTTTTCCTTCAGCTGGAAAAAATCTTTACTTAATGAAAAATCTGATTTTCAGGTTTGCCTTCGTAAGGAGGCATTGCAGGGCAACACTGATTAGCAATATCAGGGGAGCAAGTTACTTCTTTTTGCAAAATGCTTATTGGAAAACTTTTTTTTTTGTTGTTTCTTTACACTCTGTATTGAAGTACAGCTTATGTAAAATTTATTCTGTGTTCTAGGTTGTTTTTTTTGAAATGGTGTTTATTCTAATTAATTATTTTCAAATATAGCTTCAGAACAGATACATTGCTCTGCATGTGATTGGTTTTCTTTTTCCAAAGAGGCTTATCTTTCTGATCAGATTTCGAGTTTTCATATAGCTTAATAGCTGCAACCATCACAAAAAAGAAGAAAGGTTTTGAAGCACAATTACAACATTATTTATCTCTGACATGGGCTCAGGCCCTTCCTCTCAGTTCCTTGGCAACTGTCCCCTCACTCTGATTATGACTTGCAGCTCCACAGGCTTCAGGAAGATGCAAAGAGATCAGTCCTGCATCAGGAGGAAACTTTGTTTCAGTTACCTCCTAAAACAGCATAATAATTGTGGTTTGTGCTAATGAGTCACCCTTCTGGCTGTTGGTTGTTCAGCAGTCAGGCAACACACAAATCCTGAGCAAAAGTAATCAGTAAGTAAATATGGGGTGAAAAGAAACAACTGTGAGTGTTTTGATTAAAAGGTCAAGTGCAAAGCTGACATGACACGGAAAATATTTTTTCTAAAATAAATAAACAATTAAATTGATTCCCTAGCCTTCATTATAATGTTGAAATAGCTTAAGGTAATTATGATAAATGAGGCTAAACGTGGTGTGCCTCCTGAGTAAAGATATTCAGACAATTTTCTTGTGACAAAACCCAATGTCAAATTTGCCAAAGCCATTAATCATCTCAGAGATGTGGTGTAACCTCTTGCTGATGGGTTTGGACATTTACATATGTGTAAATATTTCACATTTCATTGTATACTGTTTATATATATATAAAAATATATATAAAATTATATTTGTATATATAACTGTGTATATACTTTTATAAATACAACTTTATACAACACAATATACAACTTTAGTTTTACTGCAGTGCAATATATTCTAGAATAAATGGTTTCTATGGGGCTCAAGATGTTATACCTTATTTAAACTGGTTGTGGGATATGGCTGAGGTGAACTTTAATTAACTTTAATGACCAACATCATGACCAACATACAAACCAAAGGAGTGGCCCACCACAGAAATATGGTTATCACTTATGAAGGTGTATTTGTGATCATACAATCTGTAATCTAACTTGCACACAGAAGTTGTTCAAAGTTATTCTGGCATTTACAGCTCCAGGTATTTTCACTAAGTACTGTAAAAAAGGTAGTTTAAACATAAACTTGGAAAATAATTATGTTATATGCAAGGGCCTTTACAGTGCATCTCCAAGGTGGTTAATATACCTCAGGAAGACAGAGAAAAAAAGAAAAGGAAGGAAAAGCCTCTGAGAGTTGATCTGATAACGGGTTTAAATTGTAGGTAGTTGATAGAGTGAACAATAAAGCAAAATTCATTAATTAGAAATATAGAAAAGCAGTACTTGTGCTGAAAATGGGATGACCTGACTGCTGTGTGTGCTGAGAGAGTAATTCTTCCTGGAAACTTCTGAAAACTTGTGGGTGCCTCTGCTGTGACTATCAGGGCAATAACAAAGCCTCCCAGGGATACAGGAGCAATACAAGAGCACATGTGAGCCTACACAACCCCTATTTTTATTTGTGACAATTTAAATACTACTCCATGCAGACATTTTTAGAGTATTCATAAAGAAATACAATTAAATAGTTTTGCAGCCAAAGTTGGTGTGACTTCATAATGTTCTTTATTGGACCTTTATATCTGCATTTCACATTACATTTATTCAAGATATCTGCTAGGTTATGTGGTAAAAACTCTTCTGTAAACCCACACTGGAGCTCAGAGAGACAATGGCAGGAGGGGGAGACCAAATAACATCCAGGCAGCAGCTTCCAGACCCATCACTGGGCTGTGGGGTATATTATGAGATGCAGGAGAAAAGAAGTTTTGGATTGCACAGGACTTATTTGGGGATGTTTAGGGGAGAAGCCTTTAGGAGGGATACATTTTTATAGTTCCACTATCAACTTGCATAATTTAACATAATGAAGCACAACTGGATCAAATGCACATTTTTTATTTCTTCTATCATTTAAGTCCACTTAATTTCCTGGTAGAAATTTCAAACCAACTAGTATTTCTTCAGGGTTCTGTTTATTTACATGGAATCCCCCAATTGGGATATGCTACTACTTTAAACTCTGCTTTAGGTCCCCTATTTTGATGCTGAAAAGATTAAAATTGCCCACCCAGTAACACAAGAAGTTGTATTTCATTTTGGAAAGATTCTAAGGGATGTTGGCCCATGTTCTCCAAGGTACTTCAATACTTAAAGATAGAGCTGGGCTTTTAGCAAGACTTTGAAAATCACCTACATGGCACTGAAGAATTTAAAAGGGAGATATGAAAGCACTTTATATCTGATTTTTTTAAAATGTAGCTATTCTGTCCATAGATATCTTTGAAAACCCAGATCTGAGATGTTTTTCAGATTTGCACTCATATTGCCTGCTGAAGTGTTTTATCTTTATCTCTCCTGGAAATGATAGTTTAGAAGGAACTAAGGCATGATGAACATAGCATTTGAACTAAAGGACCAAATCTCCCTGGTTTTCTTTTTCTTTTTTTTTTTTTTTTTATTTTTAGCTCATTTTATTTTCCTTTTCATGGGTTTTGTTTTGCCTCCAAATCATGATGGAGAAGCTCTTGGAGCTTCATGGAAAACACGTTTTCCAGGTCCAAGGCTGCTGTCATAACCTCCAGGCTTGTTTGCTACAGCTTTTACTCGGCTTCTCAAATAGCTTTGGTGTGCTGAACTACAATAACCGTGTGCACTTCTCATCACTGCTGCTTTTCCACTCCCCCCTGGGCTTCTCTCAGGTTTCCCAGAGCAATATGCATCAAACAGTGCCTTTGCTTTTTCAAACATTGTGTGGGCTTTTTTTTTTAGACAGAGATAAAACTGCTTTCATCAGACTATAAACACTTTTCTATTATTGAAACAATTTGGGAAACCTTGGATTTGCCTCATGAAATATCTTGGAGTGACCTGGTTCACTTTGAACAGGGTAATTTCACTCAGAAACCATATTAAAATAGTTTGAGGAGGTTAAAGGAAACATTTAACCTTTCTCTGTTGTTTACTTACAAGCATTTTGTTATGTTTTCCACTGCTTCTGGGCTTATAAATCAGCTAGTGTCCCCTTGAGCTTCCTGTGGAGGGATGCCCTCCCAGTCCATGTCCTTTTGTTGGACCTGGAATGTTTGTGGCCTCTGACCCAAAGTCTCTTCAGGGATCTCTCTCTTAAATGCTATTTTCTGCCCTGATGGTTTTTTCCTTCTTATTCTTGACCATTTTTTCTCTTCTCTAAGAATCCCTCTTTCTCTGAAGTTCTAGCCAGCAAGAGCTTTCTGTGCTGGGCCATAAAGAGCTCCTCTTCAGCTATTTTCCCCAAAGAGAGGAACCAAACCACATCAATTCCTGCCTTCATGGGTTCATCAGTGTTTCTCACTCTGCTGATTTCCCATCACCAGCTGAACCCCTGGGACTCCTGGCCCAGCCCTTCCCAGCCCTGCAGTTGATGTTTGTAGTGAAATGATTTTTTCTTTTCTTCTGGCTGTTTCTGACATACAATGGTCTCGACTGGGAATGTGTTGTTTGGTGATGAAAGGGTTTGGGGTCTTCCCTTGCTCCAGAATCCTTCCCAGCAGGCACCAGAGGCTGAGTTCAGGTGTTTTAGGAGTCAGACCAAGGCACAGAATCACACAAAATGGCTGAGAATTGCTGAGAATGACACAAAATGGAGGAATCTGGGAGGGATCTGTGTGGATCCTCTGGTCCCACTCCCCTGCTTGAGCAAGCACATCTAGAATGTGTTCCCCAGGACCTTTGGCTTTTGAGTATTCCCATGGACGGAGACTCCACAATCCCTCAAGCAAACTGTGGAGAAACTTCTTCCTTTTGGTTCTGTCACCAGCTGTGTGATTGCACTTTGGGGTGGTGGTGCAAAGCAAAAGGGGAAGCTGCTGCCATCTGTCACCTGCCCTGAAGCTGGGCTGCAGCAGAGAGGATGTCTCTGTGGATTTCTCACCTCTGTAACAAGAACCCCATGCTCCATTGTGAATTTTACTGCAGGTTTCTCCTGAGTCACCCATGGAGCCTGAGTGACTTGTCTCCCAAGTTAAAATGATATTGAATGCATGAGACATTAAAATATATAGGGAAAAACTGAGTAAACATTGTAATTAAATGTTTACTATATATGACTGTATCTTGAAAGACAGCTGGTGATGAAATCAACAGGCTATGTTGAAACACATTTTTCCCCCTTTGAATAAAAATATTTTAAATAGACATTGAATTATGAAACGAAATGTACTTGCTATTCAGTTGAATTCCCTATTTATCAGCCATTTCACTTACCATGCCATGCACCTCACATACAGAAAATTACCATCTGCTAAATCGAATGCAAAAAGCAGTGGAACAAGTACATTCCCTAGAAAACCAAATCAATATTAAATAAAATACATTCAGAACCCAAAAGTCGTCTGCTTTTAAATTATTTTTGTTCAAATATAGAGCTCTTTCATATACAAGGGTAACTGTATTTATTTACATGTCTACATATGCTAAAATATGAATATTTATCTTTCAGATGTCTCTAGAGATAGCCCAAAGCAGCTTAGTGTGGTTCTAAGACTGTCTGATAAATTTTTTCAACACTTAATAACTTGGAAAGGCAACAATATATTTTGAATAACTGTACCTAGGTATTCACATGCTAAATTTTAGCTAACCTAGTACTGCAGTCTTAAAACACCAGAACACTGCAATTTCTTTTTTCCTTTACTTTATATTTGTATAGAATGCACTAGGAGGATTCTTTATTACTTTTTAATTGATTTCAGAGAGTATAATGAAGAGGTTTGCCTTTCAGATCAAATTTTCCCTTAGCTCTACAGTTTTAAAGTGTTTGTGGCATCACTATTTAAGGTCACATTCTGTGAGAAGATTTCTTTAATAAAAAAGCACTGAAATGGTTAAATTTGAAAAGAAGGGTCATCCAGGGATTGTTCCTACTGAGATCTATAAACTCGTGTGAAATTCAGTATATCAACTATTTATCTATCTTTTTGTTCTGAGCTGTGTCCTACTGTCCTCACTCACACTAAAGAGTTGGGAGTTACACAAGTGTAGGCTTTTTATGTCATTGGATTCTTTTGAAAATATACAATACATAAAAAAAACCCCACAGGTGTAAACATATGCATAATAAAATAAGACCACTGCAGAATGATTGCCTGGTGTATAAAAGAGCTTCTAACTAACACACATGAAGATTTATCTCCCAAAGCCAGTTTAAAAGTCACAGAAGAAATATTCCCAAATTTTTGGTGAATGAAGTACCTCCATCATCTACCTGATACTTTGATAGCAACTTTCTCTTCAATGAACAATGTAATGAACCCTTTCCTGCTTATCTGATTTGTAATTTCAGTCCTTCACCAGGATCACTTTTAAGCGTGTGATTTCCTTATCTAAGGTGTCATTTAAGAGAAGAATAATTTCTCTTTCGTCTGTTCTTATTAGACTATCTTATAACTATCTAATAACTCTTTGCATGCATGCTTTTGTGTAGAAGGAATCTTTCCCAGCATTGACATGGAGGATAGGTGAGTTATTTTCACAGTATGTATGTAATATTGCTGTACAATATGTATTTTTTAAAGCAGGTTGGATCATTAAGTAGTAAAGATAATTTTTTAATATATATTAGGTCCTTTAGGCAATTTAGTGCTTTTTAGAATGTTTCCTTAATTTCTAAGGAATTCAGGAAAACACACTCTTAACTTTGCATGTCAAAAAACTTCACATTGAAATATTGGGTGGTGATATCGTTTCCTCTAAACCAGCAGAGGGTCATAACTGTGAAATTTTGTCTCCCTAACATTTGTATCCACTTGGCTGTTTGCCTTGCTACCCAAGGGCCTGATCTGGGGTTGATGTTATTAGTGCTGGAACTGCTCCATGAAAGTTGTGTCCTGCTGTCCTTGCTGAGGAGAGGTGACTTTGACAGTCTCGTGGAGTGGACATTGCAGCTCTGATATTTCCAACAGGGGATAGGGGCTTGGAAGGATACTGCCAGACATCTGTTTGTGTGCAGTTCTGGAGCAGGCTCTTCTGCCTGCTCAATTTTTACATAATGCTCTGAAGGCGCATTAAAGAAATTGCTGGGAGAATGTAATAAATCTCAGTCAATTTAAGTGGCACAGTCAAGGCAAATTCTTCTCCAGTAGACAAAAATAGCACAAAAGGCTACAAGTGAAAATTAGTGCCTCAAAACAATATCAGTTTGCTCTGGTACCTTTGTTGCCTTCCTGTAAAACCAAAACTTGTCTTTACAGGAAGTGTTAGGAATTTCCAGATTGGGTTTTGGTATTCCGCTGCCTGGGACAGAATAACAGTGGTAGAGAGAGTTTAATTCTGTTTTTATTGAGGCAATCTTCCTGATAAAGGGGCTCTGTCTTCCTGTTAAAGGGGTTCAGTCTGGACAAAAGGTTACTCTGAGTATCTGTTTGTCACTCTTTTTTCCTAGCAAGCAAGATATGTGGTCTTGGAGTTCTCCTAAACTGCAGTCAGGACTGGGGATGAGAGTTGGACCTTCTTTCTTCAGCCTCATTTCTCTCTGAAAGGGTCCTGGCTTTGTCCTAGCAGAGTCTATCTCCTTCATATGAGGAGATGTAAGGTGGGTGTAGAGCAACTCAGGGCCCAGGTCATAAAAGGGGACTCAAGAGTTCTTGACAATGTTACATATATAAATCCTGCTCTACAGGCAGGATTAAATCAGATAACATTTGAAAGATGAACAGAAAGTCAGAAAATAGTTTCCTAATGTGCCAGACTGTTTGTGTAAGGCTCTTATTGTCTGCTGAGGGTGCTGGAGTAAATTAAGACAAGCAGTCTTTTGAGCAGGATGCTGTGGAGAGTTTGTTCAGTAGTAGACCAAACCCTTGGACACAAATGTGGCTTTCTACAACACTAATGACATGTACCTCATATACAGAATCCAAATTACCATCTGCTACATCAAATGCAGATAAATAGGATATCGCTATCCAATTTTTACCTCTAATGTTACCCGTTATCTGAACAGATATGTAATTCTGAAAAAAAATAAATTCAAGTACATTTCAAATAATGGAACATATTCTTGTAGCTGTGAGAATATATTTCTAGTAATAAATCCTCAAACTAAAAGGACCCCCAAATGCAGATTATAGAAAGATTAATAAAGGGAAAGAAATTCTACCATTACCGAGCATACTAAGATCGTGATCAGTTTTAGCAATCTTGGAATTTTACTGCTTCTGACATGCATTTCACCAGTTTGTGTTTGTGTGTCAGGCATTTGGAAGTAAGGCTGCAAAATTAAAAAGAAAAGAAAAAGCATATTGAAAAAGTCCAATCAATTCCACATTTGATCTTCCTTCTGAGCAGAAGGCTGAAAATGCCTATAAATTAAAATAAACTTGACTGGATACCATTGCTGCTAGTTCTAAATTAACAGATGAGAAATCTGCTACAACAGCATCCCTTCTGATACCATCTAATTTAAATTAATTGCCTGTCTGTGACTCCAAATCAAAAATTAAGAATCAGACCAAGCCTGCAGTATTAATATTGCATCTAACTTTTTAATCCTGGAAATTGTTCTTGCAGAGCTCTGCTTTCAAGGACAACGGCTATGAGGTTCTGTGCTGGCTGTGTATGGAAATATTGATTCTTCTCCACATCACCTAAAATCTTTTGACATCAAACTCCACATACATGTGCCATACAGACCAGAGAGCTTAACCTGTCAAAATATATTTTACAGCTTCCTCAGAGATTTTATGATGTATTTGCAAAGTGAGGATCTGCTGGGTTTCATAATCTATATTCTCATAATCCAGGTAGCCATTGATGAGAGTTGCAGTTCATTTACAGAGATTAGTTTAGGAATGACACATAACTGTGGAATAACATGTTTCTAGGGAGAACATATTTACCTGGGAGGAACTTGCCCCAGCTGTCCTGCATGGGTTCAGCACAATGCAGTCTATGGCTTGGGATGAAGATACTGATTAGCAGCTCAGTGTGGTGGATCAGGGAACGCATTTTCCTAGTGGTGTGTGTGGTTTGCTCTGTTCTGGATTTGATTTAATAAGTAAGGGATCTGAATAAGTTGGTTGTGACTTTGATGCAGTGTACAGCATCCCTAATTTGATAGGTCATTAATCTGCCAGGTTTAACTAAATAACAAATTGCAGCTTTTTTCAGCTCCAGAAATAAAGCGCGGTGTAGTCTGTGCGCTCTCAATCTGCTCCTTCTCAGTAATTACATTGTTCAGGTGATCTAAGCCTCTACCTTGTGACTCATTCCTTAAATTAGCACCTTTAAAAGCAGGTATTCAACACTAGGTGAAATTACATGAAATTTGGTGGTTAGCAGCCCTGTCTTTAAAAGCAGTCCAGCATTTCTAGGAATGTCAATGAGCACACCCTGCTGAGAAGGTGTTCCTAAACCTTGAGCTTTCTCAGTTTCTCTGGTCCTACTTTCCTTACCAAGGCAGGATGCAGATTTGACAGCAATCATGTTTTGATATAGACCCAGGTGATCTGAAAGGTGGCTTATTTTCTCTGAAATAAAGTTTCAATAGCTTTTGTTGGAACAGTTAGATGCATATGTGGCTACTTGTTTGACAGAACCCCTGATTTCTCTGAGCAGTAAGAGTTCAGATTTGTATGCACAACTGAGAATGGCTAATGATGATACTTCTAAATATCAGTTAGTAACTTTAAATCCTGACCAAATTCCACTGCAGTGGAGATGTGTTCAAGGGATTTTCACCCAAATATTCAACTACAACTACCACAGCAAAAGTGTAATATATTCAGAAGTTCTGACTGGTCCCAGAGGTTTCCACTCAAAGTCACTCTTCAAAACATTCTTCAAAAATACTCAAGCCAAAATTGCTGTAGCAAATTTTGACAATTGAAAGACTTTGTATTTTCTTGAGAGGTAAAAGATGGTGACTTATGAATTTTCTGAATATTGATGAAAATTATGAGGGAGAAAAGAATCAAAAATCATTCCTATATGATGTTTAGTATCTCCTGGCAGAAAAAATTGAGAATTTTTATCTGAAGATCATGATTTCTAAGATTATGGAACTGAACAAATTTTTCTTCATTTTTAATAAGTTATCTATCTTATTTTTTCATTGTAACCTAATGAGGTATTATCAAGGTATTGAGGTATTGAAAGAATAATAGTCATACTAAACAGGGGCCAAGTTTCTTTGCATTTCAAGACATGTAAATTTTGTACAGCTAAACATGCCCAGTGTATGCAGAAATAAAGAAAAATAAGCTTAAAGAGGTAAGTACAGAGAAAATTGAATTCAGAGGTGAACATCTAACAAGAAAGATGAATGGCAGACACCCACTTTTTTTATACCCTTTTTTGCTGCCTAACTTGTTTTTCTAAACTGCCTTGAAGATACAGATTTAAGTGGGCTTTAATTTAGTGAGGGAGCACGAGTGCATTTCATTATTCAAGGAGAGATTGATCAAAACAAACAAATACTGTACTGAGATACAAGTAGAAAGCTGGGGGTGGAGGAGGGGTGTGATTTCCAGATAAAATGGTCCAAAAAATTTGGAAATGTAAATTCAGTTAGAGGGAATGCAAAGCCCTGTGCCGAGTTCTGGGAGAAGCCCTAGGCACCCTACAGGCTTGCTTAAGCCCTCTGAGAAGGCTAATTAGCTGCATAGCATGAATTTTCAATTCCAGATAAATATGCATTTTACAAATAGTCTGCAGAACAAGAATTATTTATTGGACATGTTTATGAATAATTTGAAGTCTAGGATGAACACTGTCATTTTAAAAATCCATTTACAGAGAGTTTACAAGTGGGTAGGGAATAAAAAATCGAGCTCAAGAAATATTTGTTTTAAAAAAAACCCCTAATTTTCCTAGCTGTTTAAAAAAAGCTCAAACATGCTTTATGGTAGGGAAAAACAAGGACTTGCACTTCCTGGGGGAGCCTAATCTCTCTAAAGCTCTTGGGTGTGCCAGGATAAAATTTTTATTGTTTTGTATTTTGGCTTAGAGCATGTTTTCCCTCTTGGGGAAGGAGTGCTCTCAGTTTTGGCGAAGTGTGTGGACAGAGTGGGATTTGGGATTCCAGGGGCAGGCTCCTTATTCATTCTCTTCCATTATGGAAAAGTTAGTAAGTGTCTGACCCCACAGAATCTAAAAGTATTTCTCTAAAAAATGAGATGGCATAAGGATTTTCATTTATTTTTTCCTTTTTATGTTCCCAATGAAGTAAAACTTTATAACTCTCATGTTTTGGGATACATGTCAGAACATAGACACAGCAGCCACGCATTCCCACACCTGAGCTTTGAGGAGAGGAATAATTTCAATCTTTTCATGCTGAATCCAGAGCAACTGGGCAGCTCATTTTCCCATAAATTAGCCTGAAAGCAGCTCTTCTCCTTCCAGGTACTTATCCTAATTTCTCACTGTAATTAATTCATGGCTCGTTTATACTCATTTGTCCTTGTGCCAATATTCTACTGGTTGCTTAAGTAATTTTTCTCTCCCTTCATGTTTACATACCCAGATATATTTATAGGGAACAGTCATATCCCTTCTTGGTTATTGTTTTGAGAAGCTGAACAAGCCAAGCTCTTTTAATCTCTGCGTGTAAAATAAATTATCATTTATTTTGCTTGAGCACACTTGTTTACTAGGAGGTTATTTTTGTTCCAGTCTGTGCTTTAATTATTCCTTGAATTTCTTATTTGTCAGGAGCGAGAAAGAAAGAAATAAAAAATGGAAAAAAAACCTAAAAACCAGACAATGTTTTTCTGTACCAAAGCAGACCTGGGACCCAAAATGTCATCTGTAAAAATGACAGCTAGATGAAAACAGGCAAAAGTTGATACTCTTATATTGCTGGAGTGCATTTGGGATGGACTCTTTTAATACACAATGGTACAGTGGGTGTTAGAAAGTAGCATTAGCAAATTGCTACCAGGAAATGGGAATTCAGGAAAACAGTTCCTTTTAAAAAACTCAACTAAATAAAATCTTTTGTGTAAATTCATCAGGGAAAATTTCTGAATTATCTAATTGTAGAGGCTACTTCTGCAGATAAAAAATTATTTCCTTGCTGTATGTTAAACTTACAATGTTCTGGCACTGAATGAAAATAATTTTTTTCCCTTCTGCTGAATAATCCAAAACTTGTCCTCTCCCAGACATTTTTTCTCCCAGAAAGTGACTAAATTGCAAGAAAAGGTGTAAAATAATAATGAAGAAAGTATCTGTTTTGGTTGGTAGTCAAAACTGCTTTCTTTCTATAGGTCAGATGAAAACCAAACATTTTCGAAAATTAATGTTTTCATTAAATTTTCATTCACTGGTGTACAAAACCCTTGTGTAAACATCAATGCCCCCTTATTCTCTGCCAGCCATTTTTGCCAGCTCTGTCACATCACCAGGGATCCTCTCTTGGACATCCTTTTTTTCAGGAGTAATGGATTTGACTGAACCACAGCAAGAAATGGTGCTCCTTGGGCAGAAGAGATTCTGCTCAGTCGTGTTTTGTGCCACCTTACGTCACAGTGCAGTGTCACACAGCTGTGGCAGCAGTGACAGAAATGTGGTGGTGATTAGGTGGGACCTTCTCTGGAGCTGAACCTTCTGCTTGGCAGAAATTGGTGACAACAGCAAAGCTTCAGGCAGGAGCACCAAAGTGTGCTCTTTTCTTCACTGACTTACGGCCTCCAGTGCCCCTTCCTCAGCCCCCAGCCGTGCTTCTGGCTCACCACAATTGACTCTACTTTCCCATTCAGAATTCAGAAACAGGGAAAAATAGGTGTTAGGACAGCAGAATATAGGACACAGAAAGCAGCCCAGATCCCTGACATAGTGGGATCACTCTGCAAGTACCTGCAGTGTGTCTCTACAAGCCAGAGCAGCTCAAGAAGTAGCATGGCCATGTTTCCCAGCAGTACACTTGATTTAAAAGCCTTTGGGTTGATCAGAAGGTTTGTAACCTTCACATAAATGTGCCCCCACACATGGATGGCTATGCTATTTTCAAATGTGTGCACAGCACTGTGCTGTCATGTGGATTTATCAGCTCAAAGATGCAAAGGAGACATTTGGATTCAACAACAAACTGACAAATAAATTTCTGGTACAAAAGAATCATTCACATGGAATAATAAAAGGATGCAGATAATTAGAAATTCTCACACATCTTCCCCTCCTCCCAATTTCTCAAGTATACGAAGTAGCTCAAATTAGAAATTCTAATATTTCACAAGTATAGCCTATGTGTAATTATAATAACACCATATCAATTTAAATATTACCTATGAAGTGTTTTAATATCAAGACAGTGCCATAAAACCTACATGACAGTAAATAATTATTTAAGTACCTCATCTTTACCTGCCAGCTTAGAGATTTTCCTTAACCTGCTTTCAGATCCATGCTTTTAGGTAATTCCCTTAGATGATTCTTGCTTTTTGTGTCCTTAAATATTTAGATCTAAGTTTATGGGATGAAATTCAGGTCAAGACATGGGTTGGGTAGGGATTAGCAGCAGGAATCTCAACAGGGATACTCCTGGAGCTGCTGCTTCTCCTTCTTTTCTGGGACTTGGAATGAGAAGTAGACTGCAGATATTTCCCAGGGAGAAAAATGGTGTGATCCACAGATATTAGAACTTTACTTGGCAGTCATCATAATGATTTGGTGGAAATGAAGCTGGAGAAAAAGCATAAACTCATTTTCTCGTTTATGGGGTTACCTGGTGCTGCTGAGGGCACCTGAGGAGATGGGAATTAAAATCACCTTCTTGCTAAATGACTTTAACTGAGACCCTAGAAAATATTTATCTATGGCTCTTACTCTCAAGCTCAGTTATTTGGCTGACCCACTCTAATCAGAGTCCTGTTTTGCTTTGGAATTTTAGATGGATGTGTTTTGGTTTGGTTGCTTGGAAGTGGTTTTAGGGTTTTTTTTTGTTTTGTTTTGTTGGGGTATTTTTGGTTTTGCTTGTTTGTTTTTTGGGTTTTTTTTTTTTGTTTGTTTTGGGTTTGGTTGTATTGTTTTGTTTTTTTTTTATTTATTTTTGCAGTTTAGGTCTTATTGAGGGTCTGTTCTTTTCTACTTTATGCTCTAATCCATGATTAAAGCTATAATTCTTCTTAATTTTCCACAGGCAGACAAGGACTGATGGAAGCTACAGGAGTGATGGTTGTTATGAAAACACACTAGCAACCTGAGGAATCTGTTTAATCTCTTTATCAAACATTTCATTGGAAGACTGTGATAAAATTGAAGTACATTCTGGTTTTCTCCTTTTTTTTTTTGCTTGCCATCACCTAAGCTGTTTTTAAATGGGTGCAACTATTTCCTAATGATGTACTTTACACCACATTACACTCCTTGTACCAAAATATATAACATTCTTAGGCAATAGAAGTTACTCCATGAAGTTTTTACAGATAGGCAGCATAAAATCACAGCTAGCAAACCCCAAACATCAATACTGTGTATCTCATATCAGGCTTCAGAAAGGTCATCAGTCTAAAAGAGGGAAAAGAAAGCCCCACAGATTTCCATTTCTTGGCCTAGGACCAGCATCCAACCTGGCAGGCCTGGCCTTTAGAGACAGGTCTGACCTATGGTAAAACAGGGGCTTCCAGGGCTGCCTCAGCATGGGGAGACACTTGATGGGCAGCTTCTAAAAATATTTTCTGGAGCAGGAATTTTCTGTGGGATGCTGCATTCGTTTAGTCTCAGCTATCACTTTCCTTCAGAAGTACTGCTGGCCTGGCTCCCTTCTCATGCTCATGCAGCCCTGCTGACTTAGTGCTGCTTTGAACACCAAGGCCAATGAATTAAAGAGCAGATTCCCAAATAAACATGTGTATCACTGCCAAAAACGTTTCGATGGAGGATGGGCAGTGCAGCAATTCGCTCAGAGTGCACTGGGTTGGAGCACATCAGCAAGATCATGCTGATTCCTTCTCTGAGCATTTCAGCTGATGGAGCAATTCAGCTGACAAAACCTCTCTTGTCTGCCTATACTCTTGCCCTGTAAATAGTCTGATTGATTTCATGGAGCAAGGTGCTGAGAATTTCTCTTTCTCTTGGAGTCTGGTCTGCAGCACTTCATTTGGAGAGGAATAAATTAGGCTGCTATTTGAGCAATCTGCCCACTTTGGGGGCTATGGGGCAATCAGACACCTCTCTGCAGGCTGCTTTGCCTCTGTGAAAATACCACTGCAAAAGTGAGTGCTCTGTATGGAAAGTGGAAGGATGACTGAGAAAACGTGCTCCTCAATGTGCTTCCCAGAAAACAATGGGAAATAATACTGCTGATGTCTTCCTAATTCTTAAAATTAATACATATTCACAGTCCATCCTTTGAGCCAACTAAACAGCTTAAGGATCAGTATTGGATTTTAAATAAAATTATTGTTAATATGGCCTTTCCTGGATTTTCCTCTGGAAGATAGAGTTTTTCTTTGCTAGGAAGAAGCACAAATAGAACTTGAAAATAGTTGAAACATCTTGTTTTGTTTTGATTTGATTTTTGCTGATCTTCATTTCAAAAATAGACAAGCTGATTTAACCATTTTTCTTTTGAGCTGACAAGAAACGCGACGCTTTTTAAGAAATGAGTGTTTTATAAAGGAAGCATTGACAAGCTGTCTCACTGCTAGGTGCTGCCTGAATATCAGAACAGTTATTTTAAATGCCTGTTCTACAAGAAGGTTTTGTTTTGCAATCCAAACCAATAAATAATTCTTTTTAGTGCGTGGTTTTATTTTCTGAGGTATTTAGCAGCCTGGCATTTTAATGATAGCTGCACAGAAAGAGAGAATCATGTCAACAGCAAGCCAGGAGCTGTCTCTCTGTCTTGCTTTCTGCTTATTTCCCCTCAGCCCTGTATATCTCAGATGACCTGATATATCATTATTTTTGTAACACAAGACAGAACATATGTCACACTTCTGACCTTAAGAGTAAATTGTGCTCTTATTAAAAGTGAAAACAACCCAAATGCTTCTCTTTTCTTTTTTTTTTTATTCAACCTACCAAAGTGAGAAGCCTGATTTAATTGCAACTTCCACAACTTAATGTGAACCCAAACCCTGAATGCAGAACTAATTGAGCTTATTTTTATATTGAACAACATGGGCTGAGCAGGAGGTGATGTCAATTCTTGATTACCATTCTAATTGCCCTGAATGCCTCCCCGTGGCTGTCAGTGAGGTGATGCTCGTGTACATGACTAAATCTGGCACACTCTGCAGAGCCAGTGCCACCAGGACAAGCAGCCCCTGAGTGACAGGCTGGCTTTGCCTGCTGCTTGCAGGAGAAGGTGCTGCTGCGCTCTGCAGCATTTAACACAGGGCACATGACACTAAATCCCATTAGGAGTGGGGACAGCAGCATGGTTATTAATGTTTTCAGCAAATAGAAGGGCCAGATGTGGTGGCACAACCCGAGTGTTTTGTTTGCTAATTAGCAGCATCAACAATACAGGGTAATCTTCAGCAAATGTTTGCTGTCTAAAGGAGCATTTTTCAAGAGCCAAAAATTTCACAGGTTTCAGTTTAATATCATTTCCTCCCGAGTTCACCTGCACAGTTAAGCTGAAATGGATTAAGTTGATCTTTTCCCATTATTTGTGTTTCCCCTTTTTTTTTTACAGAACCATCACATGAATGAGTAAATGTCTTTCTGGATAAAGTTTAATTATATCAGAAAACCTGATTAGAAAGTAAAGAACAGCTGGGATACATATTTTATAAGCTTCCTTTGAAAGAAAGTTCTTTGAGCCTACCACTGTCATTCAGTATTTCTCTGGCTCCTTCAAGTTTCCATTTCTTCCAACCAGTGTTTCTTACTAATAGGGCATACTGAAATTACCAGAAAAAGAAGAATCTGCTGTAAAACAAGGACCCATTTGATACAAACTCTTCTATTTTATTATTTTTTTACCTCTAAAAGAAGATATCTGGTTTTCTGCCCTGAGCCTGATACGAATCTTGCACTGCTAGTAGTGAGTATGGGTCCCTGAAGTACTGGATCTTCCTGCAGCTCCAGAGTTTCAGATCTATTTCCATCAAAGGACTGCTGAGGATGTATTTATGCTCAGCAAGTAAAGACTTTTCTGGTGTCACAGGAGTGATCATGGAATATTGTTTTGAGCCTGTAAACTTTTATTAAAATAGAGTACGGGGCCAATACTGACTCGAGGACATGCTACTAGCCTGGGCTGAGGAAACTGAGGCTGGATGACTTTGATGGAAGAAAGTTCTTCCCCACTTTTTGACAGGGCAAATTGTTTTGTCTCCCAAAAGAACAAGATTAAGGTACTTGTTGATTCCTTTTTTTTTGCCTGTCTCAAGTACATTGGCCTGCATGAGAGTTGCTCTGTCTTTTGACCCTCCCCAATTCAGGCAGCTGTTTTTTCAGCTGCATTTTCATTTTTAGCTACCTTTTGGAGGTTGTTGCATTAAAAAAATAAATCTGTATATATATATATGTTTGTGTGTGTGTGTGTAAAATCATGCCTGTGAAGAAATACAGTGATAGTTTGATTTCTTTAGTCCTTTTTTATTCTGCCCATGGGGCACAATCCAAGTGTCAGAGATGCTTGGAATGTGTCTGCTCTTCTTAGGAGCTGAGTGAACCTCATGACACAGGGAGATGGTTAGACAGGATATTTTCAAACAGAATGTCACTGAAATGCAGTCAAGAGTCAACTCTGCCAAAGCAGCAGAGACTTCATCACAGAGCACAGACAAGGGTGTCAAATCCCTACGCTGCTATATTCCAGTTTTAATTTTCACATGCTAATTGCATTTCTTTCATTCACAACTAGAACATTGAAGAAGCTATGTCTGGTTTAAAATCCAACTTTTAAGTCTTTCAATATATAGGCAAGTTGGTTGGTCTCCAATGAATCTGGAAATCTTTCAGAAAGAAAATAAAATTGCATTCTGAAATCTTGCATCTTAAAATGTTAGGTGAGGCTGCACATCAGAGAGGGATTAAATCTTATGCTGCAGAGTTTTCTATTAAGCAACTCTTTGCAATGGAGGAAACATGACCACATATTTTTAGCTCATTTTCCCCTGCTCTTCCCCCTATCTTTTTAGAAATAAGCATTTTGGCTTGTAAGCTTGGCTGCAGAAAATACCTGTACTGTCAATTTTGCCCCCAATGAGCAAGAGCTCTAGGTAGTTGCAGGGCTAAAATGAAACAGCCCAAGTTCTGAGCTGCTTGGCTCCCAGGTGTGCAGGAAGAATCCCTAGACCTTTTGTTTTATTAGAAATATAGCTGGAGACCCCAGCTTCAGGAAATCAATGTGTCAGAGCTTTGTGGCAACTCCTGGTGGTTTGTCAGTGACATCTCATCAATGCTGTGGCCCCAGAAGAGAGAACATCATCAGCTTTGTGCATATTCCATTGATATTATTGTGTTTCCATTGATTGCCTGCCACTGCAAGGGAGTTGTGGTGATGTATGGTCTCCTGCTGCTTTTCCAGAGAGGGACTTCTTGACCTGAAGGGCCTGTCAAGCCCAGGGGACCTTTTTTGCAGCCTTGTGTGCAACTTGTGAGCACTACCCCGATGAACTCATTGCCGGGTGAAAAGCACACGAAGAGCAAGAGAGGTAAAAAGAAGGGGTAAAGAAATAAGTGACTCATTTTCTGAGATTCCCAAAAGCAGGAGATTAAGTTCCTGAGGCTGCCTGTGTAGAGTGCATCTGGAGGAGGGCCTCTTGGTGCTGTTTCACATGTATAAGGTGATAGAGGCTGAGCCTTCTCAAAGGAGGGTGTTAAATGACTCAGGGAGTCTCTTTCATGAGAAGCTCAGGCTTCAGGGGATGGCAAGGAGGCAGTGGGAGGGGATTTGTGGAGAAAAAAGCACTCTTGAACTGCACTGAAGCATACAGGCTTATATTTGCTCTGAAATGCCCACTCAGAAACTTAACTTCACAGAGCACAAAACAAACACAAGTTAAAAATATTTGAGATGCAAAATGGAGCATTAGTCACAACATGATGATATTTGACACGGCACTGTTGACGTGCTCCCTTAAGAATAGTTCTGTTTCATCAGACTTCTTGTAGTGCAGAAGAAAACATAACATTAAACTATTGACTTTGTCCTACATAAGTACACATGTCCATTTATATAAACAGTCAGTTAACAAGGAAGCTGTTAGCTTTATGAAAATACATAGACATTCACAGGCAGATTTTTGTTACGTAAAGCACCCTTTGATGTGCTTTCAGGGAAATTAGAGCAAATAAACCCCATTCTCTTGATTCTCTTACTTCAGTTGATCCTGTCATAGCAAAAAGTGTTCCTGTTCATCTTTAACACACCAATCTAGAATACAGTCCAGAAACACTCAGATAAGCAGGGGCAACTTCTAGTTTTGGAATTTAACTGTGATTAAATCTGCTCCTTAATATTATTTTCAAGCTGTATCTTGTTACAGACTAAGCTGGGCTGTGGAGATGGCTGAGTGAGTACAGCTGACATGCTGTGAAACAGAAATTCTGCAATGTAATGTTTGTTGGTAATGACATTAACTCTCTGATCTCCTGCAATTCAGAGCAGGGGGTGAGAATGGTTTTCAACAGCAGCCTGAACACAGATGAGGAAAAATCACCAAGCTAAAACTAGCTGCTGTATTATTGATTATCTGCAATTTCTGACTTTTGATTGTATAACTGATTTTTTTTTCCAGAGCTGTTTTCAAAAGTTGGCCACTATAAGCAACTATATCTCATGACTGATATTTGAGATATGCCTCTTAACAAGGATTGTGGATACTCTAATTCCATTTAAAATATTTTCCTCTCAAAGTGATCCCATCCATTAGGAATCCAAAATAAGGCAATCTTTTTTTTTTTCTTTATTTATTTCTTCCCCTCTCCTAGATAGATGTCCCAATAAGAATAAATGATCTTTTCTCATCTCAGGCTCTAATTTTTCAAAATTAGTGCAAGTCTGTTCAAGAATTTGGTGGCACCAGAATTCCCATGCTTCAAAAGATGTCAGGACAAGAGCTGTATCTTTTACACTGTAAAATGTACACAACCTCACCTTGCTTTACAACAATCAGTGTGGGACTTAAGGTATTAAGGATTTAAAAACCACACTGCATTGGCAGGGATATGAACTAACACCTTTGTGTGATTCTATTAATCTAGCTTTTCCATAATTTAATACAGCAATCAGACAAGAGCTTTCCAAAACAGTACCTATGTGTAAAGTAATGTAGGCAGTGTTATTTTGACTCACAAGATTAGAGAGCATTAGAAAGCTTGTTCAACATTAGCCTTGTTCCAGTTTCTTTCAGTCATGTTAAAAATAAAAAAAACCTCGAAGGCCCAAGCCTGTTTCCACTTAAAATATAGCTGGTGGTCATCAGCTAGTACTTCAGCAGTTTTATTCATCAAAATATTTTAATAGAGATCTAAATAATAATTTTCAAGAGTGTCTGAAGGGCACTAGAGATCAGTAGCAAACAATAAATTAACTGAAAAAGAATTTAACTTAATGTCACACAGTGTGAATAATAGTATGAATTACACTGATTGCAATTATTATTTAAGAAAGAAAACTGGGATTTACACAGTGTTATAATAGGCTGACTTTTTTTTTTCTTTTAGAAACAGATCAAGCCTGAGAAAAAGAAAGGTTCTTTCTTCCATTAAAAAGACTCCATTTCCACTTTCCAGAAGTGCAAGAAACTGGTTTATTCATGAGATGCCAGATGTCTCAGTGGTGAGCTGATTGTCAAGGAGCAAGGTGGGCCTGGGTTAGGAGGTCAGGGCTCCACTGTGCCCTGCGGATGTCTCTGTCTCATGCTGAAAAAGGTCCAGCCATGTTGTTGCCTCCCTTGTTGCTCTTCCCTCTTCTCAGCTGAGCAGGAGGAGAAGCCTCAGACATGGGGAGAAAGTGAGCAGCAAAGAGTTTGGTCTCTGCCTTCAGCATTAGCATTGAAATCACACAGAAATAAAAGTATCTACAGCATTGCAAATGCTTGCTAATTATACAAGAATAGATTGCAGATGTTTTCTCATCATGAGTAGCAGCTCTGCTCTTCTTAGGAGCTCATGACACAGGGAGATGTTGCAAGGATACTGATGGGTTTGAATAACAGCACTTTGGAGGGTCCCAAACAGCTCCCTGGACAGAAATACTAAGGGGATTCATATTAAAATATATACCCATCTTTTTGGAATATCTTAAGATGATAAATAAATGCATTGCTAATTGTTTCTTTCAAAATATGGTATTAGCACAGAAATGTGACACCATCAGCCCAAACAGAGTGATTATATGGCTGCCAAAAGTGAATCAAATTTTATGACCAGGGTCTATAAGCTAAATCCATAAGCTGGCTTGATCACTAGTAGTAGACACAGTTTATAAAGGTGTGGTGGTTCTGTCCTCATTTGTGATTCATGGGGATAATTTTTGGCCAAATCAATCAGTTCATCAAATTACCTGCAAATGTCTGCATGGTTCTGGTAGAAAAAAGACCAAGCTCACACATTCAGCAGGCAATCCTCTAGAAATAAGGTCAGGATTTTGCTCCAAAATTCATACAGAAGCCACATGATTTATTTTTTTATTTCATATAGTGCAGATCTAACTTTCTTGAGAGCAGAAGTATTTTTTGTGGTATGGATTGCATGTTGTGATATATCCCAGTATTATTGCAATTCAGTTCAGCAGGAAGAGTGCTGAGCTTGATATGGAAATGATTTTGCCATACATGTAAGGAAAGCTTCAACATTTATTTTTCTAGGGTGAAAAATGAGAATGTGAAAGCTGTGTGTCATTTCATTCTGAAAAATGACCTGACCAGATGTCAAAATTATTAGGAAGCAGCATGACAGCCCTTGGATGCCAAGCCTTGAAAATAAGACAAGCAAGACAAGGAGATATTGAAATAAGTAGACTGAAATTAAACTCTGTGTGTTTATTTTCTGAAGAGGAAACAAAAGTCTGTCTATAAAAATTGGCTTAATCATTTCCTTCCAGCAGTCAGGAATATCAGCTGAAGTTTGCCAAATTATGGGGAAATTTCAGCCTGTAACTTTGATGACCTATTATCATGGTTTTATCTAAGGAAAGCTATCTTGGATATATATCCCCAGAGATGACTTATAAAATGAACAGACTTTTTAAACTGACTTTAACATAGGGGAGTGCTTTTTGCCTGTTCCTTGCTGTGATTTCTGCTCCCTAACAAAGCCCATCATTTGCATAGGATGGACTGGAGGTGGGTAAGGATGTGAAAAGGCTTCACTGATGTGCTGATGATAGTCAGGGTCTGAATGGTCCCCCAAAAACAGCTCTCATACTTCATTTTCCCTTGTATAGGTTATGTACAGTCATTTACAGGCTCACCTGTAATGTTGGCATTGGAAATAGATAAATTATTTCATGACAATGCTTACTGTTCTACTGAGAAGCAGGTTTTTTGTTTGTTTTGTTTGGGTTTTTTATTTAATTATTTGCAAAACACCCTATAACCTTTTCTCAAACTCCATCTTTCTTGGGCAGGGTGATGCAAACAGATGTTTAGCTAAGGTAATAGGTAATAAAGTACTTATATCCTCTATTTGGAATTGAATCTCTGCTCCATGACAGAACAACAGACTGGTTAGACATTGGGTTACTCTGCAGTGTGCTGCTGCTCATTCTATTCTATTCTAGCAAAGCTAATAAAAAATGCTAGTTTAGATCTGCTGTTCTTAATTGTTTCTTTGGTATAATCAGACCTTTATTGATTGGTAAAGACATGAATTTTGCATTTTTCTGCAAAGATAATTGATTTTCACCATTATTTTTTGAAGGAAGAAAGGGACAATTTAATTTCTGTTACAACTTTTTTATAAACTATCTTATTCTTTGCTACTGAAAGTTAATTAGGAGCCACCATAATTTTTTTTTAGCACTACATTTATGAATTATAATTACACTATGTACCATCTTTCATTGCTGATGCCAGTCATCAGCTTTCAGGAACCTACAAGTTCGACAGAGTCTAGTGTTTGAAAGTTATATCAAGAAATTCAATATCAAAGTTTCTATAAAAAGGAAAAGGAAATAATATATGGTAATAACTTATTTGGTTTGAGAAATCTGTCAAAGGACCCAAATTTTTTGAGTAAGTTTATCATGTGCTTGGAGGAACACATAATTTCTCCACCGTCTTGAGTTTCTCTTTGCTTCCAGGGAGTCTGGGAGATTTCAGCAACTACTTTGTGACTAGTGACTATTGTTTTGCTTGCCTGATATTATTTTGGGGTATTTTTTGTAAACTGCTATTTTTTTCACTTATATCTACTCACATTCCTGTCTCAGTGGTGGAAAAGGATTAGATAAAGCTAAAGGGGAGGTGTCTCATTTTGTAGTGTTCATCCCTTTTAACTTGTCTTAAACCAAGACAACATGGCAGAGGAGAATCCCAGGCAAACTGCAGATGTTCTTCATCCCTTCTGTGATGAGGGTGGCTGTGAAGTGGGGGTAAAAAAAGGTCAGTGTTGTGGTGTTGTGAGGGTCCCCAGGACAAGGTGAGAGATGAGAATTGACTCCAAGCTCCCTGAAGGCTGATATTTATATTATTATATTATTATATTATATTATATTATATTATATTATATTATATTATATTATATTATATTATATTATATTATATTATATTATATTATATTATATTATATTATATTATATTACATTACATTGTATTATATCACATTACATTACATCACATCACATTACATTACATTACATCATATCATATTATATAGTATCATATTATGAAATGTTATACTAAAACTATACTAAAGAAAGAGAAAGGAGATATCAGAAGGCTAGACAAGAATGAATAATAAAAACCCGTGACTGACCAGAGAGTCTGACACAGCTGGGCTGGGATTGGTCATTAAGTAAAAACAATTCACATGCTGAGTAAAAAATTCTTCAAATCACATTCCAGAGGAGCACAACACGGAGAAGCTGAGGCCTCTCATCTTGCCAGGAGAAGTAATCCTGGAGAAGGGATTTTTCATAAAATATCATGGTGACAGGTCAGCACAGCAGTTTCCATTCTGTGTTTCTTGGTACTCGGGGTCTCTGTGCTGCCTCCCTACCCTGCTGCTGAGCTCTAACCCCTGCCTGCCACTCTCCCCATCCCACCTGTCCCAGGGCAGTGTCCTCCCAGACCTCATGGTTTCTGTCAGGCCCTCCCACTGACACCCAGAAATACACACAGTGGCAAATCTTCCAGGAAAACAGCAATCTTGGACAAACTCAGAGCTGGAGACCTTGAGAGTTTATTTAGGAATATATTATAATGGTAATTAATCTTACTGCTGAAAAGTGTGCCTTTCATTTTAATATGTCTGCTTTTAATTCCCACTTCCTTGTCCTTGTTATATTTTTTTTTCATAACTCACCATCTTTCATTTTCATTGGTAGGCTGACATCATCCTTTACCAGAAGTTATCGTTATCAATGGTAATATATGTTTGATTTTCCGTGAGCAAAATAATAATTTTAAAAAAATATTTCAGGCATTTATGTAGTGTTAATACACTACTTAGACCAAGATTGTCAAATGTGCTGGACAGTCTTAAGTGCCATTGTAAAAAAAAAAAATTAATAAAAAATTTATTATTTTTTTTAGAAAAAAAAAACAAAAGTCCTTTGCCATGTGACTATTAGCATTATGAAGTCAGAGATGCCACTATGTTTGTGAAGAAATGCCTGAGATCTCAGTTGGCCTTTCTAAATGGGTCAGACTCTACAAGGTCCAAACAGCAGGACTCAGCTGAGCACCAATGGACAGGAAATTTTCTCATGAAAAAAATATGAGCTTTGTGCTTGTTACTTTCAGCACTGCTGATTTCTGGAATTCTGGGTTCCAAAATCAGCATTTGGCAGTATCCTTCTTGGCAGTGGTGGTGGTGGTGCAGTGGTGTGTCAGGAGGTAGGTAAAGCTCAGTAAACCAGGTATGAATTTGCACTGAAAAAAAAAAAAAAATCATTGCTTGTCTTCAGACAGTCTCCAGGGTGTTGTGGCAGAAGGAAATTGGGTTCAAAAAGTTGTATATGGCTACAGTTCAAAATTGCAATACTGGATCTATTCCAGAGAACAGAATTTGAAAATTTAGAGCTGGGATCCTGTGTTGGACACATGCTTAAAACCAGTCATGGCATAGGAAAATAGGAAACAAATATTGCATTGGTAAAAATGAATGGAATAGAACAGAATTGGAAAATAATACTTAAAAGAGGCAGATCATCTGAATCATTTGTCTGATAAACAATGAACATACGAATATGGTGCAATTCAGAACCATGCTTAAAAATTAAAAAGCTTTTTTTTTTTTCTCACTGCCTCTGGGTCATGAGTACACCCTGACAGAAACTTTTTGATGGCCCTGATACTGTGTGTCTGTGGTCATGTCTGAATTAAGAACAGGGCTCTTGGCAGAGATCCCCAGACTGCTGTGGGTGTCTTCAAGAGCAACTGAGCTGTGTCAGCCCAGAGCAGAGCCTGTGTTAGCTTGTGCTGGCAAGTGACAGCTCTTATTAAAGTGTGTGGGGCACAGAGCTAGTGTGTCTGCTCTGCCTTTGTCTCTGGGAGAGCATCTCCTGTGGCATGGCTTTTGGCCATGTGGTGCAGCATCTCGCATGGGTACCGGTATGAGAAAGCCTCTGTGCGGCATAAACACACCCAGAATCAATCCAGAGGTGCTGAGAAACTGTTTTTTTTTTTTTTTCTTCTTTTTATAAGCTTTAAAGTATTGTGGGTGGGTTGTTGCAGAGCTGTTTTCAATTGAATAAGAAAGTGATGAACTTAGTATGTGGGAATATGCACGACCTTTGATGAACCAGAACTCCAGAATCCTGATGCTGAAATGCTTTGCCCAATTTTTTGTGTGCAAGCTCCTTAAATTATGCTTGGCTCTAAGGCAATGAGCCATACAGCTGGGGAGGAGAAGATGTAAAGAACCCCTTTGTCCTCTACTTGCCATAAAAATGCTCATGACTTAGCCCAGTGACCTATATCCACAAAACCTACATCCAGGAAACCTGAGGCTAACTGCCTTTAAACCATAGCATGCTGTCCCTTAAATTCAGGGAATTTTGGAACCTCTCTCAGTCAGAGGAATAGTCAGGTTGATAGAGTAGCTAGTGGCCTCAGTATCCATAACAATTTTTGGATATAGGCCCCAAAATTAAGGTAGAGCCCTCACCCCTTGAAGAAAAACACTTGAAGAAAACCCACTGTGTTTTGTGACCTTCAAGGAGGCACCCTCTTGGTGCTTCTTTTTTCACACAGCCTCTTGTGTAGGGCTAATCTAAATGCCACAGTACAGCCTTAGTAATTCACCAAATAAAAAGGAAATGTAAATATTACGATGGTGTGAACACTAAATAGCAATGCACCTAATAAAATGCTTGCTGGTGGAGCTCTCTCACTTGCTGGCAAATGGCACGACTCATATTATTCAGTGTATATTAAACAAGCTGTCACCTAAGCATATTTGTGTGAACTAATACTGGATGAAAAATGCTCTTCGGGAATTTTGAATGTCTGCAGCATTTAATGTCTGCTCACTGTATTTGTCAGAGGCAGCAGAAAGTGTACTAGACTGCAAGGACAGTGTCCTCCTGTCAGCTGAGGTGCCCATATATTGTCAGCTCACAACACACCAGGAATGCAGATTGTCCCATAATTTAAAAGTGTTGTACAGCACAGCAAGATCACAACTTCTGAGCTCTCAAGTACATCATAAAAACCACAGCGATAGTTGTCCATAAAATAATCAAAAACTTCAAAGTGTGAATTTCTAGGGTGAAAGCTATCAGTCAGATGTAGAAACTTTCTATCCTTTCCCTTTTCTAACTCAAACAATGCAGGGGGGAAAAAAGCATGATATTTGGAATAGAGTATACAACTTTTTTCACCTGCGGACTCCTAGCTCAAAATCAATTCAGGTTACCAGTCAGGGAAGGCAATTAGCAGACAGCTGTTCTGTGACCTGCATGGGAGAAATTAGCTAATGGCTGTGGTCCTTTTTCCTCTCAGCAAACAGGTAGCAGCATCTCATCCAGAACAGGTCAGTGCCCTCCTGGGTGGTCCTGCAGCAGCCCAAGGACGTCCTGGCCATGGAAACAGAACTCAACACACGCTGGTACAAGGTCATTGAAGGCATGGAGGAGAAGCTCTGCACCTCTCCCAGGGCTGCAGGTTCTTCCCCTGCTTTAGGAAATGAGGCAGAAGGAGGCAGGGTTGGCTGATGGCAGTGGTGGTGAGAGGAGCAGAGTCCCTGAGTGTCACTCACAGTCACCCTGACCTGTGCATTGCTTGGTAGGGCTGAAATCCAGCTTGTCTTCTCTACTGGGAAGGGCTGAACCAGGAGGAGGGGATTCACCTCAGGCTGGTACTTGGGGGTGGGAACAGTCAGTAAGACACTCCCTCACTTTGCAGATATAAAATCAGACTGTGGTTCCAAATATTCTGCCTGCAAGATGTAATTGTCTTTATTTATGTTATTTATGCTTACATTTCAACAGTGCTGGTTTCTTCTGCATTTACTTTTCATTATGAATGGACAATAAACACAGGCAATGTTGGCTCAGCTGTGGTAAAGAAGTCTTTTCTCTCCCCAACTTTGCAGCATTTGATCTTTCCTGTTGTTTTTGAGCTACAGTCCTTTCTGTCCCCAGCTTTGCAGCATTTGATCTTTTCTGTTATTTTTAAGCTATTGTTCACAGAAGTAAGTCCTTTATTTGATGTTTCCCTGCTTTAATTCTTAGTGTGCAAATACAGATGTAATGTGGTCAATGTCGATTTCGTGTCAGACCAGTAGATAATTCCTAATTTTATTCCCCACTACCAGTTCTGTTCCAGTTTCTGTTCTGTCTCCATAGAGGCACACAAAGGCATCATTACTGGAGAACTGTCTTTGAAAACTTGAAATAGACTTAAACACTTTTTCAGTGAATAACAGACATTACTTCATATCTCAATAAAGTAAGTACTGGTTTGACATTTAAATGTCATTTTGACACACTCCTGACCTCTACATCTTTGTTCCTATAAAATATTTCTAGGGTGATAGCACATTTAAAACTATTTAAATCAATCTTATAGGGAAAAAAACCAGCCAACAATTGTCTGACACATTCTAGAGACAACTATTTTTATAAGCACAGAAAAGTGGTGATTCTTGTTCAGAATTAATGTTTAATAAGGACTACAAAATTCATTTTGGTAGATAAAAAATTTACTTGAACTTTGTGAACTCAAAAATTTGCTATGAGAAAAAAAAAAAGTAACTTCTCAAACACAGGAGCAAATTTTTTATTACTAAATGTATTCTCTGAGTGGAAAAAAAGATATTTCTTTTCTTTTCTAGTGCCAGAAACTGGTGAAAGTATCATCACAAATATCTTTCATCCCATGAAATCAATTAAAGAAAACTCAGAATTCAGCAGAATTTGGCTCACCCTAAAACAATCAGTTAGGGAGATGAGCAGGTCTTTGAGCAACATCTAAGATCTGATCTATTCTCTGGATCAATCTGTCCAGAGATACAAATAGGGATGTTTTCAGGATTAGGGTCCTCACATTTTCACAAAGGGAGGAAGGGCAGTGAAAACTTGTAGCAACAGGATGAGTTTAGAAATGGAGCCCTATTACTACCAGAAACCAAAAACAAAACAGTGGTTAAGGACTACTTTTGTTCCCTTTATTAGGATAGCATGAAAAGAACCAATTTACTTGTGATTGCCTGTAATCCTTTAAAATAAAAGGAAAGCAATGTTTAAATACATAAAAATTTGTAATGTTGTCATTATTTCAGTTATTTCCAGATTACACAGGAGTAAATATACATGGCAGGAGTATTTATATACATGTATATCCTACTAGGCTGTGTATTTTATCTCCTGTCTTTGCAACATCATTTGCAATCTTCTTCTTCCTGCTTGTCATCCAGTTGGCAAGTTTTACATTCTGTATGTGTTGGCAGGGAATATTTGCATTTTGAAGCAAAAGCCAATTTAAGTGCAATACAGCTTTCTAAAAGACTTGGCTCATTTTCATAACCCATGAGGGCATGAAATGAGATAAAAATAGTTGGGTTTGCCAGTTTCTCTGAAAATGCCTTTGACCAGTAAGACATGTCTAGTAGTTATCAGCTGTTCTTGTTTTTTTTCCCCAAACTCAGGAAAACAGGCTGTTGTGAAAATGTTAAAAATAAATCTTGTCTTGAAAAAATAATTATTTTGACTTCTAGTAAAAAAATTGGAAAATATTGTAACACACTTTATGTCGGGTTCATTGGAAAGTTTATCCCCTTGAATGCTATTTTCCTCTTCTCTAGGATAACAGGTCTGGAGAGGAGGTATTTGTAGGTTTGGAGAGGAAATGTTTGCAGCTGAGTTTCTCAGTAAACTCCAATGAAACACTAAAGGCTCATAAATCTGCTTTGGCTCCGTTGCTGTTCCCTGAGATGCTGTGGGGTGTCCCTTGAGGCTTCCTCTGCACGTGAAGCAAGTTAACCTGGAGAAGTGAATATCATGCTGTGTCCATATGCCACAGTTTGCAGAGGAACATGAACAGTCTGCATGGGAGAAATGATCAAGGCATCTCTGTGCCCTGGTAACCTTGTGTAACCTAAATCAGATTGTTACAGCCCTGTGCTGTGAGCACACAGCAGCTGGGAGCTCATGCCATAAACTGCTGTGGTTTGGGAGCTGCTCTCAGGTCTGAGCACGTGGCATCTCCTGCACTCCTGTCTCAAAGCTGCATTAACATTTTAGCCAGCCAACGTGGCTCAGGACACAGGTGACACAGCCAAACCTCACCTGCACCCATTTGCAGCAAAATTACAGAAAAACCTCACAAATGTATTTGCATTAGCAAATTATCTACTCAGTCAGGGGCTGGTGGAGAGCTTTGGTAGGATATCCTGTGTTAATTCAAACCTATGTGGCCAAGTGATTCTTTTGTCACAGCATGTGTGTGTAGAGTAGTTTTAGATTGGTGCTGTTAGTAAATAGGAAAACCCCAGTGCGTGGTGTTTGCAGATCCAAACTGCTGCAAGCAGTCACAAAGCACAACAGAAAGTCTTACAAATGAAACAAAGAATTCCCCATGCAGAACATGTATGAAGAAGCAATTTAAATGTTTATGGGAGCCTATAAACTTTTTTATTATATAAAAATAGGTTTTCAGCTTGTCTGCCTCTGAGTAAGTCTTAAATAATACAATTTATTTTGGATGACTGATTATAGGACTCCAACTAAGGCAGTTTAAATCCCATCTCCTGTCGACTTTAGGAAGCAAAATGATTTTCGAGCTTTGACATCATGCATCATGTTAAGTTTGCAAAACTACCACAGCCATAATGCAGCAGGGCCCCAATTCTGTTAGTCCAGCATGTAGCCATGAGGTCTGTGTACATTTTTAGTGTCTTTAAAGCAGCCTAGAGCACTGCAGGGTAAAGTTCTTCATCCAAGAACAGCAAGTTAATTTTGGTCAATTGGTAAATATATTTGTTTGTGGCTTGAAAGCAGGATGGCAGATGAGGGCATTGATGGTGAATTTGCAGAGGATCCCTTCTGGTATCTACCAGAGGTATTTGCAGGGAATTCCCATTTCACTTGTTCAGAGTTGTGTTTGCAGGAAATTCCTTTTTCACTTGTTCAGAGTTGTGTTTCTCAAGCTCTCCATAGTTAAACTGGCAGGCTGGAACCAGAGGCAACCTCTTCAAGGGCTGTGCAGTCACATCATGTAGCTGTAAAGGTAGATTACATTACGTTATAATCTCTGAGCCTTGTCAGATTATTTGGTAAGCCTGTTTTTTATGAATGCATTTATAATAGGCAGTGAAAGGCAGATGAAGTTTGGATAATTTTTCCTTCCTGTTGCAATTAAGATGTGCTTAATTTATAATGCACTATAAAATGCAGGTTTTTTTAATTCCAAGGATGTCACGACACCTTTTGGTCACCTTTTTCTGTTTGAAACAATTAAAATAAGGTGAGATGGTGCTTTATTTTCCCATTTAGGAGGAGATGCAAGTACATCTCCCTGGCAGACTGGAAGTAAAAGCCAGAGAGATTGCTGAGCAGTCCTTGCCTCTCTGTGCTGGACATGTTTTCATGCTGCAGATCTCTCAAACTGCCATCTCTCTTCATGCTCATCGACCTCAGGCTGCAGCTCTGGTGGGGGTGGGAGGCATGATTCCTCTCCCTGAGGACAATGGCATTAGCAACAAGCAGTCAGTCATAAAGGATGCAACCAGAAAGGCAGAGAAGGAAAATGACAGTGGCTCTTCATAAATATTAAAGAAGCTTCTCTAAGACAGAAGCAGAAGTGTGTGTTGACAGTGTCAGAAGATGAATGGCTCTATACAATCAATTCCTTTTAGAGAAAAGATTATTTTTTCACAATCGTTAATGTAGCATTTAGTCTTTTTTATTTCCTTTCTCACTCATGCCTTTTCACAGCCACCTACTTTACTTGAGATTGGCTACACTTGGTCTTCTATGCTTTTATTCTGGTTATTCATTTTTTTCCAAACTTCTTACAGTTCCCAAGGAGAAAAGAGCATCGCATAGGCATTGGTAGCTTTTCTGCCTGCTTTCCACTACTTCTGCTGAGCATCCATTTAACACAGACAGTTGGGTAAATGACAGTTACTCATTTCAATACATTTCAAACTTGAATATATTTGAGGTTTGTGGCTTATGTCGGATTAGGTGTGGTATTTTCAGGGTCCCCCATCATGGGGTGGAAAGATGAATCTGACTCAATGTTCTTAGAAGGCTAATTTATTATTTTGTGATATGATATGATGTGATAATATAGAATGCTATACTAAACTATAAGAGAAAGGATGCTTACAGAAGGCTAAAAGATAATAATGAAAAGCTTATGACTCTTTCCAGAGCCTCCACAGAGCTGGCTGTGATTGGTCATTAAGTTGAAACAATTCCCATGAAACCAATAAAACAATGACCAGTTGGTAAAAAAGGTCCAAACCGCATTCCAAGCAACAAAACACAGGAGAAGCAAATGAGATAATATTGTTTTCATTTTTCTCTGAGGCTTCTCAGCTTCCCAGGAGAAGAAATCCTGGGCAAAGAGATTTTTCAGAAAATATGATGATGACAATTAGGCAGTGAACGAGGTACTTTACTTCTTAAATTTACAGGTTAAAGGTTACAAGTAAACCTCCATGGTTCTCTCTGTATGCAGGTAGCACATCAGCTGTAGCTCTTTGTACTGGGGAGAGCAATTTTTGAAAGAATTTATTACCATCACAAAATTCTTAGATGTGACTGCAGTGAGAGCAATTCTAATGTTTTCTTGGCTAACCTAAAGCCAAGTTTTAAAGGATGGAAGGTTCACTTTTGCCTTACATTTGCAATCCCCAGGCATATTTTGTCATCTTAAAATGATCCTGGATTGTTTAAATGAAGTAGTGGCTTGTGTTCTTCTGAAATAGCTTTTGACACATTATCTTGCTGGTGAAGCCTGTGTACTTAATGAGTCAAAGGGAATCATTTTCCAAAACCCTCTGATATTTTGCATGGGTATTCATCACTACCATTATCACCAGTCATCCTGGTGAGCAGCAGGGAAGCTGTGTATTAGTCACTGTGAAAGGTGCTGCCTTGAACTATACATCACTGCTACCTTCTAATAGGCTTTGAAACAGGATGGCATGATTTACATCTTCTACCCATTCTGGAAAGGCAGAGGAAGGCTCTTTTTCAAGTCCACATGCAGTCATCCTGCTGAACTGGCAGCAGCTCTTTGCCTTTCATTAGGGTAGGAATGAAGGAGCCTTCAGGTAAGGGAGCATCCTGTCCTTGCTAGCTCATGGGAGTTGGGATTTGTGATATCCACCCTCTGGAACATTTAGCAATCCCACTGGAGGGCCTGGTGAGACCCTTTAGCAGCACAGCAGCACAGTGATGGATCTGAGTTCCCCATCCTACCCACACTTCATCGTGCTCCTCCTCTCTAAACCCCACAGATGCTGTAGATCTGCAATGTCCTTGGTGTGTGACTCTGCCAACCCATGCAGCACTAAGACTGCCATTTGTCTTTGCTATTTCTGCTGCAGGTTTGTACCACACAGAAATTAGAACGAACAGCAAAACAGATAATAAAAGCTTTTGTAAGAATGTCCAGACAGGCTCCCTTTCAAGTGAAGTCATCTGCTCATTACTGTTCACATATCAGTCAGAATCAGTGGATAAATTCTTAGATATTTGAAGGGAAACAGAAGAAATCTTGAAGTTTCTGAATCAGCAGGACTGAAAAGTTTATGGGCAGTCCCAGAAACCCAGTTTCAGGGATTCTTAATTCTTAAATAGAGAGATAAGTATGTCATCACTTCCAGGACATTAAATACAAGAACTTTCTCCATCCAAATAAGGGTTTTGCTGTATCAGGTCCTAGGAGCCAAATAGGTCTCAAACCTTTATTTCTCCACTTGAATTCTTGATGCTATTATTATGCCAGATATTATCTGAGAGGGATTTTGTAGTGGTCAGAAATAAGTAGTTTCAATTGACCTTTGAAGAATTTTTTGCTCAGAAAAGAATTATTCAAAGAATTGATCATCCTTTGCTAATTTGATTGAGTTTCCTTGGCTATAATTCAGATAGGTAGCCACAAAAGGTGCAAGTGATAGGCTAAGTAGAGATAAAATATATTAAAAAAAATTAAAAAATATTAATTGATTCAAAATATTAAAATATTCTGTCAGATGTCTGAAAATTCCTAGGTGATGATGTAAAACAACAGCAGATATGATGTGTTCTTGACTAACTTAGGGCATATAAAGAAATTTATAAGAACAATTTTAAACTATCCTATATTGCTACAGAACAATTACAGATACTTGTAATTTTCATTTTCACAAGTTCCAATGTTGTTGCACCTTGCTGTACTGATTTTATAATATGGATAAACAACTCTAAAATCTTGATCACCTGTTGGAGAATTAGAAAAGGTGATTATCCTTTAGTTAATGTGCACAGTATCCTTACAGTCATTGTGCTAAAATTACTGTTATTGCAGTCATCTATTATTGCTGAAACGCCACTGGAGTCTTCAAGGCTGTGGATGGAGCTCAGTGAATGATAAACCTCTGATTATCCCAGCCTCTTGCTTGCCACCACCTCTGCACAGGAATTAACAGGAGTAAGAGCCCTCTACCTGGTTCATCCCTTCTGCAACTATGTAGAACAAACAAACAGTATTTTTTTTAAAGTTTGTTTCAGTTTAGCCAGACAAATGACAAACACCCATTCTCAGAGCTAATCTCTCTGAGACAATAATCACATTGATGGCTTAATAATAAACCAGATAGGATTGGAAAAATTAATATTTATAAAATCTGACCCTGAAGTCTGACCAGAATGCTGACTGCTCATGCAAAATAGCTCATCTCCCTTTACTGCTTACTGCTCTCTCTTCCTCCCTAACACTCAGAATGTTTCTTCCATCTGTTTTACTTCATGACTTGTTGCTATATTAACCATATTTCTCTGCTCTGCAGTGAAAGTGAGAACTTCCTTGGCATCCTGTCCTTGTGGTCCTGTTGAATGCAGTCTCAGTGATTTGAGCTGGCTGGATTCACATGTGGCATCTCGTTGTGAGTACTCATCTAATAAACAATTTATAGATACCTCAGTGAAATCAGCATATCAGTACCAGCTTCACATATACTGCATGGATTGAAAAAGTTATCAGAAATGAGCTTCAGAAATGGAAGTGAAGCTCTCATCTATGCTGCTACAGTAAGGAATTTCTGCAGTCTGCTAGGAGAGAAGAAGAAATATGTAAATGAAGAAGAAGAGAAAGCTGTCAGAAGACACCAGAAATTATGGTATTAGTTGGGTGCCACTCCTCATGAGGAATTTTTGTGGTCTGGGATTCATTCTTTTAACTATTGAAACATTCTGTCAAGTGAGACTGACAAACTGTAATCACTTAAGCCCTCTACCATAACCACCCAATTGTAGCTTTTGCCAGCACTAGGGTTTCTATGTATGTAAGCAGAAAGCAATCACTCTTAACAATGCTCCTAATTAACTTTTCTTATGTAGATAAATCTAAGGCAGTGCAATGATTCAGAGTGGGCTTGGGTGAGAGCACATCCTTCTATTACTGGGGTAATAAAACAAAACTAAAGGAAAGAAACAAAACACAAAAGTGTGAATTGTGTAGAAAATAAATACATTTATAATCCACTGTCCAAATAAAATATTAATTGATTTACACTGGATTAATGCCAATATTTTAACACACTTGCAAGATTAGACTTTGGTAATGGTGCATTAAATGGTTCTACTGATGTAATATGTAACAGTAGAATAACAATCCTAGCCATATAATAAGACATAGCCCCACAAAATAATGACAAATGAATGTGTAAATTCAGTGGTTTCAGGAAGAACAAGCCATTTGAGGTTTTTGTTTAGGTGATGTTTTCTTGAAATTAGCTCAGTGATATCTGTCATTTATCTTGTGCCTGCTGAAACAAAGTAGTTTGTGAGTTGGATAAGAAGCTGCTGAAGTTTTGCTTTGTTATATCTATTGATTTTCTCTGTAAAGAATGTTGAACTTGCATTCTGTTTTATGTCTGTGGCACAAGGGTGCAGCGTTCTCTATTTTAACTTTAATAAGTGCCACTTGACTGTTAAGAAGGAGACAAATAGACAAAGACCCATTAAGCACTTAACAGGAGTCAAGGGTATGTAAACAAACATGATAGAGAATGACAAATTCTTTTCCCAGCTTGAAGTCATATTGGAATAATGATAGAATTAATATGAGGGGATGCCTGTGTAAAGAACATTTTTTTCCACAAAATTGTGGCCTATCAAAATCAGGAAACTGCAAGAGCAAATTTATTTCTAACTGGTATGACTTCCTCAGTATTTATAAGCTGCAGTAACAGCCAAGTGTTGCTGAAGGTGATGAAAAGGAAATGATGAAGGGATTTATTCCAGTACCACACACTTCTATATCCAACACAGTAGCTGTTTAATAACCATGACTTTACATAATTGGGTCTGTATGGGTAACTCATCCTCACCTAGGAATGAATTTTGCAATGGTACGGTGACCAAGCAGTTCATTGTTCAGCTCACACGAACACCCTCCTTTTAAACTTTCATTAAACACAAGTTCAGCCTTTGGAAAAATCCTGGAAGGGCTAAAAACCCAACAATCCCAAATTCCCAAATGTTTGCACATTGGGATTGTCTGAGTGGCCCCTGAGTTATGCCCCAGCTGTGCTGTGTGATTTGCAGTGTTTCACTCAATCCCTCCATGCACAGTCACAGCAAGGGTGCTGAGCAGGGGCTCCATCCTGGATTGCAGCCCTGAACACAACAGGGCTTTAGTTAGGGCTGAGATCTCTCTGGGAACTGTAATCTAAAGAATCATTTCCTATTAACCAACCTGAAACCCAGAGAGAGTTCTCTTGCTGCATCAGTGCTAAAATCTGTGTGCCAGAATGAATCCTGGCTGTTCCTTTATCTTTCCTTTATCCAGTAAAGCAGTTTCCAAGTCAGCTGCCACTCCCTCGCTGCTCCTCAGGACTCAGCAGCCTGAAAGAGAAGAGAACCTGTAATTTTACATTCACATTGCAAAATCTTAGTCCAAACAGCACCATAAATATTTGTACGACCTTTCTTAGTAACAAATATGTTTGTTGTCTTTTCAAATGCTCTTTAGAGGAGGACTTGAATGGGAAATGTGAATTGCTCTTTGTGCTAACATGAAGAGCTGAGTCCCTGTTGTCTAGAGCTGGATGGACTAAGGACAGAGAAGTTCTCTCTCTTCCATACACGATAGAATGTCAAGTGGAGTTCTGTGTTTGTGCTAGAAAAATACATGTGCTCCAGTTAAAGCATTCCAAGACTATGAATCATTTTTTTCCTATATTTTCTAGTCCCAACTTTTTTGTAAGGAAACACACTTCCGAAAAAAAAAAAAATAGCACAGGAAGAGCTAGGTAGCAAATTCATTGGCTTAGTCAAGGAGCTTAAAATGATTTTTCTTCACACATCTTCTGTCATTCAAGGTCAGAGTATTTGTTTGATAAGTGCCTTTACATCTGAAATGCTCTCCTTAGGTTTTAATTCCTGTTGGAGTGAAGTAAAAATGTCCCCTTTTTTATGTCTATGTTCTGCTTTCTTAACAGTGGTTCTGGCTCACGATGAGCTGTAACCTTTCCTTTAGCAAGCAGTACAAAATACTTGTACATTTACAGAAATGAGCTTCAGGATGGGATTTAGCAGCTTTTTCCTTCCCAAACCACAGACTCTTACAACAACAACTTCTGCTTGATTTTCTCTGCTTTTCCTATTTTCTTTTTACCCCTCTTAAACTTGATAAGTGAGTCTTTCCACAGTCTGAGTTGCAGTAATTAATTCTAAAGCTTCTCTTTTTTCTTTTGTATAATTTTTACTTGTATATGACTTTCTCATGTACACTTTATAAATTTTTTTATTATTATTATTTTTTTAGTGGCAAGGGTTTTATGTGGTGATGTGGGACTGCATTTTGCAAGTTTATTTCTACAGGAGTGACAGACATAAGGAGAGGCTACTTGAAATTTTCCAGCCATGGCCTGATGGGTGATTGGATGGATAAATGAGAAGGTTTTGCTGTCACAACATAATGTAAATTAATGACAGCCAAATAGGATGACAGCCTCTTAATGGAGGTCAAGTTTGATGCAAAGCCAAGTCCTAGTACCCTCCTTTGCAGGGGCTTTCATTCTACCTTAAGTGATTTCTGTGTTTTTGGTTATGGCTGTGTGATCTGGCTGATACTGGGAACGAGTTTTCCTGTATGCAAATAGTTCAGCAAATCTGCCTGCTGACATCAATCAGTACACAAGAGCTGAAATTCCCTGTCTTCTGGGTAATTCAGTTCTATCCTTGTATCTGAGAATCATCTCCAAAAATCTGAGTAGTTCTTTTTTTGCCTTCATTTGTTATTTTTTATTAGATAACAACAATAAAAAAACAAAATACAAAGGTATAATTTAACTCCAGCAGAGAAGAGAAAGAAAAGAAATAAAAATAACCAGAGAGTTTCCCTTGAATTTTCCTCTTGTTCTGCCTAAACCATCCCCAGATTTCATGATCAGACAAAGAGCTCTCCTCCTGCTGCCATAGCTGCTATTGGTAAGTTTCTGACATTTAGTAAAATAATAAAGCTTTACCAACATGGTCCCCTTGATACACTCTTCACAGATTTAATCTAAAGGGAAAGAGCATCTTCTAAAAATACAACTTTAAAATCACTTGAGGAGAATGTGATTCTATTGCTACAAATAGAGGAGAAGTGTTGGAATGCTGCTTTCTGCCTTAAATTGGTGATGTGGAGTAGAGCAGGTGGATATGGCAAGAAAAAGGATGCAGACTTTTCTTTTGGAAATCAAATATCAGTCAGCTTGTGTTTCTCCAGTGCTTTCCTGTCAGTGAAATAATCTGGAAAATTTAAGAGTTCTCGTTTAATTTATTAGAATTTAAATTTGATTCAGCCAGCCCCATTCCAGGCTCCCATACCATTTTGTTATTTGTATTGATTCTGGTCTCAGAAGAAGTATGAGCTGTAACAGAATGGTGCAAAATAGAAACTATTTCTATAGGACATAAAGGTGAGGCCTTCAAACACAACCCAGCCCAACAATGCTGAATGTTAGGGGAAGAAAATCCATCTGGGCAAGTCTTTTACCTTATTCTTTCATTGAAGCATCATGTACTGCCTTCTTTAAAATATATGATGAGTGGAATACCTGATCTGAAGAGCTGAATAAGCACAGAATTTCCTGGAATCTTTGATTTTAAAATAAACTGATTGATCTTTCAGCAAGTGTGAGTGTGGGGATTATTTGTTTTAGAGGGAGACTTGAAGGAAAATAATCTCTATGCTTTGTAAGTGACTCCTCTGCTACAGTTCACAATGTAATAGAAAGTTCACTCTGTTGTGGCTCCTGTCTGTTTCCCATCTAATTTGCTTCCTATTTTCTGAAAACAACAACAACAACAACAAAACCAAAACCAAAACCAACCAAACAAAAAAAAACCTAAACCAAAAGAAAAACAAAAAACCTCCAAACCAACCAAGCAAACAAACAAAAAAAACCCAAACAAAACCCCCCTACATGTCTTTTGGAACCAAGCCATTACACTTTCTTTAGCAAGTCTAAGCTTTGATGTAGCAAGGATGTCTGAGAAGCACTTTTTTCCTCTGAGGTTTCAATTTCAGGCAACACCAGCTTTTGCTCTGGCTGGAAACTTTACAGAAAAAGTTATTTTACTGAACTCCTAAGTTAGTTATGTGTTTTACCTACCTGGGAACCATAGGGCTTCTGTTTAGATAGTATCTAAAGGGTGTCTTCTGCAGGAAGTTTTCCAGAGCAGGATCCAAGATGAATCTGAGTAGATCTCATGAGTAATCCATCCATTAAACACAAAGAGCAATATCTCAATTTAGGTGTCAAAGAATAGCTTTAAAAAACCCTCTCATTTCCTGGAAGTGATACAGAGCCACATGTCACCTGTGGCCTGAGAAATTTGCTCTTACAAACAGATTGCTTTTATTATAATGCTAAATCACAAAGCAGGAACCTTGATTTGTAATGGAGACTTGTGTGCACTTTTAAAATCTGAGGGACCAGAAATTGTAAGTGGATAAAAAAGGAGAGCACCTTTTTCTGCCTCAGACACATAAGCTCTTTGTTGGATCAGGTACCTCTTGTTTATTTTCCTTCCCCAATTAATGAAAGAGTAAGAATGCAAAATGAATAAGCCCACTTCATTCTTTCAATTTGAAAATTTTCATTTGGCAGCCACACTGTATGGAAACATAAAATTCAGAGATATATTTTACACAAAAATAAGATAATCTTTTTTTTAATTACAATACATTGAGTTTGGCCAATTAAATGAAAGAAGACTGCACCTGTTAAGCTTGAATTGGAAAGAAACAAATGAAAAATATAGCTGGGAAACATTCTCTTCTAAACACAGCAGCCTGTAAGAAAGAAGAATATTTTTTTTTAAGAAAAAATCTTTGTTTTATTTTCTTGAAGTTAGGGCACATTCAACCTCGTAATGCTCCTAGAACACTCCAGATAGCAACATTAAAGACCACAGTGCCAAATATTTTTTAAGCATAGCTGGAACTAAAAGCATCCAAGCACCCTGTGGAAGAGACCTATGCTGAAGCAATCCATGAAGAACTGCAGTCCTTGGGAAGGGTTCACTTTGGAGAAGTTCATGGAGGACAGTTTTCTGTGGGAGGGACCCCGTGCTGGAAAAGAGTGGAAAGGAAGAGAGTGTGAAGGAAAAGAGTGTGAAGAATTATTATATTCTACCCTGAGGAGAAAGGAGTGGCAGAAGCATCATGTGCTGAACTGACCATAGCCCCCTCTCCCTGACCTCCTGGGTTCCTGTGAGAGGAGGAGCAGGGATAGAATTCAGGAATAAAGTTGAGCTTTGGGAGAAGGGAAGGGTGGCAGGAAGGGTTCTTTAAGATGTGGGTTTATTTCTCATTAGCCCACTCTAATTTGATTGGTAATAAATTCAATTAATTTCCCTGAGTCGAGTGTGTTTTTCCCATGATGATAGTTGGTGAGTGATCTCTCCCTGACCTTGTCTTGACCCACAAGCCTTTCATTGGATTTTCTCTCCCCTGTCTAGTTGAGAAGGAGAATCATAGAGCAGCTTTGGTCAGCACCTGGCATTCAGCCATGGTGAGCTCACCACAGTTATTCAGATAATAGAAGAATGATCTTGAACTTGACCTGAACATTTAAAAATTAAAAAAAAACCTGATAAAACCCAAGGATTTTCACCTGGAATTAGTATTCATTATTTGCACTCCACCTACCATGTAGAGGCTCTGATTAAATCAAGACCTTTATTTTCCTTTGGCCATACAGTCTGAGATGCATCCTAAGAAAATATTAAAGGTATGAGAGACAAAAGGTAGCTGAAGAATGCTACTGTTTTATAGGAGGGAAAACACCAGCTGGGAAACCTGTTAAGTGATTTGTCTCACGTAAAATCAGGTCTGAAAACTACGCAGATTTAATCAGTCATAGAGCATCAGTACAAAAAAATTTCCTCTTTCAAATGCTTCCTCATTTTGCAATGTGAGTTTCCTGTCTTGCTTCCATTCCTGAACCAAAAGTACCACAGGCTGTAGGAGAAGTCTGTTCATATGAACTGTGGTTGAAGTCCCAGGCCTCTTTTTTGTAGTTGGTAACAATAGGGATATAAAAGGCACCATTTAACCTATTGGAAAGGAAGGGATGATGATACAAACCCATTCAAAATTACACATGGGTAATGCTGTAGTCTTTTCATGGGAAAAGATTGGTATCAACAATGTTGCATTAAATCCTAGGAACTGTGCTTCCTTGAAATAGAGGGAGAAATCTTCTGTGGGATTTGTGCTCCTAATAAAATACTCCAATATAATTTTAAGTAATTAGGTGCTATCCTGAAAAACTACAAATGGTTTCTCAGAGTTAATTAAAAAAAAAAAGTGAAAGATTAGATATTCATTTATTATAACAGTGATATTTTAGAAGTAGAAAGGCCTATCTATAATTCTCTGTCAGAATAAAAGAAACGTATCAGAAAAAAACCCAATCCTCTAAACTTAGACTTAACTATAATAAATATAGTTATTCAGTGAAAGTTATATCTATCTCATTTTACTCCAATGTCTTCAGGTGGATTTACTACATCAAAAATTAATTTGGTCTCAAAGTTGGCTGATTTTTCATGGCCTAATGTGATGGTATGGGTTTATGAGATATAAGGAGAAGTCCTAGACAAACCATTGGAAGCATGTTCAAAATCAAACCTTTGTTTTCATGAAAGAGTCACCATTCAACAAACAGGAGCGTCACTAAAATGCCTTCAAGCTTGATGGCTGATTCTCAGCCTGGATGTGAACAGCCAGCCAGGCATTTCCACAGAAGGTTCTCAAACGTCAGCTGCTTTCATTTATCAGAAATTAGAGTGACACTTCTTAATATTTTCTGCAGAGTTAACCAAATGTTATGGAAATTTCAGATGCCAGCCACTATGACAGGGTTCAGCTCCAGGTTTCTGCTGAATCAATGAGCTGAACACAGATTCTTCTATAAAGCTCTTTTTATTAATTTTATTAATCCATATACCTGGGGTTTGAGAAATATAATGAATTTAGAATTAAATTAATTCCTATTCAGAATTGTGAAAATATATGGATAACGTGGTAAACCTTTGCTCTGCAGCTGCAGGAGTTTGGAATGTACTCCTTTTTGTAATTCAACATGAGATTTTTACTTCTGGGGCTGTATGTTGGGGAAAAAAAATAAAAAAGAGGAGAGTAATCCATAAGCTCCCTCAGTCTGAGCTCTCTGGCATGCAGTGTAGTTGGTACATATAGTGGTATTTTTCTTTGCCAGTTTTTCTTTTGGGTGTCAAGGAACTGTTTAAGGCGATGGACTTGAAGCATCAATGGGAATGTGCATTGTAGGAGGTAAGGATACCAGCCACCAAAGTACATTTTTTCTGCAAGTGCAAATTGACAGCTTTTATTAAAAAAATATTATTTGCCATAATAATCTGAGCAGTTTGAGGCTAAATGTAATGGCTTGAAGTATTTTTTCTCTCACCATTACAGAAAAAGGAAGTGGTTGCTTTTACAATGTGAAGTAGCTATTAAACTAAATTAATAGATCTAATATGTCTGGGTTTGTAGAAAGCTATTTGACAAAGTTTCCCTTGATAGACTATTGTTAAAGTTCTCTAAATATGGGTGAGGTAATACATTATTAAGATGGATAAAGAATGGTTAGAAACCAGAGACATGAATTAAAGATATCTTTTATTCATAGGGGTTGGATAAAGAATGAAACCCCACTGGGCTCTAATTGTGTCAACACTGTTTAATACTTGATTTAACATTTTCAAAAGAGCTGTACCATGGTCTTTCTTTATATCTGTGGGTGTTACCTGAAGAAGAATAACTCAGTGAACTGCAGCATTTATGGATTTGAGCCAATGAATGGGTTCCAGAGCAGTGGGTCAGACCACACAGGATTATTTGCATCTGAAAAGTGAATGTCCACATGGACAGAATTTAAACTTTAACCAGCCAGAGCATTGCCAAACACCGGCACGTGTGGACAATGGTTAAAGTATGGGTAGCAAAATGTCCCAAAATGTACTAAAGCAGTAGTGAGTGAAATTACCATCCCTGGAAATGTTCAAAAATGAACATTTTGAACAAGCCATGTTCACATGGCTTAGTGGTGGACTTGGCAGTTGATGGTTGGACTCAATTATCTTAAAGGTCTTATCAAACCTCAAGAATTCTGTGATTCTAAAGCAACACCAGAGAGTTTTATAAGTGTAAGCAGGGCCAACATTTTCACATTCTGGCAGTGCTGGCAGTCTTGGGGAAGGAGTTTTTGGAGCTGTTCTGCTGATGCCAAACTGAAAACATCCTGTCATGGCAGCACTGAGTATGGCACGTGCTGTCCTCCGTTGGCTCTCGCAGGCAATGGTGACCCTGCCACCTACAAGTGCTTAGACCAAGCTGTGGTTCCTAAAAGTGAAGCTGAAAATTCAGATGGAGAAGACCACAGGTGCTCAGCCTCCCACACAAGCCCTCTTAGAGAGTCAGCTGCAGTCTAAGCCACTGTCATACTTGGTCTGTCATAAACCTAGTTGAAATCCCAGTGAGGTCTGGAGACTATCTCTTCTGGATTTGGTGGAGCTGGATCATGTTTTTTGTGACTTCTGTAGCAGTTCCAGGCAGCTATCTGTGTTTCCATGCTGAGCTGCATAGGTAACACAGATTTGAAAGGAGTGATTTTCACAGAAAGGAGTGATTTTCACAGAAGGAAGACTCTGCACCAGATTCTTCATGAATGAAGTGATTGCCTGACAGCTCTCAAGATAGCTTTCTAGACATTTAATTTTTCTCTCATTTCCTTAATAAAAACCCCTCTTTTTTTATGAAATGAGATAGCTATACCAGCTTTTTATACAATTTACATTGCTGATATTTATTCACATGGTACACAGTGACAGTACTCGAAAATCAAACCAGGAGTGTGTTTGATCCACAGCAGTGTCTGAAAACAGAGTGTGCCATCTAAACTGGTATATACAACCCCCAGGGGTGAGGTGATGTCTGAACTTTAAGGACACAATTACTTTTGCAGAGATTGAGACATGAATATTTTATGTGTGACTTGGGATTTTTTTTTGCACTCGAAAGCTAAATGTAATTTGAATGCATGCTGTCTGATGAGTGACATCAGATGAGTGACACCTATGGGAAAATTATAGCAGAGGAATCAAAGTCTGAGACAGAGAAACCCTGTATTTGACCAGAGAGGAAGAGATAACACAGTCATTAATATAATAGACAGGAGTTTTGGTACTTAGTACCAGCAGTCCTTTGGCACCTAAATGGGAGACAGTCACAGAAAGAAGAATTAATATCATTAAAAATGGCAGGTCCTTTCTAGTTCAAGTATAACATGGATTGTGCAGAATTAAAACTGGAAGCAGAAAATTAGGGTACCGAGAATTTGATTGTATTTTGCTTTTTGATGTTTATCTTTAAAAAAGTCTTATTTTCAGAAAGTGTACAAAAACCAATGTGATAGCCAGGGACAGGATTACCTGGGGAAGTATTTTGGATGGGGTAGACCTGGTAGAGACAGCAATGTATCCCAAAGCATGATTTTTCTCTACTGTGTATTCACGACCAAACTTCTTGGATGATTGTATTCATGAAATGTAAATGTGCTCTATGTTGCTAATTTTTTCCATTTCGCTGATGTCAGTGATATCATTGTAACTGAAAGGAAGTTGATCAACCTTATAAGAGATGAAAATTAGCATTACAGTTGGGTTTCCTCTTCCTTAGTCACAATGCATATATGTGGACTCTCCTCTGACTCATGGGTCACTTTAGCTCCTGCCAGTGAGAGAAAAACAATGACAGAACCATGCACAGACTGTCCCAATTAGCTGTGCATTCTATGAGTATAGCTTCTGTGGAAATATTTGGAATATGTGCTCCTTATTGCCCATAATATTCTGACTGATTACTGAAATCTGAGGAGGTGGGCTTGACCACACCAGATGGGAAGGACTGAACTGCGGTGTCCCTGGATAAAAACCTTAAAAATGGAGCTGATATTTAAATCAATGGGATGGAGGTCAAAACCATCTTCCTTTGGCTTTGCTTTAAAGCCTAGGTTCAAGGCAGTGTGAGCTGGCTCATTTGGTGTTGCTTGCAAGATTAGTACAGGGAATAAAAGCAGGACACTCTTTGTGGACTTGGCTGGAATTTGTGTGTGGGAAAATAGTAACATTAAGAAGGAGAAGTTTTTGCACATGCTTGGATGTCTCCTTGGAGCTCCACGGTTAAAAATCAAACTCACCAAGGACTTGAAGCACTTCCAGGGTTAGACAGGAGTTGAATAATTTCTGTGGAAGGAGGCTTTGGTCATCTGAATTTACATCCCAGCTGAGCAACAACCCCAAGACATAAGGTCCAGCCCCTGTGAGGTATTCAGGTGCTTAATGCCCACTGGTTACTACAGGAATCAGATGTCAAAGTACATTTGTAGATGTCAGCTCCAGAGTTCATCAACCAAAGAGTATGAGGATTGTCACTGCACATGAAACATCATTCCAGGCTGGATTGTGTATCTGTGCTCAGAGCCCACCTGCTGTGCATAGTCCTGCCATCAGAAATGCTTAACTCACACACTGCTCTTTTAAAGGAAAATTAATGTTTTCTTTCCATGGCATCAGGCATTTCACAGTTGAAAGCTCAATTATGTGTCCTTTAAAAACAATACTTTGTGCTTCATCTCCAAACCCTCTTGCTAACACTGGACTCAGCACTCCTCCAGGTATTGAACTCCTCTGCCTATAGAGCAAGTTACAGATGTAGGAGCTGGCTGGATCAGTCCCACCCCTATACCCCTCCTGTGAAGTAAATTGTTATCTTCTTGTTACAGACAGGGAGACAAATGTAGGCTGGGTTTGATTTGTAAGATTACAATGCTGGGGAGCTGCTCACAAAATCAAGGCCATATTTCAAAACAGATTCTATTTGTTCACTGGGATCACAATTTTGCCAATGCACTACACTGTGAAAAAGGAATTAAGTAATAGTCTGGCAGTGATCTGGACTTTACTGGGATTAATATAAATTAATTTTGTCTTTATATTGAGGTGCAAAAATTATTAAACTCATTAAGAACATAACTTTTTCAAGATCCAAATGGATAACACAGATTTTCAAGTGCAAACCTTTACAATAAATTTGTTTCTAAAAATCCTTGAAAGGAAAGAAAAGGATGTTCTTTCTCTGTAGTTATGTTTTGCTTATTATTTTTTAGAAGAAAATGTATGACATTTAAGAGATTAATGCTTCTTCATGACACAAGTATAATTAGAAGTTTTCTCCCAGTAATATTGTTTCTGCAAAGTTAGAACTCTGTGACCTTTCTGGATGGTATAAAATTTCTGTTGATTGCTATGACTTACCTAAAAGAGCAATTCTTAATTCTCAAACTTTAAAAAAAATTTTATGTTTTGAACTCTTCAGAGTCTGAACCTGCTTATTTCTAGAGGTGAAGAACAAAGCATACTCACAGCACATTTCTACTTTTTTTACTTGCATGAACCACTGCTGTTCTACACACAATCATCTTGATTTTTCTGGGACTAACACCCTCAAAGGTGGGCTTGTGACCACGCATATTGATCCTCATTGTGGAAAGGAGTCTAAATAAATGCCACTTTCAAACCAAGTAGCATCTGAAAAATTACTCTGGTTAGAAATTAAAGGTATGGATCATTGTGTGTAAGCTGACTCTTGGTGAAGAATTATATCATCATTTTTAGTACAGAAGCCTGTGAAGTTGCACTTATTATCTTAAATATTTACCCAAATCCCCCAAAACCCCACTGGCAGGGCCTGACTCCCACTGGAAGCACCTCTCTGAATGCAGTTCATGGGGCTGTCTGGGGAGTTCTTTAAGCTGTCTTTCATCAGCCACATTAGAACAGGGGCTCCGACTCTTCAGGGGCTCTCCAGACTGCAGCTGTGCCCAGGTTCTAGGCTAGAATGCAAATCTATCCTGTTGGCAATTCCACATCCAACCTATGTCCTTTCTGTGGGTCTTGCCTGTGGTGTCTGCACACAAGACTGGGATTTGAGAAAAAAAAACACGTTTCTTTGAAAGCTGCCAATGAGCAAATGTCTGTTGTGGCTGTACTAAGGGTTTCCAAGCATAAATGGCCTTATGGACTTAAAACCTATGTCAGTCTGAACTTTCTTAGCTTCACTGTAGAGCTGCTGGGTCTTTTTGTGACTTTGCTGACCAGTATATAATCTCATCCTGTGTCTTGCTGCCAGTGGTGGCCAACAGAGGTGCCTGGGGACTGTAAGTCTCTAGAGACACCTCCTGCTTTTACACTCTTGACAAGAATTTGCAGCTTGGGGACCTCTCCAGAGAGATTTAGATAAAACTTTGTGTTTAAAAGGCCAACAGGAATTGCTGTCCATGATTTTATACAGCATCCCTTGAGATCACGTAAAGGGTTAGCATTCATATCATCCTATAGCAAGGGTTTCCAGCAGTTTAACTGCACATTCAATAAGGATTCACCCTCTTTTTTCAGTGTGAACTTGCTTCCTGGGAGTTTCACTTAATTAACTGGAGTTAGTCCATTGGGAAAGAAAGAAAACAAAAGGTTTTTGGGGATATTTATGGTTTTAAAAGCCCCTGTCACATATTTGGTCTTTGCCAGGCTGAAGAGTCCTGGTCTGCACATTAATTTTTATATGGAAGATACTCCACACCCGTGATCTCTGTTCTATGAACTTCTGTCAGCTCTGTCTGTTTGAGATGAGGCAATTAAAACTGCATATAGAGTACCTGGGTGCAAGACACATTTAAAGAGTTATTCAGCACCTCCTGCAATTCCTGGCAGCTGCTCCATCCTGAATTATTTATTATTTGTAAATAGCGATACCTCACCTCTCATTGATAGCTATTCCTGAGTTGCTTCTAAAGGTGATGAACAGCTTTTTGGCCATTTACTGACCATTTACCTTCTTTTCCCTGTCTTTTACTCAATCATATACCCATGCAAATGTCTTCTCACACTGTTGTTATTTTCTTAAGGACGTTTGGAGAAGGCCAGAACCCTTCCGACAAAGCAATAGTCAAGCCCATGTCAATACCCTTCTCAACTTCTAGAAGGTTCAGATTTGTGAGACAGGACTGCTCATCAAAAAAGCCACATAGCTCTGTCTCAGTACCAGGGAAAATGGTCCAAATCAGCATCAAACAAAAATTAACTTCTAATATAAAACCTATCAAACACAGACTTTTGATGTGCAGAAAGAACAAAAAGCAGGACAGAGCAAGTAACATGACTGGGGAAGAGTCATTCAGCAGAGATGGTGGAAATTATTGAGGACTAAGAAACATTTCACAAGGAAGCAGAAGTAGCAGACAGGAAAATTTACCTTGAAGTAAATAAACAGATATTAACCCACAAAATCCCATACATCAATTACTGAGCACAAGCACTATGCTCACCAAGCAGAACATCTCAATGGGAGCAAACCTAAATAAGTATCAATGATAATAAGTATCAATTTCTACCCAGCCTCCAGCAGAAGTGAAAAATATATATTTTCAAATGAGTGGAGGAAAAATCAAATGTATGACAGCTTTATACTATTCAGTGCTATTGTTGCATCTGACACACTTTTCTAAGTGCCAGTGATTTTAAGATAGTGGGACAAGCTAAAATGGTAGCAGGAAAAATAAGGCTTAGAAATCCTTTTACTGTAGTATTCAGCAGCATGAATGGGGAGAAAGAAAAAGAAGAGGCACATTTTAGAAGTATAGGGAAATATATTTGACAAGTAAAAATAAACTGTGGGATTCATTGCTGCAGAAGGCACAGTGTCTCTTATGGCCTTGAATTACTAAATGATGCATCCCAAAGCAAGGTGAAGGAAATAATATGACCAAGGTAATAAAGATATTTGATATCAATCTGTAATATTATGTAACTGTAGATTAGCTGCAATAGGAATTATTTTTTGAAGAATTTTGCATGGATGGAGGAGAACATGGTGGAGCAGGACTTGACCAGAAAGTAATAAATACAAAATATTTAAAAGTTTTTATTTTTCAAATCCTAACTTAAATGCCCTAAATTATAGTGGAAGCTAAGCTATGCAATGTTTGTTCAACCAGCTAGTTGTTTGCAATATTTATGAGTTTCATGGGAATAACACTAAATGTCAGAAATAAATGTATGCCCTCATGACCAAGTCACAGTGACTTAATTTTTCATGTGTCCTTTTTGGTGATATAAGGCTAAAAATGTTTTAAAATGCATTTAGAGAGCTCTTTTTTAAAAATCTTATGGGTGTCCCAAAACTGGTATTTTCAAAAGATTTTGGAATAATGTAATATGCTAAAATGTCTGGGAATGGCTATGCAGCATTGTAAGGATCAGTCTGGCTTATTCATCTTCCAGACACTCTTTGAATGTGCACAATGAAGCCAAATCCAGAATTCTGATTTCATTGTACCTGCTCTCTGACTTCAGAGGAAGACCTTCCTAAGGATGATCACAGGATTAGCTGAGGGATAGAAGCGAGAGCTAAAACAGGTTTTCTTTCTGTTAAACAATTTTCCTATGACTCAGAAGCAAGACAAAGGATGAACAGAATACTTGAGAACACATTCTGTGTGATGTAGAATGTATTAACTTGGATTGCTTTTAGAGGAAACTTGCTTAGGAAGAGCTGAGATCCTTTTAGAAATTATTTACTAGGAAAAAAAACAATCCTGAAAAAAAAATCCCTGTCAATATGTGAGGAAGTCTTGATTTTTCAACTTTACATAAGAGCGAGTTACCAGCATTTCCTTGAAGATTATCATACTCTGATTTGTTCATTGATGTATTAAAGTTTGAAAGACGTACAAAGAGAACAAATAATTTCACTGCAACAATGATAAAAATAGGAGATATTTTTTAAGGTCCAGATTATATCAGTAAGCAGCCAAACCACCCACTATTTTCATATTAAAACAAGTGTAACTTTTCCTTTCTGAGATTGCTTTGTGAAGAACAACATTTCATGAGAAATTTTGAGAACACTTTGAGAACACTATATCTTGAGAACACTATATCTTGAGAACACTTCCAAATTTTTTCACTGTATGTTAAAAACACAATCTGTGTGAATGATTAACAGAAGAGGCAGCCATGGAAGGCTTGTCCTGTCCTTAAAATATTGTCAGAACATGCTCACCTGTCCAAGTTGCTTTGCAAATCAGGCTGATCAGAACCTGCCATAGCTCAGCTGACAAGTGTTCAACTGCATCAACTTGAAGCTTGGGACCACCAACTGCATTCCTGCTCTCTGCACCCAGAAAACACAGCCAGGTAGTAGTTCTTGGGTACATGAACTTACAAAGCACTCAACTTGATGAACATCAAGGTCTTCAAGCCTCTTTCCATTCCACAGTGGAGCACAGCCCTGTGCAGGGAGCCCTCACCAGCATCTCTCATATCCCAAATGCTGCTTTGAGGAACCCACCTGTCCTCGGACTCATGTGGCAGGCTTGAGGATGCTGCCATTCCTGTACCCTGCCTCCCCTCTGCAGACTGCCTGCCCTTTCAGCCTCACTTTCCAGCAGAAAAGGATCTCCAGGGAAGAACTGGAACTGCACTTCACTTATCTACTGTATTATTTAAATGTAAAACCTGTATTTCTGCTCCACTTTCTCCAAAAGATTGACAACATGGTAGCCTTAACAGCTCTGTCTTATAGAAATCATTCTCATCTCTCAGAATGTTTTTTGTAGCATTTCTTATAATAATGTGATCTTAAACCTCCATTAAAAAAAAAAAAAGGTTTTAGGGGAAAAATCCCGCAGCAAAAATAGAAAATTCTAAAATGTTTTATGACAACAGTTTAAAATGAAACTGTTTCAGCATTAAAAATCCATTAAAAGTTAAATGAAACCTCCCAGCACAAAGACAAATATCTAGGGATTCAATTACTGAAACTGCTTGCAATCCACTTATTTAAGTGGAAGATTCTTTTTTCAAGCTTACAAGAAAAAAGAATTCTTGAAATAAAATAAAGAAACCAACGTCGAAGTTTTGTACATCACAAAGCAATAAAGCAATTGAATGTGATATTAACATATGAAACAGAAATTAACTGTACTTTTCAAAGTGTTCTTTAAAAAGAAATGGGAAAAAATGATCTGATGATATGTTCTTAGGCTTCTGATTAAAAATTGCAGTGTTCCATTGTTTCAGATTAATAAGTTGAGTGGGAAAGTTGGTTGTCATGTCCTAGGTTTGTATTTCTGGACCTAAGCCCATTCAGAATTAGAAATGGAGAATATTTGCTAAATTTTGCCAGATCTGAAAATAGTTTTGAATTTAGGCTTATCTGACTTACAAGCAAAGTATCTTAGGTCCTTCTTTCCATCCTAAATAAAATGAAATGGATAGAATTATTCAGTGTTCACTTATATTGATCCAGAACAGATTAAAATAGAGCACTGTGGGAATCTGTTTTAGCTCTCTGTTACAAGAGGTCTGGAGTTCAAAGACTTTGCACAGCTATACATTTACTAAGAAAATAATATCCATTGTTCTGTACTGGCTGATGATTTGTTTAGCTAGGGAAAGAAAAAGAGAAAAACAAAGAAAAAAAAATCACTTTTATTCCAGAATGTTGATTCTCTTAGGAAAGCTTTTAAACTGCTATTTTTTATCCTTCTAATGAAATAGAAAAAAAACCAAACTCTTGTCATCACTGATAAGTCTAGAATACATATGATCATGATAAAAATTGTTCTTTCCCTGCTTTATATGACCCAGGTACATTCCTTTCATTTGTTTGGCGGTGGACATTTTCAGGAAGATGACTGCAAGCAGCATGTCTGGACTTCTGCAAATTGCAGGCAGACTGGTCATTTCATCTCAGCTGTCTAGAGTTTGAACAAAAGCACACACTGATTTAAATTTCCTAACCAGTCAAAAAAATCCTTGACTTAACCTGGTAAAATCTGCCTGTGATGAAGCCCTGCCTTTACTGTCAGTGTTATGTCCTTGAAAGGTGTTCAGGGCCAGCACTTGGCATGAAATCATGAAATGCAGCTGTGCTTTCCATGACATATGTTAGACAAGCTAATAATAACATTTTTATTCAGCTTGGAAGAATCAGTTTGCAAAATGTCTAATTTGCATAGTTGACTAAGTCAGGCTGGTGTCTTTTTTTTTTTTTTCTTCTCCATATATGTACAAGCCAGCCAAATGTAGAAAACCAGAATGTTATTAGAGGAGTTTGAAATGGAAGATAAGTACTGACAGGAGAAGAGGATTATGAATTCCTGGCAAAGACCTACCTTCCTGTCTGTAAAATAGGCACATCTCTGGTGTCACAAAGCAGAGAAGGAGGGGAGGGAAAAAAACAGCTGCAAAGAAGGCACAGTTTTGAGAAAGGCAGACAAAAGAGTAATTGCCATGTTAAGTAGCAAATTTGGGCATGCCTGCTGAAAGCAATTTGAGTTCACATGTGTGAGAACGAAGGAAAACTCTGAGTTCATACATAACTGACACAAATTAGCAATAAGCTACTTATTCTTTCTCCTCCTGTCACCTTTGAGTAATAACAACCTTTCACAGGGAAGTAATGATTAAAGTCATCATGACCAGATTTAACCCACTGACCAAGAAATCAGCAAATGAATCCACTCTTGTGACCAAAGGCAAGAATGTCCAGTGGTACAAAATTAACCCAGTCTTTACGATATTTGAGAAATGCAATTTCATGCTCCACCTCAGCTGGTTTGCCTTGCCTTGTTATAGTTCTTTGGAATCACTAATAGTAGTTTTGAAGAAGGAAGGAGCCCTTCAGTGAATCGAAGAGAAAGTTGGGTTTCATCCACAATTCCTAAATTTGGTAATCCTAAATGAAATGTCTGAATTATGTGAATGTCACAGTTAAATGACAGGATAATTGGATATTTTTATGGTATCTAGTGTTGGTCCTTGGAAGGATTGGAGACGTGTTAAACACATAAAAGGCAAGATTGTGAGGAGCAGCCAACATGAGGGTTTAGATGAACCAGGGCAAATTAGGCAGATAATGCCAATGACCAAACTTTTGCTTCCTGTGCTGAGGTGGTTGAGACTGTAGGGAAGGGGAGGGCAGTGGCTGTTCTGTGCTGAGGCAAGGCCTTCAACACAGTCCCCCACAAGCTTTTCACACAGGAGCCTCTGAAGTTTAATAAAGTCTTGCATCTGGGACAAAATAATCCCGGAGAGCAGAGCAGACTGGGGCTCATCTGTCTGAGGAAAGGAGATTCCACCTCTGCAGAAATGGATCTGGAGGTCCCAGTAGGCAACAAGTCAAGGGTCAACAGCCTGGCCTTGCAGCAGAGGCATCCATGAGTGTATCAGTGAGAAATGCATGTATTTTTTTGTTTGCCTGAGTAAATTGCAAATGCAATTGCCAGTGTAGGTTGTTTTGAGGGCAGCTAACTACTTCAGTCCTCAGCCAGGCTCAGGAAAGCCATGTCCACCCCCTATATTCGGCATCTGTGAAACCAGGTGGAATCCTGTGTCTGATTTTGGATTCCCTGTACAAGAAGGATCTTGTTGACATGCTGAAGGGAGTCTAGGAGGCCAACAGGGTTAGTCAGGGGCCTGAAACACAATGAATTAGGAAAAGCTGAATGAGCTGCACTTGCTCAACCTTAAAAAAAAAAAAGTTTCAGTGAGACCTTACTGGTTGTCTATAACTCCTGTTACTCTGGGACACCATGGAATCACCATCACTGGAGATGTTGAAGACTTCTCTGGGCATGATCCTGAGTAACTTAATCCAATTAGACCTTCTTTGAGCAGGAGTTTGGACTAGGTGATTCCTTGAGGTCCCTTCCAGCCTCAATTTTTCCACGATTTGAAATCCTCAGGGCTGCTTTGAGGAGAATGAACAGGTCTAAGTGTTTATTCAAAAGCTCTCATAGGCCTTGTGTAGGGAATAAAAGCAAAAAACTGATGCAAAATACTTTGACAAACTCGATCACAGCCCATATGAATAAGGGTGGGATGTATTAAAATTGCAATTTTGACTTTGTAGGCTATAAGTGCTTTTAATATGAGTGTATGTGTGTGTGTGTGAACTGGAGCAATAGAAGAGCAGCTGATTTCTTAAAGTTGTTTTTAGCTTCATATTAAGTCTCTCGACTTTACTTTTATTAGTGAGTATAGGCAATTCTTGTTACTTTTAGATTAGTTTCATTTAGCTGGTCTGCTTATTCACCTCTACACCTACATAAAGAGGAAATTTAAGGAACCTTACTTAGTCTGGAATGCACATCATTTACTTGTAATTATCCACCAAGCATTGTGAATTAACCCACCTTATCGTGCTCTTTTATGCATTAATTACTTACCAAATAATTTCCAGCCAGTTCAATTGCTTGGTCCTCCTCAATTTTCCCAGTCCACTTTTTTGCCTTCTTCTCTGCTTCAGAACTTCCTACCTTCTGTTGAACTGGCAATTAATCATAACAACTCTGTTGGCAAGCAGTTGCTTGCTCTTTATAGAACACACCGTATGTCTCTTGCTCACAGTTCTCTATAGTTTTTGGATATGATAAAAATAAAGCTGGTCTGCAAATAGCTGAGATTTTTAGCTAGGAGCTGCTTTTGGAGTTCTCTGTGTGATAGAAGCAGAGTATTTTGTGTGTCAAAAAAGATTATGCTTTTACAGGGAGGAGAATGAACAATGCCTTTATAATTTCCTTATCAGTAAGAACAGACCCCATAGAGTCAGAGAGTTTTGACTCAGATTTCCCTCAGATATTTCAGCAATGTCTCCCACCTGAAACAGGACTGACTAACAGCCTGGAGTCAGAGCAGAAGTGCTGCTCAAAATGGAGTTCAGCATGTGTTTTAATTGTGTATTCAAACCCAAGGGGAGGCAGAAAGGCTTCAGCCTGTGCTCAAATCCATAATCAAGAAAGCATTTATATATACTTTAAATAGGAGACTGAGTGGCTTTCCAAACTGCAAAGGAAATACTGAGAATGGATTCTGGTTGTCAAGCTTAATGTAACCTTGTGCTTAAAGTGTGACTTTTTGTGTTTTTTTGGAGGTTGAGGAGATGTCTTGGACCAAATGTAGCTCAGGTGGTAGTTTGAGAGTTGAGGCATTACTGTTTTAGGCAATGGCATCACGATCTCTGCACTGAATGGTTGTAATAAATCCAAGACTTCTTTTGCTTCAGACATCATCAGTGTCACAGCTCGACTGCAGTAGGCTGAGTAGGTGGTTTTGAGGACAGCTGACCATTAATCTTTGATCATTTGTACTTGCCCTTCTTCCTTTGACAACACAGGGCTATTTTGAAAGGAGTATTAATAATAATTTGAAATATATATTAATATTTTTAGTACGAAAGTCAGATAGAACATCTTTTTTAGGTATCAAGGGTAATTGAAAGTTTCTAGCTTTTTTTTTCCTAACTGAAATCTATTGTTTCAGTGAAAAAATCTACACTATTTTGAACTGGAAAGGAATACACAGAAGGATAAAATCCAGACTCATGCAGCAAAAATAGCAAACCACCCAGAAGACCCCCTGAGGAATTATTTTTCCCAACATGGTACTGCTGGTTGTTTATGTTCAAAAAAAAAAAAACCCAACCCAGCCCCCAAACACACTACAAAGTATTCTTATGTGCTAAATTCCATCTCACTAGCACATTGAAACACACAGAACCTCTGCAAGCCAGACTTGCCTAAGGCCCTTCCCTAATTTCAGTTTCAGAGATATTCTGACGTGCAGTCCTGCACCTCGTGGTGCTTTGGGTGCTTTAATACTGAGCAGCAGCTGATTATTTTTGGCTCTGAGCAGCGCTGAGTCATAGCAGAAATGTTAAGAAATTGAGGCACACACAAACTTTGTGAGCATCACCCTCACTCAGGATCAGAGTCAGGCACATGGAAAAGCAAGAAAGAGCAGGGCTTTCCGAGCTTTCTGCTTCCTCATCTGGGGAACTCAGCAGATGCAGTTGTGCAACAAATTCTCCTTCTTCAGTGATACTCCTGGCTTTTTGAGCTTTACTTGGAGGTAGATATATATCAAAAGAGAGAAAAATAGAGGTTGCATGCTGCAGGAATCTGAGAAAATAGTGATTTCCTGTTAGAATCCTGAACCCATTGATGGCAGGAATAAAACATAGTTTTATTCTTGGGCTTTACTTTCATTGCATCAGATATGCCTGTTTTGTGTAGAGGGTCTGACTGACCTTCAGCTTCATGTTCTTCTCCTTTTGTTGGAAACCTTCTCTTTAGAAATCTCCCATGCTTAGTCTTTGTAAATTGTACTTCATCCAGTTTGAACATTCTGAGAGGTCTGAAGGAGCAGGACAAGGAACTGGTTTTGCAATATTATTATTGCATTCTGTTTGCTCTCTTTGCTATATTTAGTGTGAAGACATTATACTCTCTTGTAAATTAAAAATAACCAAAATATGCCACTGTGCTCCCATTTGAGTCACCAGATCAGTGTTTCAGCAGCATGTTTGGTTCAGGATTATATGAGCCAGTCCTTTGTCTCCTGAGGGTGCTGAGATGCTGTCAGCATAAAAAATCCCCACTCTGAAATGACAGTCTCCATCAGTGGTTTTCCTGTGTAGCCTACTGGTATGGTTGTTTCAAAAGATGTAGGAACATTAGTGGATGTATCACAGAAAAAAAAATATTGAATTTCCTAGTTTTCTTGCTAATCATAACAAGCTTACATTCCTGTCTTATATTTATTACCATCAAGTAGTGAAATAATAACATGTTCCCTACCTTTCTTGACTTAGATATAATATCCTTTATGAATTTGTGAGGATTTTGAATTAAAAAAACGTGAAACAGGAGTATTGCCTCAGCCAGAAAGGTTTTAAATTTGCACGTTTGTTCTTAATGCAGGGAGAAAGAAGATAGACCAGACAGAACATTTTGTACCCATTCATCTTCTGCTTGTCTAGTCTGGCTTTTTGATTTTTTGTTGACACTATCCTTTAGTTAGAGATAATTTCCAGGCAATTTCAAGGCTTCTTTTGAATATGTAAACATTTTGATGATGTAAAGGCTCAAAGCCCTGGAGGGTAAAGGAGGCCAACAGAGAGCACATTTTTACAGTGTCCAGAGAGATTCTAGAGTTCCCCTCAGAAAGCACCTGGACATGGTCATTGGCAAGAATCTCTGGGTGGTTCCTGCTTGAGCAGGGGGCTTGGACCAGGTGGCTCCACAGGTCACTTCCAGCCTCAAGTATTCTTTGGGCTTCTGTGCTTTGGTTTTAGTCCTGAAGCCTCTGAACTCAGCCCTGGTGCCAGCTGGAAAGGATTCTGACAGTCCATGATCCCAGGCTCCCCCAGTAGGGTTCACCCCAAAACACAATCTACCTATTCCAGAATATCACGTGGTGCTCCTCAGTAATGGAAGAAGACTGATCTGAAGCGAGGGTAACTATACAGAAACACCTGAAGTTTTGTCCTGCAGAACTAATGTTAAAAACAGGGCTCCTTTCACTTGGAAGTTCCAACATGAAATAACTTGATTACCAGCATAAGATAATAAGTTAAATAACTCAGAGGGTTTGACATGAAATTTACATTGTGAAGCTTTGAGCCCTCTGCTTTTGCTTCATGAGTCAAAATATCAGAAATTCCTACCTTTAACTGACAACATTTGATAGAACAGATATTTATAGTTTATAAAGGGAAAGTGGGGTTTATATGAAATATGCACTGTAAGTGGATTCAAGGCAAAAAAAAAGTTAAAAGGAAATAGCAGAGGTGGTATAGATATGTTAGTGATGTATAAACAGAAAGAACAAATGTAGGGGGTTTTCCCTTCTTTCTGAAGGAAGAAAACAATTACAATGAAAAGAAGGATGAATCATACTAACTTATCATCAAGGGAGTGCAGAATAAAGCATCAGGACAAAACAGCTTTGAGACACAAGGTTAATAACCATGTTAAATATGTAAGTATTTGTATGTGTCCCCTACATTTTTTTGGGCAATCACTCATAGTGTAATAGTGTGTTCAAAATTCTATTCATCTTCCACTTGCATTTCACGTTTTAAAAATTCAAAAGCAAGAAGGTTTTATTTTTTATTTCTTGTAGTGGGAGATGAAATCTAGAGACTTAGAAAAGTCAGGAATCTCAGTAGGAAAGAAGAAAAAGATAATTTGTCTGTAATCTTTAAAGCTAGAATTACTCACTAAAGCTTTTTTTGAAGACAATCATCTAGAACAATTCTGTTCCATTGGAAAATAATGAAATTGGTAGAAAAATGGAAATCCTTTAAGAAAATAAAAAAGAAGGTGATGATATATCATCAAGGTTTTGATGATATATTTTGTGATGATATATCATCAAGGTTTTGATGATATATTTTGATATATTTTGATGATTTTTAAGAAAATAAAAAAGAAGGTGATGATATATCATCAAGGTTTTGATGATACCCAGCAAAACCCCTGTTGCTTTTATGTTGGATCTTGTGGTGTTTGGTAGGGTGTTTTAGTTCTGCTTTTTGTATTAAAGTCTGAAAAAGCTGTATCTTGAGATATAGGCTGAAAATATAGCAGCTATTATAACATCTCACCTCCTTCTGTGTGGGACTGGGGGTATGAGTCTGCTTTACATTTCATGGAGTTTGGGTTTCTTAGTGGCAGGAAAACACCTCACCAGGTCTTCCATGCGGAGTGCAGAAGGACTCTGACTGAAGAATAAAGAATCAGCTGGTTTCTTGGGCAGGAGTTCACACACTGCAGAGAACAAATGCTTTCAGTCCTGTGGGATGCTGGGAACAATTACCAAAATACAAAGTCTGAAATGTGTTTGTGTGGGGATATCCTAGACAGGAGTGTTGGCGAAGCTTTGCTATTCCAAGTGAATTTGTGTGAGAGTTCAACACTGCTGCAGAATGAGGTTGGGAGACTGGAATCTGCCTCTGAGTTGGAGGGGCTTGGGGTGAATATTTTCCTCAGTGTAAAGGGTATCCAATGGAAGTTTACTTCTCATCAAAGAGCTGCATTTTTATGTATGACAGAAAAAGTGTGGCAGCAAAACTTTTCAAGTGCACTGTTCTTCTGTATTGATGTTGAATTAGTTGGAGTACAGACCCTGCATAAGTGACTTGTTTTGTCATGCTTAATTCAGATGGGAATAACAATGCAGATCATTGCTATCAAGTGACCTGGATTACCCAGTTTTGTTCTATAACACAAGTGTAGTTAGCCTTGGAAATTGTTGCTATTCTCACTGGTCAAGCATCAATTTGCACTTGATCATGTGTTAATGTTTTTTTTTTCACAGAGACACAGGTAATGAAGTGTGTATTTATTGGGTTAGAATGAGCTTAAATCACATTTCTTTTCTTCCTAGGAAATTACTTAAGTGGCTGCTTAAAACTAAGTCCCTGTTTCATGTTTTTCAGGCGTTGGGATTCTTTCCTGAAGCTGAACATGACTCTCTGTGTGCTGTCAGAAGTACCAGGAGCTCATCCTAAGGCCATGGAAATCAGTGGAAATATCTGGAATATGCCAGAAACTTTGGAGGAAGCTACATTATAGTCATGGCAAGAGCAGGGTCACAGAGTGATAAGAAATAAGATACATAAAGATGTCCACATTTTATTAATTGTAATGATAGCTGGTGTTATAGACATTCTGCCTACTTTGTCTGCAGCTAGGACTTGTTAAAATCTAGAAAGGAGTAATTATTTCTAAATATTGTCATTATTATCTGAATAATTGCATGACTATGAATACTGCAGAAATATTAATTGAATTATATTCAGTGAAAAAAGACATTAACAGAACAGAGGAGTCATAGCATAGTATTGACAAGATCTGCTTGCAATGCAATCACCAGTGTTTTGTTCTACTTGAGGAGGATGTCTTGAGAGAGATGAAAGAATTTAATCTGTGTTCTTTCTTCGTTGTGACAAAACTAACAGCTTTAAGGTAGCGTTGCACACATGATGCTAAACCTGATTAAATATTTTTGAGAATAAAATTTTTAAAAGCTTCAGAGTTCATGTATCTTTTACAAAGTGAGAATAACTGAGAAATACTTGTGTCTGTCTAGAAAATAATGGCTTCTCTGTCAGTGTGTTCAGTTTTAGTGCTATTAATAATAACGTAAAGTTCTCATATGCTATTTTTCATCTGGAAATAAAAATTGCCTTGGGAAATTAATCTCAGCTCTGTGTAACAGTAAGACTCATGAAGTGATTAAAGCAAGGACATCAGTGCAGAGAGACAACCCTTCTGTTCCAGGCTGGTGCTCTAACCAAACAATCAATATTCATTTTGGGTGCACCAGGTCCATCAAGGAACACAGAGCAGATCACGGCCAGTGATCAAGCAGTTTATTTCCAAGGAAGGGTTGTTCAGAAACAAAACAAACAACTCCTCAAGTCTGAGTTTTAATATTTTAGGGAGGCCAGAAGAGCACTCTGGTAATATCCATGAGCTCTCCAAAGATTTAATGTCTGTTACACAGTAAATGCTGCATAAAAGTGATACTCAAGGCATTATAAAGAGATGTTATATTACCACAGCATATCTCTATTTCAATTGAATTAAGGGACATAAACCTGTTTTATGTGTTTCAAACAGTTTCAGCTTGCAACCTAGTAAACGTTACTGTTACTGCTTACTACCTGGATGAGTTTGTGCATCAATAGAATGAACAGTTAAAGTCAATACACAAAGTATTGGTAGCAGAGCAAGTGAAACAGAGGGTTTTATTCAATAACATTGCAATTATTGACCTCAAATGCTTTGATCAAGTTAGACATCACACTTCAATAGAGCAGTCAGTAGAAATATGTGTTATATGGAGTTATGGCTTTGTGGGAATGATACATCCAGGAGAACAGAATAAATACCAGTGTATCTTGATGGTGTCTTGGTTTCATCTTAAGCAGCTATGCCGGCTCTCTTTTTTGCTATTTTTCCCAAGATCTGTGTTATATAAGTGATGCTGGTTTAAGCTTTTGATAATGTGCTATTTTGTTGTCTTTGAATTATGAAGGTTCACAAACAGAGCTAATGTCTTAGGTCAGTTCATTTAGGAAAAAAAAAAAGGAAAAGAGAATAATCATTTATTTATAAGCTAAAGAGAAATGAATTATACAGAATCCTTTTCTGTATCTGTATCACCAGCTCTTTCATTGCCAACACAATTAACCCAAGTACACTCTTATTTACTATTAGCTGAGGCAAAATTGCAGCTTCAGGCTTTTAAAAAGTGGCTTACATGCTAAACTTGTTGCATTGAACTAAGCACACTAAAGTCTAATTTTGCCTTAAGATTTAGTAGAGATGGTGACATACAGATGGTGAAGATGGTGGAAATAGTGCCTAGGTGGATTTATTGCTAGAGTTGAGGCAAAGGACAAGAAATATTCTTTGTGCTAAATAGAACCACATGAACAGCTATGCATTTGTAATGGTAAGTTTTATTCTAAATAGTTCGTTAGTAGCAGAGATTCCATTTGACTAAAAAATGGCAAATGTAGCAAATACATTTTTTAAGGAAGTTTGGAAGGGATGGAGGTTGCAGGCAGCTGTAGCTCTGTTAACATGACCTTAATATTATGCAGAACTTTAGAAGAAAAATTTGATGATGTAGCAGAACTAACTACAACAATAAACATAGGAAATACACAGTATTCCCTTTTCAAAGAAAGAAAACAATTGTACTTTAAGAAGACATACTCAACTAATTTAGTACCAAAGGAATGCAGATTAAACTAGGCAAAACCCCTTAAAATGAAAATCAAAATATCTTTTTACTTTTTCCCCCCTGAGGTTTGGGTCATGTAAATTGTATTAGTGCTTCTTTGTAGATTTTGCACTTTTAAATTGTTCTAGTTCTGAATTCTTATCAAATTATGCTGGGGAAATTTATTTCTACTAATCAATGATCTAACTACTTTTTATTTCAATGTAGGTTTTAGTTTGGAATGTGGATATAAGAAAAATGATGCATTTTAGCTGAAGTGGAAGCCTTTGTATCTTTTCCAACACGTGTCTTTGTAGGCTTGACTTACATCCTTATAAATAATTGCCAGGTTGAAAAAGTTCTTTGGAACTTTATCTTGCTTATAACTCCTTCAGTATTTCAGACATCTGTTGTTATGGGGATTTGGTTAAATTACCCAACTTTGCCTGTTTTGTTGTGAGTATAGTGATGAAATTTTTACATTGATAGTTATTGTCAGCAGTGCAGGAGGTTTGACATGAGGTGATAGCTTGGTGCTCTCAGCCACTACGATGCCACATCACTCAAATTAGGACTTCTGTGTTTGGAGACAATTTTTTCTCCCTGATCCTACATTTAAAAATCAATCTGCCTGGATGTTTCAGCAGTTTGAAACAAAGTAAGGCAAAATAATTTACCTCCTGTGAGTTCTAGTTCTATGTAAAGAGAGTTAAAATTATAAAGTCATCAGTAAAAGAGATGAAAAGTCAATTTGCTGGGGGTTTTGCCCTGATCTTTATTGCATACAGTTTATATGCACAGTTTATATTTTTACTCCTTCTGTAAGTATGATGCTGGATGTGAGGACACAATTTACAGCCAGGCTTTTAGAACACGTTTCAGAGAAATATTTCATTGCAATTTCTGTTATGTGTTATTGAATGTTCAGTATTTTGCTGAAGCCCTATTTTCCCAGCTCGCCAACACAGGCCTAGGACAAAGCTCTCTCTTCTAATGAAAAGGTGAAATCACAGAAGAGAAAGAAGTTTATAAGCAGAGCCTTGTTCTTACAGGCTGGCAGGTTATTTTAATCATCAGCCAAAGCACAGAAGCCCCTGCTTGTTACTGAAACCTTCTTCACCTTTAGGAGCAATGTTCTGTGACATTAAGGAACTTTCTGACAAAATAATACCACCTAATGAGCTACAAGATAACAGACATCTAAGATGAAGGTTAATATTGAAAGAGACTGGAGTTCTTTGTCTCGTCTTCCTCTTCAGTTTGCCAAGGGAGTGCAGGATTGTGCCTGTCTGCTCATCCCTGAGGAGCCAGCAATGTGCAGCTCTGCCACTGCACCTGTGACTCAATGCCTGTCACGCCATTTTCCCAAGGAAAAGTAATTTACTTGATTTTTTTCTGTTAACCAAGGGTGGCATGCCTTCTCCTCTGTTGGGATAAGCAAATCTTTCCTCCCCTTTCCTTTCCTCTACTCACTTGTTCCTGGGATTGTGTATGTGTGTGTGTGTGGGGGGGGGTGTGTGTGCAGCCAAACAAAGCACAGAATCTCATCACTCAGGCCATCATTGTCTCTTTGGGAGTCCTGCAGAAATAATACTTAATTAGTTTTGGTTCAAAATCTAGAACTAGCCTGAAACTGGACTTTAGTAGATAAGTAGTTCATTTCATAAAGGGATGACTCATTTAATAAACACTGATGAGATGACAGGGAGCAGGGACAGTTTTTAGGTCAGGAGAACAAACTAAAGTTTAGCCTTTAAACTATGTACAAAGAGGTTTAATATATTTCCTTTTTCCACCAGTACAATCTTCTTGACTTAGATGTGCCACTTATTTTTATGGCCAAATAAGTTTAGACTTATGGCCCAATTCTCAAATTTACATCCGCATAATAAAGAATCATTTAAAACCAGAGCACGGAATGAAAGAATTTGCAAGTTCAAACCCAGCACCTTCAACTCTCAGTCCTTTGTCCACATTTCATTAAATAATTTTCTCCTAAAGTCCTTGAACACACTGTTGTAGCCCTTTAGCTTTGATTACAGCACTTTTTAAGAGGGGAGTGGTCTGGCCCACACCAATTTTTCTGCCTTGGGCTGAGATGAGGGCTAAAGATGCCTCAGCCATCAAATCTTAGGCAACTCATGTCCAGGAACCTTCATCCCCAGAAACCTCACTGAGTTTTCTTGGGTTGGGAAAGGCAGAGGTAGCTTGAGTGAGCCTGCACAGGGCCACTTCAGAACTAAAAACCTTGTTCTGAGTGACCTTTTACTATTTTGTCAGAACAGTACATTTCTATACCAAAAAAATATGCCTTAATGGGTAAAAAATTCCTCTGTACATGTTTTATTAGTGTCAGACATATAATAAGGTCACAAAATTAGAGCAGTTCCCTTGATCAATATTCAGAAGAGTTAGACAAAAAGTATTCTTTCCATCCTGTCACATTTTTAAAGCATGAGGGAAGTATTTAAACAAGATATTCTCTGTCTTTTTAAATGGAAAATTATAAGAATACTAGGTAATTTATAGCAATTTATATAAGTTTATTCTGTAGAAGTATGTTAAAGGGAACTTCTATCACCCTTCTCTGAGCAGGATGAAAAAAATAACTTTTTAGCTAATATTCCAATCAAAAAATGGCCAAGTAGAATATATTATTGTTATTCAGATAATATCTTAATTATTGTTTTATATTTATAAATATATATAATATAATATAATATAATATAATATAATATAATATAATATAATATAATATAATATTTATTATATTATATTATATTATATTATATTATATTATATTATATTATATTATATTATATTATATTATATTATATTATATTATATTATATTATATTATATTATATTATATTATATTTTTACTATTATTACTATTACTATTACTATTACTATTACTATTACTATTACTATTACTATTACTATTATTATATTGGTGTTATTAATATAATAACTTCAATAGTGCAGTTTGTAAAAAAAAAAAAACACCACACCAAACCAAACTAAACAAGTTATACTAGGGAGAAATGAGGCATTTTACAGCCTGAGTGTAAAGTACAAGAATGAGCTTTTGTGAGGAAGAAGCTGCAGAGTGAGTAGGAAATGCATGGACATAAACAAAAAAATCCCACTGTTTACCAGGAGTAAATGCTCCTGTTCACCAGTCCTTATGCTCCAGAGTGTATGGAAAAATAGAAAGTGAAGTATGGTGGGACAGGTGTATAATCTCTCACACGAGCTCTGTAGATTGTGTTTATTTTGTGTCAGCTGTTCCCATCACTTGCACTTCTGCCCCTTTGCTCCCAGTGCAAGTTCTGCTGTCCAGAGAGGTTCTGAATGTTGGATTCACTGCCTGCATCAAGCACAGTCAGGGGGTGCTTGGTTTTCCTTTTGTTGCTCTATGTCATTTTTATCTTCCCTCCCACTTAACTGTGTCAGAATTATTCAATCCAGGTAAATGGAGATCACGAGGAGAGAGATGGCAAGTAAATAAATAAATAAGTAAACCCCCCACTCACAATCAGACAATATTTCTGGGTGGTCTGCTTAAAGAAAAAAATTGCAAGAATCCTCTTTGTTGTGGTGAATGCTCTTTTAGCTTGTTTCCTTTTTTTTTCATTTCTCCTGAGGAATGTAGAACATTTTCTCTTATTTTCATAAGGTGAAATGAATAAATAAGCTGTGTTATCTTCACTCATGGTGACAGCACAAATGACCAGATTGTTAAAATATTGTTTTCTTTCTCTGCCAAAAGGAGTGGCATTGTGTCACTCCATTCCATTGTTGTCTTCCTCCATTTGTACTTTATTGGTCAATCGTGGCATTTAGAATCAGCATATTAATTCAAAATACAAGCTGGTGGCAAGGAAAACTTTTGAAGGTAGGGTTTTTTTCCCATATTTTGACTGACCATAACATTTAGCTGGCAGATTGTCTATTAACTCTTGGCATTACTGGAGGGTATTTCTATTGAGGTCTGTCAATAACAAAAACAAAATTTAGTTTCAGGCCCTCCATTGCTTTGACATTTCTGTCCTTACTAGAAGCTAGTTGTAATGCAAATATCAAAAAATCCTCATTAAGTTTTATTAATTATATCATGAGTAAATTTATTTTACATATAATTATTTAATATCACACAAACAGCAAATACAGTTATACCTCAACACATCAACTTAATAATGAAAGTTATATAACATGCATTTAAAGGGTATTTTAAAATAAAACTGGGTTAACTTGCAAGTAACAGTGAAGAATTATTAACTGGTGAAGTGACAAAAATGTGAAACTGAAAGGGTTGGCTGAGCCTTGAGACTGATACTGAAATAAGGAATTTTCATGGCTGTTTTCCTGATCAGCAAGATTTCACCATTTAATGCTGATTTGGGTTTTAAATTTTCTATGGTGTTTTTCTTAATAAAGAGCAGTTTTCTTTGGTCAGAATAACCTGTGGATGTAGTTTGAAAGCACCATCTCCCTGTTTCTCCTATGGGCATATTAACAGGAGGTTCAGTGAGTGTGGACATAAACAGGCAAAATATATTTTTGTATGTAGATTTGTACATTCCCCCCACAGACATAACTGGGATTAAAGTACACAGTTGGCAGAAAAGAACATATCACTTCTAGGTATATAAAGGCAAGAGCTCAAATATTCCCATAGAGGAGAGCTTATAGAATCTTTGGTTTTCTCAGGAACAACGGATCTGTTAAGTGATTAAAAGTGAAATGAGAGTTCAAACCTTACAGGTATTCATATCTGTGAAGCAGCATAACCACCAGAGCCTTACATTAAAAATTCTCTCAGAGAAATCTCAGTGGAATGACAGCTCCTAATTTCTGTGGAGCCAAGAGAAGCAAAATATTTACTTTTTTATATCACCTGTCTTTAAACTTCACTCCTTTAAAAATCCCTTGCTTCCTGCAACAGGGGAAACTAAAGGGACACATAATAGACTTCCTTTTGCACGTGGAACAAAGCTGGATGGTACTTTTATCCTTGGCTTCTTTGTTGCTCCCCAAATCTATCCCTCTTTGAACAATCTGCCACTGCTCTGTGCCAGCAGGAGCTTTAGAAGAAGGCCATCTGCACTGTCTGCTACATTAAGGGACAGAGTCTCTTAATTCCTGATGTACTGGAAGGACTCTGTGTCCAGAAGGGGATTTCTGGCCATCCAGCTTTAGGGGATGGGACAGGGGCAAAGATTTCATGGACGCTGGTAATGGGGCTGAGTGAGAAATGGCCATTTACTCCCTGAACTGCAGAGCTGGGTGCAGCACACGCCCGCCCAAAGGTAAATGCAAGGTCTATTGCCATTTTGTGTAAGTACTGCCACATAAATGGGAGCTTTTGAGGTAGATTTGGAGGAAGATTTTCACAGAAGTGCTTTAGGGGATCGCTGATGTTCCGCGGTTCACTGCAGACAACGTGGAGCTCTCAGCTGCAGCCAAGGGTCACCAGTTGTTTATACAGTGGCAGCACTCAAGAGGATCCTGTTATGCTATGCAAGGATGGAAAAGAGACAATTCTTGTCTGGAATGTGTTTCCACTGCAATAATTATACTCCATCCTGAGTTATATCTCTGCTGTATGCCAAGATAAAAGGTTGTTTTGATTAATCTAGAGACCAGGCAGAGTTTTGTTCTATTTATTCACTCCTTCAAAATATGAACTCTCCTAAATGTTTTCTGGACACACATCTCCCTGTTCCCCTCCTGAAATTTCTCTTGTGTTCTTATTGCAAGCCCTGTTTTTGGAAAGACTGTTGGGGTATTCCCCATGAAACAGAGAGGAGGTCATCTTCCCATATCCCTTCTGTTCAAGGAGAGAATTATCAGTTAGAAGTTCTACCTCTTCTGGTGAGATCATTGACCTGTCTTCTCCTCCTACCCTCTGTGCAACAGCTGAGCTGCAGATTGGTGGAGACCATTCCCCAGGAAGAAAGTATTTTTAAATATTATTTTTGTTTTGACAGACTCCAGTCTGATTGATTATACTTAATTGACTTTTTCTTAATTGTTTTTCTCATCCTGAGTCTTTGTTACATAATTGTCATTTTTAAAAGGCAAAAGTGATTTTAGTAATTTCCTCAGACAAGTCCTGAAAGCCTCTCTGAAGATAGAGATATTTTATTAATCTGAATGACAGAGAGGAGGCATCAGATATTGAAGCTTATCTGTGTCCTCTTTTGAGGTATACACAACTTACTTCATTGCAGTAGTTTAGGAATAGTGAGTTGTCCTTCTCGTCTCATTAAGAAATGATAAAACCAGGTAGTGCCCTTTTGGAACCTGTTACCAAAATACTTCTGGGCTTTTTGCAAGGTTTTCTTTAGTGCTGAGCAGGAATTGCATGCATTGCACTGTAGGTACAGCTCACTTTGAACCAGGGGCATCATAGGCAGTGCTTAAGTCAGAGACAGGAAGGAGACTGTCATCAGAAACACAGGACATCAACATTTTAAGGAAACATGTAGGATGGGGAGTCCTCCTTAATTAGATTTTAAGCACAGAGTTGAGTTTGATGCCTTATTTTAGTATTATGTCCAACAAGGAGAGAAATCCAGGTCAGTGCCAACATAGGCTTGTTCTGCACTGGGGAACATTTACAGAACATTCCCACTATTGCAGCTCCACTGACATTAGTGGTAGGACGAGCTGCAACTTTCACAGCTCTCCAGCACCAGCAGCTGTTTCAGCACTGTGCTAATTAGATTGGCACTGAACTGGTTTCATAGACATGATGCTGCTGACAGCTGCTGGGGTGCCATCTACACCAGGGCTGCCAGCACTGATAAAGCTGTAGTAGTGTTTGGGAGCTGTGGCAATTATTTGTAAGTGAAACTGAGATCTGTGGGCTGAAGTTATAGGATGTGTATGAATGTATATATGGGATTTAATTCTTTCCCTGTTTTCCCCTGGCATCCTACTCACATGTCTAAGCTTTGCTGATCATTTGTGAAAAACTGAAAATTTCATGAGTCATGCATCCTCTGGCTTGATGGGAGTAGAGTGGAAGGAGCAGGAAGGTTTCATATTTGGGATCAAGGATCTGAAGTACAATGAGTTGGGGTGAGAGTAAAGCAGGGATAATAATGATCTCAATGTGCATTGTGCTTGTGTGATGAGCTGTCTATTGATTGTTAAGGGACTTCAAAAAGCTTTCAGTGCCCAACATGAGTTGGCTGTGGTGGTCTCATCACATGGATCTGTGTGTGAAACCTGCTTTCCCTATCAAATCAACATCTCTTGGCATGAACAAAGCATATTTCTAATGGAGTATAATTTATAAAGATAAAGGAATAGAGGGGTCTCAGTAAATGTGAGTGTGTCAGATCAGTCATTTTTCCTATGTTTTGTCATTTCTCTTAAAATTTTAAAAGAGGTAGAAACACTTCATTGAAATTATAGGTCTAATCTTTACTTCAATTTTTCCTTACTCTTTTACTCAAAGTATCTTAGTACTTGACAGGTTTTTTCCTTTATTGGAAATAAGCACTGCTCAGCTTGGCACAGGTGAGAGGTTACTTAATATACTCTTAAAAGAATAGGTAATTAAAAGGATACTGTTGTCCAAAGAAAGAACACCATTGTCCCCCTGCCCCATCCTTTTCTAATGCAATTTGAACTAACTAGAATGACATTTTTCACAAGTACTCTTTGACCTCATATTGAAATAATTTCCATGAAAAAACAGAGACACAAGAAATCAGAGACGTGGCACTTCTACCAAAAGTCTTTTTCTCTGCATGCAAAAACATGCAAACATGTGAGAACAAAAGTTCAGAGAGAAGCTGTTTAAACCATCCTGTGCTCCAAAGAATAGTTTAAAGGAAAGTTCAGATATTTTTTCACATTTATGGATGTCAGCAAAATGACTTTTTAAATTGTGTGAAGTGACATGTCATACCTTTCCCCTTTGCCCCCAATTTATTTTAGTATGAATTTAGCATTTACTTTAGCAAAACTAGCAGTGTTCCTCCTGCTCCAATGCCTGTACCCATACAGAGGCCCAAAATCGATGCCCAGCTCCTTTTCCAGAGAAATGCACACACTTCCAAGAAAATGAAATAGTCATTTGCAGCTAAATTGCCTGTGGCAGACATTCAGAAGAACTCTACTGGTTGTCTGATAAATCACCCAGCCAGCCATGTGAACTCTTGGTTCTAACCATTCTTTCACACAACCCCACACAGAGTTTAGTACAAAACACCTTACAGTCTAAATTGAGTAAATTTTGTTGAATATGGAAGAAAATTCTGGCCTGTTTGAACTCTTCCATGTGAAATATCTATGAACGCCTTTGTCCTTTTATTTTAATATAAAATTCTCCTTTTTGTTTTCCTGAGGAGAGTTAATTGAAAAATATAATACCAATGTCAAATGTAGATTCACTGTGTTGATAACATTGTATTTATAGCACGAAATAGAAATAAGAATGTGTATTAGAGAACCTGTTCTGAATTCATTAGAAGGGGGGACATGTAAAGAAAGTTGACTTCTCAATTTTTTTGTGTATCTTAGTATGTATTATCTGTTCTGGAACATGATAAAAGCAGTTGTGAACTCCACAAGCATTTAAAACCATAAGAAAATTGCAATGAAAGATCTACCAAAAAGCAATCTACCAGATGACAAGCATATTTATTAGAAATCAATAATATTTTGCTAGGTGAGGCCATGCATTAGCTCTGCTGTTGTTTTGTGTAGCTAATTTCTAGTCCTTAAGCCTCTGTAGCACTTCATAGTTAAAAGAAAACTGTTTTATTAAGTGAGGATGATAGAGCTGCCTGTCACATTCTATTCTTTGTCTTTTCCTTGTTTTGTAAACATAATCCTCAAATATAAATATTTATATTCTCAAGTAACCAATAAATATTCATGGCTGCCTCATGTGTGTGGAAAAAATTGAAACCCTTAATCAACTTCAATAGCAAGATTTTTCTAGAATTAGTCCATTTAAACCAAGGTTTCTGGTGGTTTGATAAAGAATAAAATTTTTGCAAATCTGTACATTGCAACGTGAACCTTGAACGACCTAAATTCTCTCATCCTTCACTCATTGTGGATGATATTTTTGAATGTGAAAATAATTGAAGGTTTCTGCAACCAGTGGCTGTTCAATGATTTCCCAGTACATTCCTAACCCCTGTTCGCTTCTATTATTCTTGGTCCTTTTCATTGTCTGTTTTGTCTGTATTAGTCCATATCATTAGTTCATATCATTAGTTCATATCATTAGTCCATATCATTAGTCTATCTCCTTTTCCCAAGGGATCCCAACACCTGATTCCTACAGAAGGGTGTAGTTTGCAGCTGTGACCCTGAAAAACTCTTTTTCTGTAGTATCAGTCCCACAGGAGCAGAAGATCACTACTTTTGGTGGCACACCTTTTTCCATAGGCAAAGGAGGGCTCAGGGCTGGTGTTGCTGAGGATTATTTTCTGAATTCTAGCTCCTGTACCTTTATAATCCAGAGAAGCACAGACAGCAGAAGAGCTGAAGTCAGGCTCTTCTTGGCAAGGGCTCTCAGCAGGCACTGCTAAGGAGGTGCTCCACAGATGAGAGGGACCAAGGCACGGTGGAACCGCTTCAGAGATCAGAATTATGGCCATTTTTCCTCATCTGTCTCTGTTCCCCTTTCCATTCATCATTTCTGACTTTGCCCAGCTTTGCTACGGATTTCACAGTCATAGCACTGAAGAAGTAAATAAAAGAGGCCTGAAAATAATTCTCCAAACAATGTTTCCAAACCTCACTGAAAACTGTGTGAGGCATTTTTAATTAGAACCAGAAAGAGAAATCATGCACCAAAAGGCACCATGGGATAAAAATTACACCAATAATTCATCACAATTTAAAAAAGTCAAGGTTTTAATTCAAGGTAAACAATAATAAACAGTGGATTAGTCAGATAACATAATTTTGCTTTCTTCCTTACAATACAAAAAAAGAAATGTTGAAAAAAACCCAACATTAAGAACAAAGTTCTTTCAGCAGCTACTGAAATTGTCATGTAGCTGTCATCAACACTAATTTGCAATATTGCACATAAACAAATTAGCATTGGGCTTATGTTAAAAACCACTGAGATAGAGTGGTAAGTGTAGTATTAAAGTACAATTAAATGGGTCAGTGAGCTACTTTGGGTAGTAGTTTAATTTAGTTTCTTAAAGTGAAGCAATTTTGGTAGGATTTGAAATGAATTGAACTCAGTACTAAAGTGAGAATAGTAAGCATGAGAAAGGAGAAATGGAAAAGTAATTTTTACTGTAATGTGGGACCTGTGGGTGTAATCTGCTCTTGCTGATATGCAGCTACAAAGTTAAGAGTGTCTTTTAGCTGGAGAATATATTTTAAAATGGCTGCCACCTGCAGCAAGGAATAATGATGATCTCAAATGAAGAAGGAGGTGTCTGGTAGGATGTACTTTTGCGGGAGCTGCTGGAAGCTAGGTGGGAGACCCATGGAAAATGGCTTGTAACATGGTGAATAATTTGTGTTCCCTCCTCTAGAGGCATCTGATACCTCTCTTCCCTTGAAATTCTAGAAATACCAATGAATTTTATTCATAATTTTTCATACTTTTTGAGGTTTTTTCTTTTTAACAGACAAAGACTAAAGTTCAAGTTAATTTTCTTCTTAAAAAAAAACAAAACTAAACCAAACCAAACAAAAAAACCCCAGTATCTGAAGATATATTCAAAGAGCTTTCAGCTTTACCCAAACTTACCTCTTGCCAAACATCTGTAAGAGCAATAAGTCTTGCTTCCACCATATGGTTCCTAAAGTGTCTGTATGTCTGGACACAATCTGATAAATTAATTGCTCTGTGAATTAAGTTGGACTTTTAGTTTATCTGCAGAGATAACATTGCTGCCATCCTCCAGCAGCATACCATGTTTGATGCTTCATCTTTCTCCTGACATGTTAAAATTCTAACCTCCAGCTGGACAGTCCTGCAGGTGGTGCTGTGGGAAATGTTTGCAGTTCAGAGACAGGGCTGGAACACGAGTGGAGAAGGAACAGATTCATTCCTCTTCAGCTTTTTCCAGGACAGAAATAGAAAGGCAATTTCTTCCAGAAACTCCAAAGCACACTGTACTCACCTCTATGGAAAGCTCAGCCAAGGATCAACAAAGTATAAAAGGGATGCAAAGTGCCTTTTTCACCTGGTGGAGCTTTTAACCAACTTTTCTATCCTGTGAATGACTAATATTTGTATTTCAGCCACTGTAATTAGGCTTTAGCTTCTGGTAATAAGAACTCATGGGACAAGAAAAGCAATGGAGAAGAATAGCCTGAAAAAAAGTAAAGAGAATAAAAATGTGTTCACAGAAAAATTAATGGATATTAACAGTAGAATTTTACTACCCAAAGGCGAAAGGAAGTTTTCTGCAAATGTAATGTATCATGTGACCTGGCTTTGAGTTTTTGCTTGTTTTGGGTCTGATTTTTTTTTTCTTTTATGGAAAGTTTAAAGCTGTTTGCATCAATCTAAAACCATGTATTCCCTTTTTCTGAACTGATGGCCTTGATATTGTATTAGCAGCAAAATGGTGTTGTAGTTCACAAACCACAATTGTCAGAGAGATTTGCAGCAAACTTCAATGTTCAGCAAGATTAGGACTTGAGTATTTTTGGTAGGTTTTAATCTGCGGGAAATTTTTCAGATCTATACCAAAATTTCATAGGTTTAATATTGTTTAAAATCTTTATGATTATGATAGAGGAAAAATATTTTAAAAATCCATGCATGTGTACTTATATATGTGTGTAGAAATATGCTATCTTATACTATCCACTAGATGGACTCAGAAATAGTGTTCAGAATCCAAAGTCAGACTCCTGGTAAGGAGAAATATCTGATGTGAAGCAGTTGCTGGAGCCTGGCACAGAACAGCAGAGCTGGGGAAAGGAGCTTCTGCACCTGCACCTTTTGTAAGGGCAAGGTCTGACTGTGATCTGCTCAGAGAGAGGTTCTGCTTGGCTCCCAGTGCTCTCTCCATCATGGTGTTGAAAAGACAGGATCATATCCAGCCAAAAATCTTGCAGATTTCTGAATATAGAAAACATTATATAAGTGCTTGAGGTAATTTGAATTAGATCTCTCATAGGTGCTCAGAGTGCATGTAAGGTTGCCATATGGCCATAAAAGTGGGAAAAGCATGTGCTGAAACGTGCCAATAATTAGCTTTAGCAGACAATTGAATATTCCACTTCAAATGACAGGCTTATTCACAATCATTGTCTCCAATTACTTATTTCTTTTCCCAATCACGGGCTAAATTATTATTGCTCTTCGTGTTGGTTTGTTTCCTTATCATAACCAGCTGCTTTTCACTTTAGTTGCTGTATTTGCTAAATGATGCAATACTTTCTCAACCCATAAAATGTGAACAGTGAGCAAAGGCACCAGCAGTACTCATTTCATTAAAATAATTATTTTCAAATCACCTGGAACATCCAGCTGTAGTTATGCCTACAGAAAGGGATGGAAATGACCTCCAGAGAACATGCTTTATGCTTCCAGCTAGCACAGGCTGTCAGAGTAGCACTGCATCGTCTCCTTACTCTGTTCAGATATCAGAAACAAGCCAAGGGATAGACAAAAGAGAAAATGCAAAAAGACATCAGCAAAGCTTGGTGAGTAATACCAAGTCTTATTCTGCCTTTGTTCTATGCTGTGCAGGCTGCAGCAGTATTTTAGCAGCTGTAATGACACTTGGGCTTGACAAAAGTCCTGGGATCCTTGGCTACAAAACTGATTGCAGACTATACAATCAGACTCTATCTGATGCTTGATAAAATAGTCAATGAAAGCAGTGGGTAAGATGTCCCAGTAGTAACAAGACAATACATCTCAGAAAGCAGAAGTGCTTAGTCCTGTGAAAGTAAAGTAAACTTAATGGAAATAAATAATGCATGCTGCAAAGGAAAATAAACACGTGCTCCTACCACAGCCATTCAATCCCCAGAGTTGGCTTTAATAATAAATCACCCCAAATGCTCCAATACTTTTTGGGGAGAGGATTACACTTAATAGAGTTTATCTTTCAGATATCACTATAAGACCAAATTGATCTTCTTTTTTTTGCTTCCAATCTATAGTAGTTTATTGATGTATCTTCCCATAATTATTTTTGTGAGAAATACATGACTAAATTGATGGTGTAATATGTGCTATATGAGTGCAGATAGACAGACTGGTAGAGGCATAGAACTATGAAGAACTTCATGGGGTCACCTAGTCCAGTATGATAATAGTTCCCCTATATCATCCCTGATGGATTTTCCATTCTTATTGCTATTAATGGCTATCCTTTCCTCAGAAACTGCCAAAGACAGCAACTTGGGACTTCCACAGGCAGTCTCTGACACTAGTTCATTATCTCTGCCATTGAGGGCTGATTTATTTTTTAATCATAAAACCCTTCCTGTGTCCTGTTTTCTGTATCCTGTATCTTATGCCTTTCATCTAATCAACACTCATTCCTTGCCCCTGTCTGCTGTGGATGTAAAGACTATTTCCTTCTTCATTCCAGTAGATTTCTGTGTCATTGAAAGTGTTACCATGTTCCCCCTTTTTCCCTCCTTTCCTCTATTCTAAACAACCCTGAATCGAATGATCATGACAGGTCTTGAGGAAGAAATCTTATATTTCAATCTAAGCCTAATATTACTAGATACATCAAGAGGATTTGAGAGGCCAACTTCATTAGATTTTGAAATGAAATTGGGATTCACTGTTCCTTGCAGCCATGGATGACTGATCACTCTCCATGTCAAATCAGCCTACTGCTATGGCCTTCTGTGGGATTTTTGCTGCAGTGATGATAAAATATAGTAAACTAAAGAAACAAAGGGATTTTGAAATACCACGAGAGAAAGCAAGGGGTTTGTGGAGAGATTGTGTGCTCTCTGTGGCCTTTCAGATGTGAAGAATCAGTAGTGAGAAGACATCTCTGTGAGGCAAGGTTGCTAACTGGGTAAGGAGGATCAAGGTCACAATGTTTTAGCTGGCTCAGCTGAAGGTGCAGGTTTGAGACAAAAGGCTCTTTTGCAACTCATCCAGACACACATTCCTGACATACCTCTGCAAATGGGTAAAATCAGTGTCTTGAGAAGGTGTTCAGTATTGCACGCTCTTGTGAGAGAAATCGTTTTTTCTCAGTACTTCCATGCTAATAAAGGTGAATTTTGCCAGATATGCACTAATGATATCTAGCTTTAAACGTGTTTTGGAGGAGTTCTGATTCACATTGCTAAGCCATTGCTGCTCCATCTTTCCAAGATCCAGTTTAAAAGTGATTATGTAAAAACCCATCACTTGATGCAGAATGTTCTCAGCTGCATCAGTCCCTTGGGTAGAGTCAGAGTAGTAACCTGTGCCATAGAGTTTCTTGTCTATGATAAGAAATTTTTGTGCTGTTCATCAAAACTATGAATCCATGGGTTAGCATCCTGCTGAAACTCTTGTGAAATAGAGAGACAGGCCAAATGCAACTATAATTTTTAATACCTTCCTCATTTATCTCATTAGTCCTTTTCTATTACTAGTGCTGCTGATCTAGGGTTACCAACAGGCCATTTTCTCTTAATGAAATCTCCAAAACTAAGTAAGTTACATGATTGTATACCTGTATGATGCTACAGGCATTGGCACTGCTGAGAAACATAGGAATAATTAAAAATTCTGTGATAAAACGTCAAGAGGTCAACATTCTGAATATAACACTATTCCCAGCTGACACCTTCACTGTCTGATGCTTTCAAGTCTGCCCTTGAAGGCCAGGAAACCATTGAGCACCAGGGAGTGCCAGTAGCTCTAGTTCATCGTATTCATACGATTAAAGAAAACATCAGCTGTGACAATTTAGCAGCTGTAAGAAAACATGATCATATTTGCTTTCCTGGAATTTTTGCAGCTTTAAAGAAATGTGGTAAAGGATTTTCTGCCCTACACCATTGCTGATGCAAACTAACTGGGCCCTGAGATATGCACATTATGATGAATTAATAATAAGAAGATAAACTGGCATTGCATTTTCTTAATTTTTAGCTCGTGTAGAAGTGGTTATAAAATATTCCTCCTTACTTTTGAAAAATCTAAAGGCATTTTCCTGGCCCAGCATTCTGCTACTCACTCTCAATTGTGCTTGGTTATATGTGTATCTTGTCATATATACAAGGATATTGGTTTTAGTCCTTCAGAACAGAAGAAATTCTAAAATTGATGCCTCTGAGTGAGCTGCTGTTGAATGCATTAAGCTGTTCTGTATGCTTGAATTGGTGCTTCACTCATTAGTCAATGCAGAGCACTGAAAACCCTTGTGTATAAACCATTCCAGTAGGAAAAAAAAAAAAAGAAGGAAAAAAAGCACACAAAACGTACAATCAATTGCTTGCTCTGCTTAGTTTGGTACAAGAAAGCTGTTAAATTCTTATTATTATGCTGAATGAGTTATTTCCTTTAGACATTAAAATAAAATTCAATGATGCAAATAAGGCAACTTATAAAATATTCACTTCATATACCCTGAAAATAATTGTCATGGCCTTAGAAATACCATGTGAATTCTGAAGGATTCCTATGAATTTCTTCTAGCTCAAGACTAGTACTGTAAATTTCCAAAATCTAACCATCTGTAGTATAATCAGACATTGTTTGTGAAGGGTACTGGCTGAGCAAGCCATATCTAATTAAAAGAGATATTACTTAAAATTAAAAGAGATATTACTATTTATACTTTGCTGAATGCAAATTTTTGGGTGAATCTTCCTGAAGACTGATTAGAAGTTTGGCAAAATTTTCTGTGTAAAACCTGCAGAGTTTTAGAAAAGGACACAAAATCCAAGTATTTGATGTGGAACGTGGGAAAAAAAAACCTTATTATTTTAGTGCACTTGAAGAAAAGTGGATGCTTGAGTTAGTGACCTATGGAGTTATGAGTCAGTGGAGTTTCCAGAGGATGAGTCAATCCACTCAAGTGTCATTTTGGTGTCACTGACTGTATGGCAGACAAGGATCTATTTCAGTCATGTTTCTAAACTGAATAAAGCTGGATATGTGAATATCCTGCTCAGACATTTGAAGTTGGACACAATTTATATTTACTCATGTTCTTTTGTAAATAGAGAAATAATATTTCTGTAATATTTAAGTGTATTTCTATAGATGTGTCTGAAAAGAGATGTGAGAAAGCTGTGGAGAAGCATTTAATTGCCTGCAATATTTAGTGTTTAAATTGCATAGCAGTGTCCATTGTCACAGTTTGCTCAGGCATTTTGCTCTGTCATGCAAACTGAAAAAGCTGCTCATGTTTTCCCTTCAGTTTAAAAGGAAATTATTTTCTGGTGACTGATTAAGAATTAAGGGACTGCCCCTATTCATTTTTTCCCTCTGTATGCTGAATTTGTGATTTCTCTCTATAATTACTTCAGTCTGACAATCTTATTACAGTTTGACTGGAAACTGCTCTCAAATTGGACTGAAAGAGACCTTTTGACTGTACCAATAGAGGTAAGATTTAAGTAGAGGAGTCAGCCAACAGGCAAGGCTCCTTTTTCTTATATGACCAGGTTTCTTGAATAAAAAGGTAGAGAAAAAGCTCTTATTTTCTCACTTTACTCCCTGCATAGTTTTCTTTAAAGAGCAGTTTCTTTGCACTAGCTATGGCACTTAGGGCTGTGTCATCTTTTAAAAAAGGATGTTTATGTTTTTATGCAAGACTTATTATCATTAATTTAAACAACAGAATATCTCATGTCTTTTAGACAGAGTACAGCTGCTCATTTCTGTTTCAGTCAATCAGGCAGAATAAAATCTTGTAAGCTGAAAGTAAGTATGTTAGCAACTATTTTGGGAGGTTTTTAATACTATTCAGGATACTGATTTTTACTAATATGTCTATCTTACATATTCTTCAATTATTGTTTCAGGATGGACTAGATTAATCTGAGACAACTGAATAATGTAATCCTTATTTTTTGAGATAGAGAAGTGTATAATGAACCATCTGTGGATTTTTATAGTACAAATGAAACCAAAATTTAAAATCCTTTAAATTCTCCAAGAAGCTGTGCATCTTTTTGCTTTTCAATTGCATATTGTTCCTCCCTGTTTCTGTTAGTTTTTACCTCTGATGTGATTGCCATGATGTCCCTCCTATTGCTTAACAGTCTATTCAATGACTTCAGAGTAAGATCCAGCTGTGAGGGGTGGTCAGCACAGTACCATTTATTGGGGTATTGGGGAACCTTGACTCATTTCTTTCTTCAAAATTTTAGGAGAATTTTGGGTTTTTTTGGTTTTTGTTTTTTAAGTTTTTTTTTTTTTTTTTTTAAACAGATACTTCATAAGTATTTCTACTTTGAGTTGTGAAAAAAATTGCAAAAATTTCCTTGGAGCAGTCCTACCCAACCTTAATAACTCTGTTTTTTTCTGGCCATGAATTAGTCTGTCAGTCCCATGAGCTCTCTGCGATGATTCACTTCAGACTCCAGTGTAGCATTTTTTTAAACATCTGCATCACTACTTAATTAATTACTCATTGCACCTTAAAGCAAAATGGTAATGCCTGCAACAGAACCTCAGTATAGTAACAAAGTGAATGAATAAAACATGTTTGTGTCATGGGAAGTACAAGGAAATGCTGCTTCCTTCCACTCTCGGTGTGTCGGATATGCAATTATTGGGTAATTAAGTTCAGCTTACATGACAGGTGAATGACATTCCCACACTGCTGTTCCAAGTTTGCTCCTCAAGCAGGCTAAATATGTTGTACAACAACATTTCAGGCAGAAGCAATGCAGAACAGCTACTATATTGTATTTTGTGGGCCAGAGTGGCTCCTGTGCTGTTTTCTGCTACCATGGTTGGGCAAGATGTACTTTTGATAACACATGTGTGAACTAAGAGACCCAGTAAGGCAGGGAAGTTCCTTAATTAGAGTAATCACAGCAATGAATGAGTGTGGGGAACAGGAGTCATGATGGTTATGACTTCTGTCTTTTCTTTCTTTGTTTAAATGTGACTTCACCCATTTTTCAGATGACAAGGAGTCCCATACCACATTTGCAATTCCAAATGACTGACTCCTATGAATCATCTTTCAAGAGATGTGTAGGAAATCAATCTCAAGGGAAGGAAAAATATTCTTCTAATCAAATTGATGCAGACTATTCCTCATTGCAGCCCTAAGAGTATTGAGAAGAGTTATTTTTGTTTGGAAATATAAAACCTGCAATTTAAGAAAAAGATTGCAGAGTCCTTGTGGCTGCATGGGAATTCACAAAGCTGTGGTATTTAACTCTTAAATTGCTTTTAACTCATGATACGTCAGCTAATGTTTACTATATGGAGGGGTACTGTAGAAGCTTTGCAGTCAAGGAAAAGCAGATTTCAACTCTGAATGTTTCTACTTATGAGCATTTCTAATGGAAGTTCAGGCAACTGAAAAGACGGGAACTACTTCATTCGCTGTGTAGCTGTGAACGAACTATGCAGAGCTGCAACAAAATTACTATTTTTCATTATTGTGAAAATAAGCACCATTCACCAAGCCTGCAAAAGGGGCAAAGCAGAGAGTGCTGTTTCAAAGCCCTTTGATTCAATCTGTTCTCAGTGGGTGTGGCTTTGTTTTAGCCATTCTATTGCAGAGGTTTGTCTGGGCACCATGGAACTCGGGCCGGAGTTTTGCCCTTCATTTCAGCCTGTAATGAAGAGCTCCTTCTGAGAATAGCAAGAAACACAAAAGATGAAATGTTTGGTCTAGATGTGGCCTCTGGTCCACACCTGTTACATATAAAATGGGGATTTTTTTAATTTTTTTTTATGCAGTGCCCCAGATTTTCCGGTCAGAAGCTATGATGTGAGCTAAGGTAACTCCCAATGCCTTCCGATCAGAAAACAGGGTAAATGGGTAGTCAAATGTTTTCATTTAATCAAGAACAATTTGAAAGAGATACAGAATATTCTTTTAAAAAATCAAGAAAAAGTACACGCCAATTCTGCTTACAAAGTTTGGAGATAAAACACATAATTTTTTGAAGTCTCAAGGACCTGGTTATACTTCTGTTTCATTCTGGAACATGCAGCTGATGTTTTGATACAGGAAGGCTGATTGTGCTGGGATGATGTTTTATTGCTACTGTAGTCACTGAAAGTAAGAGGTATGAAAAATCAAACTAATAGCAACTATTTTTTTTAATGAGTCTGAGTTCCTATTTTTCATTGTGTTAACATAAAATGACAACATAGGATTGACTGATAGAAAAATTTTAGGTGTTAGATTATCTTGGTATTTGTTCAGAAGATGTCACTCAGTTTGCCTGTTATTTCAAATTTATTAATTCAAACTTTTGGAAGAAATTTGTTACCAGTGTTTGACCAAAGGGAATTTTTTCTACAGTGGAACTTCTTCCCACTCTTGCTATTTCTGTTGCCAACCTTTGTCCTTTTTCTGTAGCCGTCATGCCTCCCAATAGCTGTGGAATCAACACATTCCATTAGTACACACCTTGTGCCAGGGTCACGGATACAGACTTTAAGATTTCTTTTGCACTGAAATATTCATGGGCAAGAAATCACCCTTATACTAGATGGAATATTCTTATTCTGTGTTTGGAAATCTATTTTCATATATATAAATATGTAATGTAAAGACATATACGTAAATAATATATATATGCAACAGTTGCATTTTAGAAATTCTCTTTACATAAAATTATTATTACCATTACTGTGAAATCATTAGTAAAATATTGTAAAATACTGTCACTGACAGGCAGAAAAAAAATCCTCCAAAATTTTTCTCTGTCTTTTCTGTCTGTGTTAATTTCAGTTCACTTTCAAATTTTTATCTATCAATATTCCCATTAATTAAATACTTCCAGAACTATGAATTCATGCTTATTGTTCACACAGGTCATCTTCACCTTGAATAAGCAAAAAAATAAAATCTTTCATGAATTCATTACTGCTTATAGCATTGAACATAGCCCTTTCTTGATACTGAAGGAAAGCCTGGATAGTCTTCTCTGTTCATGGTTAACTTTTTGGTTTATTTTCAAAGTACTGAATGCAGTAAATAAATATTTCTTTACAGCCCTTTTGCTATAATTCATATTTCTTAACAAAGGTAACTTTGTTTCTGAAAGTTCTCTGTCTGATGGGGTTGGAATTAAAAATGAATGCTTATGTCAGGGCTGTTTGAAAGATCTGAGAAACTGGTATGATGCAGCCTGATCTAAGGAACATTGTGCTCAATGAGGAAGGGAGATTATGAAAAATGCAGGATTAATGATCATCTATTTCTACATTTCATCAGTTAAAGCTCCAGTGTGTACCTGGGTACACATGCATTATTCAGAAAACTCTTCCAAGTATTTCATTGCCATTAGGATGATTTTGAAGACTGTGACAAATATTTTTCTTGAGTTTCTCCAGAAACTGGTTTACATTCTTTCTGTGTTTTCACAGGAAGTCAAAGGTGCTCAGCTTTAAATCAGGGCAACCAAAATTGTCCTTATTCTTAGATTTTTATAGTTTTCAAGTATTTTCTCAAGTGGAAAGCAATGTAGTAGCCTGTAAGTAAGACAACATAAGTCTGCTGTATTTTGTTTTGGTGGAAGAATGCCACGGTGTCCTACCCAATCATGGAGAAGAAAAGGCCCAATCAAACATCACAGCTCCGTAATATTCAAAAGCTCCTGTGGATGGTAAGTAGTCTCTTCTAAAGGCAAATTGAGAAGAGATGACCCTGGTCTTTGCTGTTAGTATATTCATTGCACTTTTCTGAGGCCATCACTGCCTTCTGTTCTGAAAGAAATTCTAGAGTCTTATTTTCAAGATTTGTGTTACGCAAAGTCTCACAATATATTTGAGCGTCATTTAGCACCTTGACTTGTCTACACAGAAAGGAAATTCTCAGCCTTGGTGTGTAAAAACCCATATGTTGCATGTGACTATTGGTGGTTCCCTCCTCACCTGCTTTTATAATGTACTATATTCTCTGCAAAAAAGTGCCCAACTAGTTAAACTCAAGAAAATGCCCAGTATTTTAATAAGGAATTAAAGTGCCCAGTCCCAAGTCTGTCTGCTGTATGTTAACAATCTAGTAGAAGTAAAATGAAATGCAGACAAATGGCAGGATCCAAATACTTTTTTGGTTGATTTTCTGAAGAGTACAACACTAATAAGCAGGTAGAGAAAAGCTGCCAGGGTGTACTTTGTGCAGCTGCCATCTGGTAGCTATAAAACACAGTTGTGGTGGTCAAGCAGGTGGTGATTAACCATGATTCAAAATGATGTTTCACAGCAGGCATCCCCAGCAGGGAAGGAAATGTGGCTTTCACAATATTCTGCTGGAATTCACACATTGGGAAGAGTGGGGTGACACAGGAGGGCTGTGGGCAGGAGGGACTGGGGGCACATGGGAGGTTCCCCCACCTTGAAAATTGTCCTTGTCATTCCTTGAAAATTGTCCGTGTCATTCAACCCTCTGCTGGTGCTGCAGGGTTCTTCAAAGAGTTGGAGGAAAAAGGATAAGCTGCCTTATGTTTAATTTTCATTGGGATTTACACAGATGGTTCTAGAATGCTGAACATGTCATTCAACAAAATAATGAAGTGAGAAGCTTATTCTGCAGTGTCAGAATCAGTCACTGGAAAGTTACAGTCGTGCTGGATAGAGGTACAAGACTTCTTCAAATTTTTCCATTTTGGAATCTGCAAGAGACCAAGTATGATTAAGAAAATAACAGGGGAAAAGAGTGATATCTAGAAAAAAATCAAAGATCTGTTAATATTGTGCCAATATTTTTATTTTGAGACAGTGGGTAAAATAAAAGATGTAAGGATAAATATAGACTAGAATACAATTCTGCAGTCTAAAAAAGCAGGATTAGTGACCCTGCTTTTTGTGTTTTGTTTTGCACAACAGAACTTGCTGATCATCCAATCTGATTGAAAGTGAATGTAGCATTTAGGATGGAGAATATGAATATTATTAATTTTAATAATATTAAATTTTTTCAAGTTACAAACAATATCCTCTCAGAAAAGGGGAAGTGTTAGTACCATCCTGCCCTGCAGATTCATTTAGCATTATGTGGAATTTTGGTTGTTTGTGTGAGAGAGCTATTAATACACAGTGAAGCAGACAAAGAACAGCAGAATGATCAGAGAAAGGAAAGAATATCATGCAAGGGAGTAAACAGGCTTGGCTTGTTTGGTTTAGCAAAACACAGATGGAAGGAGGGATATGATTGTACTTGATAAATATGTCAAGGGAAATACCAGGCTGGGAGCTATTTAATCTGAGACTGTGTTTGCACACAGAAAATTTTTATAAAGCTGGCTATAAGCATATTTAGGATTGAAGTTGTAAAAAGTTTTTAAATGTGAGATACACCAGTTTTGAAGGACAAGAAGCAGAGTGACAACTGAAAAACAGAAAATTCCATTTAAAAATATGAAAAAAGATTATTGTCTGGGCAGGTGAAAAGCATTCCACTCCAGCCTCTGGTGGAGTATGACTGGATAGTTGCATGTGTATTCACCAAAGGAATTCAAGTGTACTCAGAAACAGATCACACGCTCTGAGTATTTTTCAAGTGGTTGCCTTGGTTCAAGACAAGACAGAACATTTCCAAACACACATTTCCCATCTATGTCAAATGGACACATGATACTGAAATCAGTTGTCTTATCTATAAAGACTGTCCAGAACAGGTAGTATTGTGTTTTGTTTTTTCGTGGATTTTGACTTATAAAAATCCTAAAAATCCTTTTTTTTTTTTTTTAATTTAGTAACATAAAATAAAAAAAAATGTTTTCTGAAAGACTCTAGGTTTTGGTTTTTTTTTTTTTTTGACTATTGCTTTTTACAACTACAGATTGCTAACCTCCATTTTATGGAAAGGATCTGAGCAAGGAATCTTCTCATCTTGTTCTGTTATTTCCTTTCCAGAGGTAGCATTGTAGACACTAAAACAAAGAAAAAGAAATCCCTAGGATGCTCTTTCTGAAGAAGATCAAGGCTTATCTTACAAAAACTGAGGCTGTTGAAAATGAACTAATTTTGTCAATCCATCTAAATTTCACAAAATTTTCCTTCTAATATATTAGGAAGAAAATGGTGCTGTTCATTCATTGATGCACATGAACAGATGAAGAGTACATGTATCTGTATGTGTATATATACATATATATATATAAGCAAACTATGTATAAGAAGTAATTCTTAAAGATGGAAATATCGTCTTTTTTCATGACAAGGATATTTTTTATTATTCCAAAAGAATAATAAAGCCATCCTTATGACTTAGAGTCACAGAGCACCACATCACACAGCACACTGAGCCTGTGTTTCAGAGAATTTTATCAATGCTCCAGACTCTTGTGTGGTCAGGCAGATCAAGTGGATTGTACATTCACAGTTTTGCCCAGGGCAGAAAACAATCCTGGTGCAAAAAGGAAGAAATGCATGTGAGGAAGCTGGCAAGGATGTCATACATAGTTTTTTCTTTTCATTTTTTTTTACTCCTGCTATTGACATCTTCTGTTTGAGGACTAAAACCCTGAGAATGTTTGCCACAAATCCTACTGATCATGTTCTTCTGCTCTGGCTAAGTTAGGTATCATTTTTTCCTACAAAACACAGCTTATTTTATTTCTAGTTATCTAAACTGGGCTGTGCATGTGGAGTGAACCACTGATCTACTCCCACCTTCTTTTCCCTGTACAGCAGTAATTTTTCAGTTCATTCAGCTTGTGTTTTTTGGGCATAGTCATAGGTTCAGCATTTGCTTCTCTGTAAGCTTGCTACAAGGTAGATGATATGAAGGCAAAGTTAGATTTTCTTCCAAAGGACCAAGATTTAAAACAAAAATTTTATTTTAATGAATAATCTTGATGACTTCAGTATAAGAGTTTGGGAGAAAACTTCTGCAGAATCAGATCCGGGGTTTTTTGGTGGTGGGGATATTTTTGTTGTTTGTGGGGGTTTTGGGTTTTTTTTTTTTGTTGTTCTGGAGGTACTTCACTTGTGAGGATCTGACCACACTGTTAATTTACAAAGGGTTTTATCTTTTATATTATGCTTTTTGCCATGCTCACTGAATTAAGAAACCCTTTGTAGCAGCTCTGCATTCTAATTTATGATTTAGATAGGCTCTATTTATTGCTCAGTTTACTTCATTCTAGGTCAACAGCTTTAATTAGAGTATTTTTAGCAGATCATGAAATACAAGTGCACACAGACGTGGAAATGCATTAACCAGTCCAATCCCAGCACTCTGTGCTACATCTCTTTATTCCACTATAAGCAGAAACAGTTGCTTTTTGTAGACATCACTGAGTATTTGTCATATTTTCTTGCCCTCACTGTTTCTCCTTGTCATAGTTTTGGTTTTATTCTACTTTTATTTCCCCTGTAAAGGCATATTTCTTACTAGTAAAACTTAAAGAAAAGTAGTCTTCAATCATGTTTCTACTCCAAAATTTGTAACTATAATAGAAAGCTATACTGAATAAAAGGTCTTTTCTAAAATATTATATTCCTTAAATGTTTACTGTGGACTAGAGCTGAATTAAGGTGCTCCTATTTCAAAGTCAAATGTTAGGGTGGGATGTGGGAATTACAATTTTGGCATGAAAAAGTAGAACAATTGGATTTGATTTACTAACATGCGATGGAGATTTTTTTGTTACTAGACTTTACCACTTGAGACATGTTTAGAAGGTCACATGCATAGGCTGAGGGAAAAAAATCATTTCAGTTTGGTAAGAGGGATTGTGATCCTTGAATAAACCTTGGGTTGGAGAGTGACTTTTTTTTATACAAATGCATCCATGATTATTTTTCAAAGGGAGGCCATTGTCTGCTAGACCAAGGCTCTGATAAATCTTCAGTGCCTATGCTGATAGTGTCTCAGGCAGGGCTATCTTTAACAAAATTCAGGCTGTTAGAATGCTGGAAGGAGTCAGGAGTTACCATGCACAGCCCAGATTTTTCTGGTACTCGGATCTTGTTGCACCCATGCTCTGCCACCCATTGATCCCATCAAGTCATGTGGCAAAGCAGGATTGTGGCTCCCATACTGATGATCTGGGAGATGCTGCACAGGTAATGTTTTGTACCAGGCTGGAATCAGTTTGACAGTGGCTTAGGAGAAGGTTAAGTGGAGGACAAATTACCACTGGTCTCCAGCAGCAGTTAACACTGATCTTTATAGCACCTTAATAGCATCTTTATAGCAAAATAATATACATTCTGGCACTGCACTTTATAGATTCTGCATGACAAGTGATAAAAGTTATGAATTACTTCTATCAGGCTTCATTTTCCCCTGCTTTTTAGTTAATATTACAAAGCCTGATGTAATTACCCATTTGGCAGCTCTCCTTGTCAGTCATCTGCTGATTCATAAGCCAGTCAAACAATATATTACACACCAGATCATCTGTGAGGACTTTGCTGGCACAGGCTTGGCACTGGATCTGGTTTTCAAGGGTATTTCAGCAGAATCAGAGCTATCCACAGGGTTCCTGTGCCAGTCCTGTCTCCTTGCTGTACACAGAGCTGCAGGATTTTAGGCTGCAGCTCTCCTGCTGCCCAAAACGACTTGTGTGCCTTTCCTTTCCAGGGGACAGACAGCTGTGCTGCTTTAGGCACAGGTTTGTCATGTCAGGAAATATGGCAGGTGCAGACTTGGTGGCTGTTTTGGGGGATATCTAAAGGCAATGTGGAAACCTGCTGCTTCAGCTTGGAAGACATTTAGTTGCCTTTGTTTCCCGTGGCTTGATAGCCATTACATATTTGGAGGCCTGCTTGCCTGCAAATACCAGCAGAAATGTTAAAATTACAACCACATCAGGGTTTTTTCCAGAAGTTTTTTTCCCATATTTTTACTACTAAGAAAAAGCTAGAAAAATTTGCTGAGCACCAATTATTGGCACACTGAAGTTCCCTCCTCAACATCTTTTTCTCCTTCCCCTGCTGCAGCTCTTCTCTTTGTGCTGCTCTGGGAGTCTCTGCCACAGCTCAGCCTTGCTCTGTGTATTTTGTTCTTCATAGTTTAAACTATGTCCAGATAAACAAGGGACACTGCTGAGGCCTAGAACTAGGCTAAAAAGGGTTTTTTTTTCCCCCACATTGTTATGAGGATTGTTCCCTTTTACCTTTAAACAGATCTAACTTCAAGGTATGTGGAAAATATTAACTAATTTTTTCACTTGTAGGAGTACAGCTTTACAAATGATATTTTAAATTATAATTTATTAGCTGACCATTTTGCTAATTGGGTAGGAATATACAGTGTTAAGCAGTTACTAATCTTAGATTAATGTTTAAATATATGACCTCTTTTTAAAAAATTATTTTTAATTTTAATTGGGATTCTTGGTTATTTTCATGGGTTTTTTTGTCAATAAAATAATAAAAATCTTGTATATATATATATATATATATATATGTACACACAAAGATGTAGGAATAAAAACTAGAATGACTTTGACTGGGGGAAGGACAAGTGCTTGTCCAGTAGTTACACACAACTTACTCTGAAATCAGGAGAATTCTAAGTATAATTTTCCATATTTTATTAATTATTAGCTCAATTTTCCTTAGAAGTCATATCTTGCAGATAAAGGCGTTTTTTCATTAATTCTAGACAGAAAATGTTGAAAATCTTTGTAGGATATAGTTTATTTGTTTTCTCTCTTTTTTTTATAATCAAAGGTCAGAAAACAAAATGGCTAGGTTTCAAATTATTATTACTATTACTACTACTACTACTACTACCACTAATAATAGTAATAACAATTTACAGGCCAAATAGCATCTGAAACCTGAAGGTCATATCTTTGTAGAAAAAGGACAGCCCTCAGAGACATCATGCAAGCCATGTGGCAGAGGTTATTTTAGCAAAAATATTAAAACAGTAAGTATTTTGGGGATTTACCTCTGTACTATAGTAGCAGGTGTTAATTCTACACTGTATCTGAAAACAAAACATCTCTTGAAAACCAAGGCCATTTCTTAAGAGGATGCTGAAAACTGTTCATCTCTTTATGATACTGTTTATATCAGTATCATAAAGATACTGATAATTATCTTTATATATTAGTTTAAGTATATAGAACTTTAAGAACTAATTTAGATCAAAGTTACCAAGGTTAGCACTCCATTGATATCAGTGAGGAAATTCAGGTTCATGTTGAGTCCTCCAGATAAGACAGGACTACTGGGCTGTAAATACAAAGGTTGCAGAATGATGAAGGGCTGGATGGACTATCTTAAAATCTCAGCAGTTGGGTTTTTCTGCCACATGCCCATCAGAAAATTTTTTTACAGAACATCTGGCCTGTACCACACTGTTTTTTTTTTTTAATTCTGGTAGAGTGACTGACAGGGGATTAAGATTTTCTTCCCACTGGAAAATTCTCCATTACTGCAGCAGGTCATAATTAAGTCAAAATGGCATTCTTATTCTCTCTCCAGGAAGGAACTGATACCCTGACTCCTGTGCTCACTTCTTGCTCAAGTGAACAGTGTCCATAAGCTGCTCCAAACCAGGCCCTTATGGCTCTGGCCATTGATGAATTCTGGTCTCTGTGGTGTTGGAGTTCTTTGTTTCCTATGGCCTGAAATTTCAATAAATTCAGTTTACAAATCAATGGAAGAATTGCTGTGAAATTGTGCTAAATAGTGGCAGTAGCAATAGAACATGTGCTTGCATCCCAGAGTTATGACTGAGACAGTGAATCAAACTCTTATATATGTGAGCAAGAACAGAGCATTCAGTATGATCCTCTCTCTGAATGTGAAATAAGTAAGAAATGTGTGTTCAAGTTTTCCCCTCATTGATGTCAAAGGAAAGGGGAAGTATCATCAAAGTTCCAAAGACATAGTTCCTTTCATTGCAGGCCTGAACACTGTAATCTATATATTTCTTTCCCACATAAATCTTAAAAAATGTGTCTCACAGCAGATGATCATGACCCAAACATTAGAAATCCATATTGGAAATGAATTGCACATGTCTAGCAAAGAGGCTTTCTAACATCTGGAACACCTTTGCTCGTGACTACTTCTTAGATTACCAGTTACTTCCAATATTGAAACTAATTTAAACCCACCTTGGATTGAAATCCTTGATTTTTTCATGCCTCCCTGCATGTGAAAATCATTGGTTTATTGTTGATGCATAAAAAAAGACGTCCTTTCCATCAAACCAGATTCTGCAAAATTTATGACAAGAAATAGCATTTCATATGTGCACCTCTTCTGCTTTTAAAAATAATAAATCTGATTCCAAACACGTTAATGCTAAATTCTTTGCCTAATCCCAGTATGCAATATCTTAGAAGAAGTGAAATTTTAAATGCAGAAAGTAGGTTTGCCACATGGGAAAATGGAACCTGCTTTTAAACTGACGAGTTTGGTCCGATGTGGTTAGGGAAAGGCAGCCCCTGCTGTAGAATGCTCTCATTCATTTTAGCATCACTATTTCATCTTACCCTCAGCAGGCTTTTCAATTCAGCTACAATATCTGTCATAAGTTGAACTTTAAGTCTGTAGCTGGGCTTTACCTTGTAGAATATGTTCCTGCCCACTTCTGCGCTGCTTTGGTCTCATACCTTTAATTGATGGTCTTGTTTTCACTTTGCCATTTCACTGTTTGCTAATTAGAATTCTTCTTACCTAGGGCGATATTTTTTGCTTTATTGATACTCCACTCTCAGCAAAGCTCAGCTGAAAAGAAGTGTTTTCTTCTTTGCCAATGCCCAGTAATTTACTTATTTCCTTTCTGAGGTTTTGGGGTGTTTTTCACATATAAAGAAATATGTGCCTTTGTATTTTCTGCCTCTTGTAAATCATTGATGAACTCATTAGAAGAATAGGGGCACTTTATGATCACAAAGCTAAGCTTGTTACTTTGTGGTTGCTTTTTCTCACGTTCTCTGACAAACCAAGATTTTTTCATTGAGATCTGTTCTTGTGAATCCTATTTCAGGATTAAATTTGTTATGCTGTATTTGGATATTCCTGGAAAGTACTTCATGATACATTTTAGAATCTACTGTCAAAATGCAAACACATTATTTTTATGCATTCTGCAGCATTAGACACCAAATGTGGCAAAGCCATTTCCAACAGACTTGAATTCAAGAGGCATCTGCTTTTTGCTTTTTTGGCACGAACATTACTTTTAGATACCAAAGGAAAAGAAAAAGAAAAAAAGAAAAAAAAGGAGCTGGTGGTAGATTCCAAGGAAAGGTTAAGTAGTGGGTTCTGATTAAGTCTTGGAAGTTTTGCTTCACATTTGTATTTGCTGTCATCAACTCATTAACTGTTACACTAACATTAGCCAAGCATTCCAGTGTGGCTTGAAGAAAGGTGAGCTATCTTCTTTGCCATTATCCTCGATTTCCATGCACAAGCAAGAGTGTTACTGAATCAAAACCTGTTTGTGCAAGCTTCCTTATTACTTTCTTCTTCTTGGGACAGCATTATTAGCTATATTTCTAGTGCACATGGCCTGCTGATATTCCTCACAAGAAACTCACTTTTCATGCAATGGTCATGGGCATCAATAGGAGATAAAGTGTTTATTTCAATGGACTTTGCATTAGGTCCTAGTTGCCCTAAAACTGCATTGTCTCTGTTTTCATTTTGTTTAATCTCTATAACGAAAGAAAAAAGAGATAATTTTCAATACTGATGTTTTTATTAAAAGACATGCTTCACACTTTATCCTGCTTTCCACAGCTTCTGCTGCTATATTCCATTTTGTTTTCTTCTTACTCATTGGAGTTCTGTGGGTGTGAATAAGGAATCTGGTACTCATGACTTGCTTGGAGATAGGTGAGTTCTTGTAGGTGAAGTGGAGAAGTGGTGCCAGCCATTGTGGCACTAGAGGCCAGCTTCTGACAATTTGTCCAGCAAGGTCAAACTTTACTTTGAAAGTAAATACACATTTATAAGCCTCAAGAGGGAAATTCCTGGACAAAATTATTCCACAGATCCTACTGACATTCTACTTTTCCTGTAGAGTGCTTCCCTTTCTAGATGTGTATGTGTGTCCTGTGTTTCACCACCAAGGCAAACATTTTAAAACCAGATTTGTAACAGTCTCCAGAACACTGTCTAGGTTCTCCATAGAATAAATTTGCACGTTGTCTTCCAGGCAATATTTTTTTCTGCTCTCTGTAAAAATATTTGAACAGGTGCTTCCTTCTTTTTCCACCACATCTCTTCAAGGCAGTTATTGTTTGTTTCTCCTGCCCCTGATTTGCATTTCTTTTTGGAGATTTACCAAACAAATGCAGTACAATCTAGCATCAATAGTTCCCTAGTTCTCCCTTCTTTCAGTTGTTTTTCCATTGGAAGGACATGATGGCTGGTTTCCTAATTCATCTCATTTGCCATCATTAATTAAATAACCTAGACTATATGCCTAATTTTTAAAATTAAATGTTAGAAAGTTTAAATATTTCTGTCTCCCTTGCATGTCTAAGATGCCCCAGAAATGGGCAACATTTTTGCTGATTCAACACCTAGGATGGTTTTGTATGACCCAATTTCTTTCCTTTTGAAATCTATAGGACTTTGCTGATGAGTTCAGACATAGAAGTGTTTTTTCAAAAAGCACATGAGAAGAATGAGGAGAAGAAGGAGGAGGAGGAGGAGGAGGGAATGGTACTTCATTGAACACGTTGTACAGCCCCTGGTGCTGCAGCCCAGGTCTGGAGGAGCCCTTACGGGTGGGTGGGTGGCTCCCAGGGCTGTCCCCTGCAGAGCTGCTGTATGCACTGGTGAGAACATTTGAATTTTAAAGGTGTCAGGGGGAGGACTAAGGCATGGGAATTATTCCATAAATCAACTCTTAGAATCCTGTTACAGACCACAGAGTTACTGACTTAGCAGTTTTATCTAAACCATTGATTCTTGAGAGCTTTAAGGATAATTTGCTTAAATCAAGGTTACCTTAATTATGGAAACTTGATTAATTGCTGCAGTATTTCAGCTTTCTTGAAACATATTAATCCTAATAGAGGCACCTAAGTACCAAAGTCTTGACAAATACCTAGTGTTGTGTATAGAGCACATAATTTATGATATTGTTGTAGCTGTTACATTCAAACACACATTGTTTCCACCAAGTGTTACTGCACCATTTTATATAGCTGTTTGTGACTGGCCTAGAAATGTTTATAACATATGAAATATAACACAATCAGATACTCAGGAAGATGTTGTGCTCTGCTTGCAGAAGTGAAGCACAAAATGAGCAAGAAAGAGCTAAAGCTGACTTTGATTGGAATGTAGGCGAGTAGTGTAGATCTGCTCTCCATGTAGTTTAAACAAAGTGGAAAAGCAATTTATAACTAAATACAGTACTGTGTGTACTTATCTGAAATTGCAAAATAGAGCTGCTGGGTTCTGAAGTTCAGATGAAATTGTACAGTGTTCTTTGTCTCCTACTCATTTCACTTAATCTCCTCTCAAGGGACCAGGTGGCTCAGGTCCTTAACAATGAGATCTGACATTTTCCCAGTTTTTTGTGTGTTTTTTTTTTTTTCTTTTTGGTGACAGATTGAAAGCATTCTAAAACTCTGCTTTAGTTCTGGATTGCCAGTCAAAAGAAGAAACCGTTAAGCAAGTAAATCCTTTATAAATATTCAATATTAATATTTTCCCTCTCTCTCTTAAATTTGCTACCAGTGGTAAAACTGGCAGGTTAATATTCCCCCTGAAAGTCTGTCACACTGCTTCTGTCATAAATGACATCACATTTCAGTGAGATGGTTGCCTTCAGCATTAGATTCAGAAATGTCTGTTCTAGCTGCCAGCTTGAGCAAACAAATTTAATAGTTTTTTGTTGACAAGTCTTTCCTAGCTTGTTAACTTTTTGATTGTTCAGCTGAACATAATGGGCATCAGTTTTCATAGCTGCTCACCATTTTACTGGTTTGAAAGACAGAAACATTTGGGTTTTCAGCAGGGGCTGGGCAGGCAAAAGCAAAGCTTCAAAAGGGTGGGTGCATGAGCAATAATAAATACATGCACCCACTTAGAGCAAATAGCTTTATAGGGTGAATTTACAAAAATGCACAGGTTTACAGATGAAAAGCAGGAGACTAATGGACTTCAGATGCTCAGGCACATTTATCAGTCCCACTAAGCACCCTCTTGAATCTTATAGCATCTAAATACCATTTAAAATATAGCCTTGAGCAATACTGTGCTCCTTTGATCCCTGGAATAAGCAGGGAGAGCCTGAAGGCAGTTCTGTATCATTGGGATTATTGGAGGTCCCAGTGATTTGTAAGGATCCATGACTCTGCTCCTCCTTTACACACCCTCCAGAGCTTGGGTGGCTGGTGGAGAGGGTGCTGCCTTTGTGCTGTGGAGAGCCTCACTGCAGAGTGCCAGCTCAAGGGTCCTCAGGGTTGCTTGAAGATGTTCCTCCTACAATAGAGATGAAATTTCAAGACAAAATTCCGCTCACAGATGCTTAACACTGAGAAAGTAGCAAGAAGAGGCATGATGTGTGGTTATATAATCTTTATATTTGTAAAAACATACTGGTTTTACAAGGAATTACGGTTTTATGATGATATAGGCTCAGGCTTAGTATTGCCAGTGTCTAAACTTCGTGCTATAAAAATATCATGCAGTTACCATGTTTGGGGATTGCATGGAAGAATAGCTGTCCCACTCTTTTCAGTTTATTATATGACTCAATAAGTGGGTTCACTAGTAAAGCTAAACTGAAATTAAGACTATGAAGGGTTTCCATCTAGTTAGGCATTTTTAAAAAATAATTGGGAGTATGGAAACCTGTCCTGAAATCAATGACCTGCATCCTCTGAGATATAAGAAATAGCAAGTGAATGGAAAGTAGACATTGCTAGGCTTTATTTGGAACTTACTTTTCTTTCTTCTTCATGTCCATGTTTTTGTGAGATCCTGGCAGTCAGATAGAGATCCTTGGAGAAAAGGGCATCTGTCTGTTCCTTGCTAAGAACAAAGTTCCAGGCAGTCTCCTAATGTGGGATTACAATGTTCTGCTTGGATTCCATTTGTCATGTAAGTGCTCTGCTAAGAAATCAGCAGTGCCTACATTTAATTTAAGCACATATATAAATATTTATTTTAATATAGGTACAATAATGTTCACATGGAGTGTGCAGAAATGAAACTTATAGATCAGTGCTTTTAAGGTAATACAGAATTTAATAAAACAGAGAGGGTAGTTGTTTAACCAAAAAGATTCTTTCAAATTTAATTTAGATATTTTAAATTATATTTTAAATTAAATTTTAGAGACTGAGTCTTTGACTTAAATAATGCTTAATCATCTTGAATATTGAGTCTTAAGTATTGGATATACAATTCATGGCACCACACAGAAGTTAAATCTGTGCCATACTCTTTTTATAGATATCCCAACTATAGCAAAATCACACATGATTACCTGAATGATGGAGTACATGGCAAATTTTGGATTCCTTCTATCTAATCAGGAATTACATTGTACAGGGCAAACAACCAAATGTTTCAGCTCTCTAAAGATGATAAGGTACATTCTTTCACTACACACAAATATGTGGGTGTGAATGACAGGCTCCTACCATCAGGAGTCTTCAAAAAGTCTGTGTATTATGGTATGTGGGAGGTATTTTTTGTGTTGATAGTAGTTCTTGCTACATAAATACCCGTGAACATTTCAAGACAAAGAAAAATAATCATTCTTTCTGTGTGCTTTGGGATAATGTTGCAAGTGCTATGTTAGCCTGAAATGTTAGGCGTCTTCCATGTGAGGAATGCTTTCTCCAAATAGATGTTTCAGCAGTTCCTGTTCCCTACACAGCTGGGGCTTCTGTCATCCTTTGAGCTTTTTGGTTTCCTCCTTCATTTAGGATTTCACATTATGCTTATCCCTGCACGCTCTTTCTTCTGAGTCCCTTTGACTGTCCCCAGGCTGTCTGCCACCTGTGGTTGCAGCTCTTTAAGAGCCAACCCTTCATTTAAAGGGGTTGTGCTTGTAAGAGAAATGTTCCCTGTATCTAGACCAATGTATGAGGAGTTGAAATCTGCCTTTGCTCAATGCCTGTGGGTTCCAGAGTTCCTGTGTCTGGCAGGCAGAATGGTGGAGTGTGAATTTCCAGCATGGAACCTGACCCTAACTAACCTCTGGCATGAATATGCATCCCATTAAAAGCAAGATAGCTTGTCCCATTTTTTGTCAGTGTTGCCTACCACAGTAGCAGTCTCAATCCCACTGTGAAACACTGTGCAGCCCCTTCTCTGCTCAGGCAAGCTTGAAAATATCGTTTTTAGCAAAAATGCTGAAGACAACTGAACATTGGAGGGCTCATCCTCCAGGACATAAATGCTCACAAGCCAAGGGGAGGGAGCAGCTTGGGAGTCCTGGACAGCAATCCTTTCCAACAGGCTGAGATATTTTATTTATGAAGAATAGTAGTCATGTGTGTGTGGCAGTTCAAGCATTTACTAATCTGCTTAGTTCAAGTGCTAGGACATTTGAACAACTTGCCATGCCACTCATTCCCCAATGAACCATAAAGTTATAGGAGGAAAGAAGGAAACTCTGAGCAAAAAAAAAATTATGCTCAGGACCTTAGGTTTCCCAGAGCTCTGTGTTAGGTCTGAGCCCTTCAGAAACTGCAAATGGCCACAGGAAGGACACATCATTTAAATCAATAATCAGTATAAAATATGATGATATTTCTCAAAATAGTGTCAGTAAGATTATACCTCTATACTGCTGGCATAGTTATATCTAGACTTCCAATCAGTAGTATACACAACAAGACACCTGAAATGTTAGGATATAGATTAATTAAGATCCATTTTCTCCCTTCCAGACCTCAGATTTTAGAAAGCCTTGACAGTGGTAGTCTTTTAAAATATAATAATTCATAATATCAGCATGGAATCTGGCTAAATTTAAGTCCTAGAAGGAGTTTACTATGACTGTGTGAGATCTAAATTTGTACTGAATAAAATAAGGGGCTTTCAGAAAGTTTAATTTTGAAATGGCAATTTAATCAAAACCACTTTAATCTTATCCCATAAAAAAGAATTTTGAACTTGCCTTCAAAGCAAGAACTAGCCATACATCCAGTGCATCCTCCTGCAAAACAAAAACTTAATGCTTGCCTGTAAAAGCCAATTTTGAATCCATTGTATCCATATCCACTAGCACAGTCAGGGAAGGGAAGGATTTCCCTGTGCCTGTGTAACTGGTGTTGGCTTAATTAAAGAAGTCATCATTTCCAGCCCACTCTATACTCTCTACACAATGTTTTTACTGTACTAAAATGTGAACATTTTTCTCACATACTATCTAGGAAAAAAAGAATGACATTTAACACTCAGACTGTGGATAGCCTAAACCTATCAAGGTAAAACAAGTCTGCTCATGTTGAGTTTTCTTAGTGCTGTAGGAGTAGCAAATAATCTATTTGCCTACTCTACTGTAAGCTGACAGATTCATCAGGTTTGAAAATGTTTCTGCACCTGATGAACTGGTTTTACACTGTGCTATTACTAATCAATGCTCCAGTATCTTATTTTTATAGATGTTTTTCTGTAAACCAAGGAGTTTTCTGAGCAGTCCAAGTAAGTTGGGGCTGGGTATGGAAAAGGGGCAGATGATGACAGAATTGCCCAGTAAAATAACATGGTAAGAAATTTTATCCTTCATCACATGTAAGAGTTAAAACTGGTAGATGAAGACTTGCCTTTCAACTAATTCAGTGCCACCTTAAAAACAGCTTAAGAATTTGCTTTATTCAGTGTTGAGGACTAATATTCTTGCTGCTCCCAAAATTTAAAAGTGTAGGTCTGTTGGGATTGCAGCCAGTAAATGCTGATTCCCCATAACTGAGAACTTTCAAATTTTTTTATGTACAAGATAAAATTGCCACCTTCAGTAAAGACCTCTGTCACTTTTCCCATTGACTCTTTTCCCTTTCTGTATTTTAATACCATCAGATCCCAGGGAACTTGCACTTTAAAAAGTAACACCTAAAAAGAAAAGTAACACACTGATTCCCTGAGTTGCTGCTGCTATGCTGTCAGATAAAAAATAAAGCACAATAAGAGGAAAATTATCACTTTGACAATTTTATGACTGTTAAAAGAAAGAAGAAAAAAACCCCACAACACGACAACAAAGCCCCTTCTGAATCTCTTGCTTTGAATGGAATTTCATCAGTTTGCCAGAAAGGGAAAGGACTCAACTTTAGAATCAGGTGCTGCCACTCACTCTTAGTCAGCACCTTCCCAAAGTCATCTTCTTATTCTTAAGCCAGATTTCTAAGGTATCTGAGCACTTCAGCTGCTGAATTCTGGTTGTCAGTCATTTGTCTACAGACTTGTGAGTAGTTACTTAATGATCAATTTTTTCTGGATGTACTGTGAAGCTGTGCTTCAGTGCTAATGTGATACTTGCTCCTAAGCTCTGCCTTGGTGATGGGAGCTGATGAATCTCAGAAGGCATCATGGGTTATTCTGCCTTTATAAATCTTTGTATAATAGCAAAACAGTGAAAACTGGATCAAATATCTAGTCTATTATCTGAAATAAAAGATTATATTTTGTTTATTTTACCACTAAATTTTGTCAGATTAAAAGCTATTCTGGGAAAAGTACCCATTTTTCTGTCTGGAGACATCAACTGATAAAAACCAGAGCTTTCCCTTGAATTTTGTTCCAGTAGTTCACACCCTTCATTCTTACAATCTGAAAAACCAGGTCAGTTTGTATTTTCATTGATCTTTCAGACAATTTCTGCAGTTGGTGGTGTCCTAATTTTCCTTCCTGAACAAAGTCCATGGGAAAATCCTCTGAGAATGACAGTTCCAGCTCACCAAACTCCAAAAGGGTCACACTAAGTTTTCATAGGAGGTCTTTTGTGACACATGAGAGACTTCCCTCCTTGGCATCCTTGGTCTAGAAGGGTCAATCCTGTTCTGCCCAAGTGTACTGATACTTCCTCATCCCTTTATTGCCACAGAGCACATAAACCCTGCAGTTCAAATTTGGGACTTTCTTAAATCAGTGTAGGAAAAGGTTTCCTTAGTGAGACTATATTTATTTACAGGTTTGCATTGTAAAAGTGGTCATTTCATCAGCATTTTGATTTGGGCTTGCTTTTTTTTCTAAGGTAGAGTTTGAATGACTTTGGTTCCTTTTTTTTTAAAATTTTCTTTTTCTTCCCCCTGTTTATTCATAAAGATCACCAGTGATTTTTAAAAAAATTCAAGGTGATAAATACAAGAGGTTTTTGTTCATACTGAAAGGTAAGATCATTGCCCACCTACCACATAAAGAGAAGCAGAGCACATAGAGATTAGTAAGGAGATTTTGGCTCAGGCAGCTTTGACCCCACTTACTGTTACAATTCTATCAAAGCAGAAATGAGATTGTCATAATTATTTAACTTAAAAACTTCAGGAATAAAAAAAAGACATTTGTAGGCACTGTGTCCCACTGTAAATAACTTAGCAAGGTTGCATGAGTTCAAGATAATAACTACAAGCATTAGGATTTATACAGCAAATTCAGTCTGCTCTGTTTCCTGAGATGGGTGGTAGCTTTATGAAGTAAAAAATGACACTTTTACAACAGAAAATTAAATAGTTAATTAAGCCTGTTAGTTCATTATTTCATCTTGAAACTGATCTCATGCAGATGTAAATCTTAATAGCAGTGCAGTGTAAGGAATTGTGGTCACTATCAAAGACCCTGCCCATGTGTCAGAATGAAAGCACATGATAAAGTGAAGGAATGAGTTGCCTTTCAGACAAATCCAGTTTTGGAATTGTTTCTTTCCAAAAGAAGCGGTTATAATGGCAAAAATTTCCAGAAAAGAGAGTTCCTATTTTCCTCCCATTTGAAAATAATTTAGCTAATAATGTTATTTATTTGTGGTTAAAATCAGTCTTTGTTTTCATGGAACATCTCCAGTTGGTAGAAAGTTGGCTGCAACAAAACATCAACCATATCTTTTTTTCTTCAAATGACAAGTGATCATTTGGTATGGCACAGTTTAATGATGGACCTGGCAGTGCTTGGTTAACAAATTCACTGATCCTAAAGGTCTTTTCCAACCTAAATGACTCAGGAACCCATCTCCCAAACAGTAATAAAAAAGGTGACAAAACATCATTCTGTCTGTTATTCTTTGGAGCACAGTGTAGGGTACACTGACACATATTTTCATAACCTTAGGAACTGATTAGATGAACTCCTTACACCTAGGAGTGAACATTTACATACTGAAAATATTCTAAGTAGTTTTAAGGACAGAAACCCATTTATTCTTACAACAAAAAATAAAAAGGAAAAGAAACACAGATTGTTCTGATCTGTACACTACTCCAAATTTTAAAAATACTGATTGATTGAAGGTCTTTATCTTGATAGTTAAAATCTCCAGGGAAATTTTTCCTGAGGTGAATTTTCAGCTTTAAAATTGAAACTGTCCACCAAGAGGAGATGTCATGGAAGTGAGTAGCAAATACCTCAGAGAGGCAAAATATATTACTGTAAAATTCAGAGCACTGGGAGATCAGACTGGCCATGTGCCTGTTCAATCTGAAAACAGCACATGGATCTTGCAGGTTTTGACTCAATGTTGTGTTTTCATACAAAACAAGTGCTCACAAAAACAAGTCAAAAAAAAAATAAAGCAGATGCACCATTTCCTGTGACCAATCAAGGAAGTATAAAGTGAGAGCAAAAAGGAAGGTTTTAGTATTATTTCTGAGCAGTATTTTCAGATATCATAGAGATAAGTATATTAAAAAAAGTGTGAAGAGTGGAAGTCGTCAGTGCCATATTTCTTGTTGCACACATTATGAGATTGGTACATAGGTATCAAATTCAGTGATGTGTATTTCATCTCAGCCTTGCTACATGAAACTTGTGTTTCATGTAGCAAGGCTGACAACAAATAGACAATAATTCAGATTATGCTGAATTGCACTGGTTCTAGGTTCAGTTTTGCAGAAGGAAGTTGGTAAGAGATTGTTGTATTGTAAAAGCAGCTGTGGTTTGTCAACTCTTGTTTTCACACAAAAAGTTTTTTTGTCGAAGTGTTGCACTTGTGTTCTCCTTTCTTACTGAGTTATGCATGGCTATTTCACATTATACAAACTGACATGAAATTGTGGCACCGTCCCCTGAACTTGCCAGCTGCCAGTGGCATCTTGCCAGCTGGCAGCTGTTACATGGGGAGAACATGCACTTGCAGTGCAGGATATCTGTAATGACCCCTCTGTGAGGAGGAGCAGCCTAAATTTCTCCATGCCAGCTGATCCTGTGAATGTGAGGAAAGTGTGTGGAAGTAATTTGGGGGGGTTTTGTTATGTTTGATATTGTATCTGCTTTGTAGCTCCTGGGTGGGCTTCTGTGAAGAACGCAAAAAGTTTGCGGTCTCTGTCTCTGACCCAGATGCCCCAGGAAGGACAAGAACTATTGCTACAGAAATGTATTCCCCAAGCATTGTCACTTTTACTGCCTGGGGAAGCTAAACATTTTCTCCTCTTACACCCTCAAAGGAGAGAGTTGCTCAAGTTGCTAACTGATCCAGTTCTGGAAAAACTGATCCATTTCCTTCCTCTTGATTTCCTACTGGGACTCTGGTGAGAGACTTTTTACAAAGGCATGTAGTGACAGGGGCTTCCAGCTGGAAGAAAGTAGATTTAGGTGAACTCTAAGGAAGAAATTAATTATTTAGTTGTAGCATTGGAACCAGTAGCCAAAAGAAATTGTGGGTGATCTATCCCTGAAAGTGGTCAAGGACAAGCTTGGGGGGCATTTGAGCAATGTGGTCTAGCAAGAGATGTCACCATGGAAGAGGGGTGGGAATAGAAGACCTCTTCAAGGTCCTTCCAACCCAAACCATTCTATGATTCTGTGAATTCTTTAAGGGCAGCCTCCATTGTGGTGGAATATGTGTAGCTGGCTCTGCTACTTCCCCAAATCCTTCCTGCACAGCTTAACCTCACACCACACTGGGAGCTTATGAAATCCACCCCCTTTTAGTGAAACAGAATTTGTGCTCATTGCAAGAGCAAAGGCAGTGCATGAGTATATTCAGCTATGGATGTGTTGTTGCTTTCATCATTCAACTTGGAGGTTTTCCTCCTTGACTGTATATAAATCAAAGCCACATTTCAAGTTCATCATGCAGTATAGCAGGAAATGGGTACTGAATTGGGAGAGAAAGAGGCAGTGGGGGAAAGCACATAAATGCTAGCAGCACCCTCCAGCAAAAACATCTCAAATGTTTCAGCCACTGTATTCCAGGAAGTGAAATTTCAGTTTCTATTATTGCTTAAAATAAATAAATATAGAAGCAAATGAAAAATCTGTCACAGAGGGATGCTAACATGAAGGGCATCTTTTTCCCCTCAAAGCTTTATGACCCTGCCTGAATGGGGGTTAAAGGGATGTAAGTAGAAGCAGCAGATGACAGATAATCCTTCAGTTTCCTTTGAGGTACAAAAGGCAAGCCTTAGAGGTGTGAAGCTGGCCTGTGTGTGAGACAAAAATCACAATGAGATGTGAATAAAATGGAAACAAATGGAACATTCCCGAGCCAGTGTTTGCAGTGTCACCTCCAGCCCAGGAGACAGCCTGAGCCCTGGTCTCTGCAGGTACCTCTGCTTTAGGATCACTGTCTGCTGCTGCCACTACCCACAGAGCCTCTTAACAAGCAGAAGCTGTTAGCTGAGCTAATGAGACTGGAAAGGTGCAATGAAATCCCTTGTACACTAAAGCTTTTGCTGTAATTCTGGGTCTTTTCTGTTCATTGTGGTGAAAATGTGGCAGAGGAAATAACAAACCCTTGCTGAATTCCTGTTTTTGGAAACCACTGGAAGATTTTCATAGCTTTGAACAAAGGTTTTGCTTGAAACTACAGAGAAGGATGTCTTCTTTGTTCTTTTTACACTGTTCTTAAAATTTAGACCGCCCTAAAACCCTGGGAAATGGAGAAATTCTGCACACACCCCGCCCTCCACATATTTCCCCAACAATTGATACTGGTAATTAATATAAGCTTTATCCTAGAGCTGTTTGGTGCAATTGAAATTCCAAAGTAATTTATGCTTTTGAACCTATAAAAATGATATGTTAATATGGATAACAAGATCATTTTGCCAGCTTTGCCACAATACTACTCTAGGCCATCCTCAGCCACTCAATTAGCAGGTTTTGTGAGAATTCAATGTACATAGAAATGTTTATCCATTCTTATTCATTGTTCCATGCTTCCTCTTCTTACATTACATTATTTTAGCTTTTCCAAAAGAAAAGCTTCATTTAATACGTTCTTAAAATTTTCACAATTAAACAAATGGTTAATGGCATCTTGCTTCTCACAATCTGCAAGGCCAGATTTTACTATCTTAGTGATACCAACCTGGAAAGATGTTTTGTAATGAGAAGATATCCTGTAGAGCCAAAATATTGCTAATCTCCATACAGCATATGATTTACAATATCTGGATGCACACCAAAGAAGAGAAATTTTGCCAGATCTACTTGTATTTTTTAATCTAAGTGAGATATTAGCATTATGGAGATGCTCTTGCAGGTGTTTTATGATCTGTATAACAAACTTGCCTTGCCATAATGAGCATCAGACTATTTGATGTGTTTGTTAAAGCATGAGTTCCTGGAGGCATGTGAATATGAAAGCCTTTCAATTTTTATTTGAAAACATCTGAAAATCTCCTCTTGTGGCTGCCAAAGAAAATGTGTGTCATGCAGGTTCAAAAGTCAGAAAGAAAATATAAAGGAATGAAAATATACTTTTAAAATACCTAGAGAAATAAAAGGATTGTTTTTAGTGCCTGACTTCAGATGCTTTATTGTTTAGAATTGCAGAAACAGTACTACATTTGTGAATTTTACTACAAGCAAGATATAGCATTATAGAAATGAAGGTTAACGGTGTTTAAATTACAGGGTTTTTTCTGTGATCTGCATGTAAATCTGACATATGCCAGTGTTGAATTTCATATGCAACACAAACTTTTTTGCCACTAAAAATTATCATTTCTAGTGAAAAACCCATTCTGCTAATATTACTCTAAAATTGCCACAACTTTTTGGAACCAAAATTGACCTTTGAAAATTGGAGGACAACTCAGCAGTTATTTTAAACACTTTACCCTCGTTGACTTGCTAAATTAAGATAAATTATAGTCAGTCCTGGACATGTTTATGAGCTTGTTGGGATCACAACCTACAAAGAGCACTGGGTGTTCCCTTCCATGTGCAGCTTCCAGGAGCAGCTTTAAAGCCATGAGGAGGTACCAGATCTGAGCTTGAGCTCAGCCCTGAGCACAAGGGCTTTAAATGGAGAATGCTGATGGCTAATTCCTAGGATGGAAATCTCTTTTCTAAATGTTTTTCTTAAATAGTTCTGTCTGCCTGGATGTGGCTGCTGGGAACAAGAGGAAATATAGATGTGATGGGAGTGGGTAATTGTTGCCTGCTTTTCTTACTTAAATACTCACTTTCACAGGACTTTTCAAGGGGCATAAAATGATCCCTGTTCAACCACAGGAACTTCTGAGGATGAATGCCATCTTTTCTAAATGTTATAGACACCCTCTGCAAGGACTTTAAAAGACAATGGCCTCCTGAAAACATTACACAGTCTATATATAAATACGGTGCTCAGAATGTGTAATATTTTAGATATAAACATTGCCCTTTTATTGTATTTGCAGGGTCCCTTGTGGCAGGAAGGAATGATGAATCTGACTCCATGTTCTCAGAATGCTAAATTATTATTTTATGCTAATATATTATATTAAAGAATATTAAACTATACCATACTAAAGAATACAGAAAGGATACTTACAGAAGGCTAAAAAGATAATAATAAAACTCATGACTCTGTCCAGAGTCCTGACACAGCTTGGCACTTATTGGCCAATAAGCCAAAACAATTCACATGAAACCAATGAAACAACCACCTGTTGGTAAACAATCTCCAAACACATTCCAAAGCAGCAAAACACAGGAGAAGCAAGGAGATAATTGTTGCTTTCTTTTTTCTCTGAGGCTTCTCAGCTTCCCAGGAGAAAAATACTGGGTGAAGGGATTTTTCAGAAAATATGAATGTGACACACTTTTACTTTCATGAGTCTCCAATAAGTTCCTGTGACTTTCATGTGAGCCAGGTGGGCTCAGAATGAGGGCACAAATTGTTTTTTCTGTCGACTGTGTCATTGCCATTGATACAACTGACACATTTGGGCCTTTTCCATGTTTTTGAATATTCTGTTATTTGTTGTAAGTATTTTACAATTACCCTCTCCACCCCCTTCCACCACAAGAAAATGAATGCTGGTGCATTTTGATCTTATTTACACGGCACAGATCTAGAACCACTCTGCTAACCCCATATTCTCTAATTATTTTACAAAACACCAATTCCTGCATTCCAAACAATTTTCCAATCAACTTAATGGGACGTTTTTCCTCATTGTGACTGCAGCATTAACCTGAGTGAGGATAACATCTGACATGCAGTCTGAATTTATTTCACAGTTCTACCTGTAGAACACACTGGGGCATATATACAACGGTCTCTTTCTGTTGTATGTGTAAATATTGGCTCAATCACCTCTTTATTTGCTCCAGGTGTAGTTTGCAGTATGCAGATGGACACTGATCAGCCTGGTCATACTGAAGGTGGAGGTGGAATCATGCTTGGAGGGCTGTGCAGTTACAAAATTGGTGCTGTAAGGTCAGGGTAACTCTTCTTGCAGTGTTTCCAGTGTTTTATAGGAGCCACCCAGTCTTTCACAGTGTTCTGCTCCACAGATGACATAGTCACAATTCAGTATCGTGGGATTTATTTTCCCCCTGCAACAAAAAAGAATGGAGAAATCTGTGGTGAGCCTTTTTGTTAATACTGCAGTAATCTGGTGGGTTAGCAGATGGTTTATGCTGCTTTTGGATGCCCTTTTCACTGCTTACTGTGAGAAGGTCATGGCAGCTCATGTAGCTGCTTCTGTTAAGTTCACTGCCACCAGCTGCAAGGGCATTTGTTTCTTTTGTTTCTTTTCCTTTTTTTTTTTTTTTTTTTTTTTGTAAGCAGGTAATTTAGGGTCAAAACTAATGGAAGAATAAGTTATTTACAGGTGTTTTATCACTATAACACTCTAATTGATATCCTGATATTTCTTTTCCATTATTACAGTGCAACAAACTATACTGAAAAAAAAATTACAATCTTTGATAGTTCTGGAAGGAGAAGCTCCAGATTAACACCCACAAGAGTATTCAGACCAATGCGTGCAAACTTCTCTTCCTTTGAGATGAGATTTGCACTTCAGTTGTGCCGTGTTAGTTAAGTGCTTGCCATTGGAGTATGTACCCTGCAATTGCATTACTCATTCTGGCCCTTTTCAGAGAAAAAGATCTTGTCACCAAACCAGTGACTTTCAATATGGCTTTGGATTGACCCAAAGAAGAGAAAAATGTCCTTAGACTGATGCAAGAGTATATGTAGAGACTTTATTCAGTTTGTGTACCATGGGAACAACTTTTCATCTTAGAACAGGCAACTTTGTGATGCTGACATTGATGCAAATTGTTATATGAATTAAAGGGAAAATTTAGTGGTGTCTTGCCAGGTACTGAGCAACTTTATCTTCCATTGCATCCATCTGAGCTATAGACTTGGATATAATTGTGATGTTACCTTCAGTGTAAAGTAAGAGCTGGTGCTTCCAGGAAAATAAAAGTCCATATTTTTGTCTGTTTTGGTGTATGGTTTTGTTTGCTTTGAAAACAGAAGTTCTATCTTTGACCTATGTGAATCATCCAGTGTAGGTGTCAATAAAAGTGTTTCCAATGTCAGGGCTGGAATGGGCACTTAATGAAGAGAGATTCTAGGAAAAGCCCAGGAATTGCATCATCCTGCAACGGTTTCCCCTATGGATAAACATTGTGACTAATTCATTTTTTAAAAATATTTGATTTTATGGTGTTTTTAGAGTGGCTTGTACAGCCCTTGAATTACAGTGAGAACCTCAAACATTGCTGGGAGAGGAGAGGGCAGCCAGAGCCTCCTAAAAAACCCAGCAGCCCTGAAAAACCCCAGGCCTGGCTTAGCCCCCACAAAGTGGGGAGGCTCTTTTAGCCATGGATTTTACATTCCCATTCAGAGAGAGGAAGAAAAAACGAAAATATAATAAATGACTTATATAGAAACTCATGCTGTGGTGGAAGGGATTTTTGTCTATGTCCTTTTTGTGTCAACCTTTTTTTTATGCCCCACTATCATGTGTGGAAGAGATGGTTTTTTATATCATGTTCTGTTGTCTCAGAAACTGGGGCATAAGCTGCTGTCCTGCTTCAATGTAACAACTTATTTCATCATTCAAGAGGTTTCTTTCCCCATAATTGCTGATGATTTCTGCAAGGCCTAGTCTCAGTCAAAGAGATTTTACTGAAGCGTTTGCCAAAAATAGAAAAGTGATTGTTCAACTTACTGGTAAACTGATGAAGTTTAAAGGGAAAATTAAATCGCCAACAAAATTCACATTATTTACAAAAATAAAAAAATTCATCATCTTTGAGTTTTTAAATAATCCTTCATTGATAGAAGCATAAAATAGCCTTGACCATACTATATAAATCCTCCAATAATTCTGAAACTAGAAATATCATAACCTGTCATAATATTTATCAATAAAAATCCATGATTTTGAGGAACTAATTTTAAAATAAGTACTTCATAAATACTTTCTAAGGTTATATTATCAAAAATTTTACCCTTTAAATAATATTTATACTAGCACAGTACTTAGTTTTGAGAAAAGATTGTACATGTTTGTGGACAAAGGCAAGGACCTCAAAGATCAGGGCACTAATTCAGATTTGTCTTTTGACTGTGCTTTTTACCACTTTCATTCTTTTCTAAGAAAAAAGTGGTTTTTCTTGCTGACTTAGGGACAACATATTCTTTTTTTTATTATTCGAAAGTTTCAACTAAGACCCCAAGTTATTGCATTTTCAAGATTTCTTTCTTTTTTTTTTCTTTTTAATGGGACTGCTATAATTTTTTACTCAAAAATGAAAGGTGGCACTAAAGAAGGAATTTCCAAGCTATTAAGACATTAAGAAAATTAATGACACCAGAGCTCATTGTTTTACTGTCATTGACTGTAGCATTGCAAAGCATATATTACACAAACAATTAATTCTTGGGAGATGCTACAGTTCTTTTATATTCTTTTCTAAATTTCTGTACATTAGGTCATAAATTAGAAGCATGAAACATAGAAATGCAAGTTAATTTTTTGTAAAAAGCTAATGTATTGTAAAAGACTGACCCTGCTCAGGGTCTCCTTTCCCTCTTTCCTTACCAGTTTTGTGCAGCTGCCCATGGATGGGAGCTGAGCCCTAACACTCCTGTGGTTGCACACTGGTCTGGCAAACCACTGGTTATTACAGAAGCAAGGAGAGTATTCTAAAGCTACTTTGGATGTTTTCTCCCTTACAATGTTATTTTCTATGCTGCAAGATGGAGCTAAAGCTTTTTCTCCCCTGAGGAACAATCAGGAACAATTCTTTCTCCATTGTCTATCATCAGAAACAACAGATTTTCAAAACTTTGACAAAAAAAGAGTGACTGAGATATTTGAATTCTGGACAAGTGGTGGCCTGGAGAAGCTATTTAAAATTCTCTTCCAGGATGTGTTTTCTATGCATGGGCATTTTATATTTCCACATCAGATTAGTATTGAAAGGAACATTTGTTCTAGATGGCCTTTCCATAGAGTACTTTGGAACAGCAAATGTTGGAGCATAAAGAGCAAAAAGACTGGATGAATTTTGGGTCAGATGTAAGTGGGTTTTAGGATTTTCTCCTGAATCCTTTCCTTGATGAGGTTTTCTGTGAAAAAATCCTGCTGCTAGCAGGCTGTATGTGCCCACAGAAAAAGCAAATGGAATACCCCAAAAAAAGCAAATTCCATTTTGTCTACATGTTTGTTTTTTTTTTTTTTTTAATTTTCCTGCTTTGTTAACCCATGTCAGCATCTGTTCCAATGCCTTTTAGCAGTAAGTGCTTTCTTCTCCCTCAGAGTGTTTCTGTGCAGGCAGGAGGTGCTTTTGGGTCTGATGTGCACTCCAAGATTTTCTGTGGAGGAACTGGTGCTGCCATCCCTGCTTAGAGCAGGAGGGAAATAATTCAGGCAGGACCTGAATTACCAAGGTAATTCTTGTTCTAGTTTGGGTGTGGATGGACCTCAGTGTCCCTGATGCCAGAGCTGAACCTGAAACCCAGGCAATCCTTAATCACTGCTGGAGATGCAGAAGAAATAAGTGAGGTGCTGGAGCTGCAAGGGTCATGTCTCTGTGTAATGCAGTGGTGGGAAAGAAGGTAAAAAGAAAAAGTGGAAAGAAGGAAAAGAAAAAGTGCAAGGAAGGCTTAAAGAAGTTCCAGCCTTATAACCTGCAAAAAACAGAGGAGAATTTCAAAGGAAGAGGTCAAATGGACTGGGGTCCAAGGCAGCTGCGTGGTTGAGTGCCCAGCCAAAGGAGGGCTCTGGCAAGGATGTGACAATAAGTGAATATTGGCATATTTCTCTGAATAGAAAAGGAAGCACATGCTTCTAATTCTTTCACATAATGCATTCAAAACATATGCTTGATAACCATGGAGAACATTTGATGGAGTGTTTACAGAACAATAGGCAGAACAATTAAGATAACAGAATGCTGTGTGTCCCTGGAACTGCTCCTATTTCCCCCATACCCCTTTGCCTTTGTTCTGCTGGGTTTTTTTCCATTCTTAAAAGAGATTTTTGCTCTTCTGGCAATTTGGTCTGATTTTAAATTTTTCAGCAAACCATTTTATTCTTGTGGACAATATATTTTCCATCTTTTACAAATTTCTGCTGAATAGCTGGGTTTGAGCTTGAGCTTTGTTTTCCCCCTATTCCCCTGAATTCGACCAAGTTTAAAATAAACACAAATTTTAAAAAGTAGCAAGAAAATAAACAAAATGTATACAGTTTTGTAATACCTGTGTCAACATGAAAATCCTGAAGTTCAAGTCCCAAACAGATTTGTCTGTGACATTTCCCTTCATCTGAAAGATAGGTGAATCAGGAGCTCTGAATCAGTTTCAGTCTCATTATCCTGAGACTGATGCTGTGGTATAAAAGTGTTTCTATGGCATCACAAGAGTTCTCTGACACCATCTAAAAGCTTTGTGTTTAGGTTTGCTTGGTTTTTGCTTTAGAAATATCAGTTCAGATACCTGCAGATTAAGGACAATAAGCAGCTGCTTATGAGGAGAGTGTCTCAAAAGACAATAAATATCTTGATGTGCTTAAATGTCCTCACTTCATATCACAGATGACAGATGTTTTCATTGGTGTGATGAAGCAGCCTGGGAAAGAGAGGAGGGTTGGAGAAACAGTTTAAGACAAATGTTTTTAAACTTTTAAAATATTTATCTACCAAATAGAATTTAAAATAACCTGTTTATTTTTAGATTTTGTGCATTGCATGTATTTTGAGAATATTTCCATGTGAGAGCAATAACAAGAAGAATTTCTCATTAAAGTTACCTCAATGGAATCTTTTGAAAGAACAGAATGAATACTGCTTTTGGCATAGCATATGAAGGGATTAAATGTTACATATTTGAAGTAATGTATAGCATCTATTAGAGATAATAAAAGTCTTTATTCTCAGTTAAAGGCATAAATGCTATGTTATTTCCTTTTTGTTTGCTTGGTACGTAAAAAATTTTTACCTGGTTATATTAAATTATTACATGACAGTTTTAGCTGGATGGAGAATATTAACTTTTTTTTTAGTCTCTTAGATTATAATCACAGCAAAATTCTAACTGTAATGGACTGTATTTCAAAGTTCTAAAGACTATTCAGATAGTCTGGAAGGTCCGAATTAGTGCCAAATAACCTGGTTTGATTTGTCTGTACCAGTCTAGAAAATCCATGGTAAAAAACAGACTACAGCAGTTCTGGAAAAGCTGGAGTTACAGCCCACAACAGCTGTGATAGAAAAGTGAAAAGTTAAAAAGTTTTACTTTTATCCCCTTCTCAAAGGAGAAAATATACTTAAAATTCAGCTCTGTACTAGATTTGGTTAAGCTGTGTGTGCAGGGTTGCTAAAGAGGCTGAGAAGGGCAATCTAGTATTGCAGTCATGCTGAAGTTTGTACACTGGGTTTTGCTTCATAAATAATGTGAATTTGGGCAAATCAAAGTTCAGCTATCAGAAATTTCAGAAGTGGGAAAATGAAATTTTCACAGATTAGATTAAAAGGATAGCTCAGGTAATGTGAGTATTTTAATACAGGCAAACAAGGAGTACAACTGACACTTGTTTCTAGTGCAGTGCCATTATGATAAGGTCAATAAATTATGGGTCCCTTTCATTAGCCCCCACCAAACACTACAAATAAAATAGGAAAATAAGTTGTAAACAGATGGAAATGCATTTTTGAAGCTCCTAACAAATTTAATTTGACCTTATGCGATATGAATGTAGCACTTTTTATTTACAAAATACATTTTAAAAAATAATTCAGATAATAATGGTGTTGTGGTTGAAACTTTGCTGGGAATTAAACAACTCACTCAATGCTGCCAACCCTTCTATCCTCCCTAGCCACTTCTCCCCAGAGAAGGGATGGGGAGGAGAATCAAAATAAAACTTGTAGGATGAGACAAGAACAGTTTAATAATTGAAAATAAAATACAGCCATAATGGTAAATTTGAATAATAATGGTGACATTAAGAAGCAAAACCAAGTGATTTCATGCACAATGCAATTGCTGACCAATACCAGACTTGCCTTCCCAATCCCCAATTTTCCCCCCTTCCAGGTAACTCCTCTCAGTTTATATATTGGACATGACATTTTATGGTGTGGAAAGGCCCTTTGGTCACTTTGGGTCACCTGTCCTGGCTGTGCTCCCTTCCAGGTGTTTTTGGATCCTCAGTGACAGAGCATGAGGCAAGAAGAAAAGTCCTTGACATCCAAAACATCAGTGTCTTATCATTCTCATTCTGAATCCAAACCACAGCCCTGTAACCACTCCTGAGAAGGAATTAACTCTGGCCTAGCTGAAACCAGGACAAATGGTAAGGACAATTTTCTCTCAACTGGAAATTTTAATGTTCCTTATCCCAGGTAGAGCAAAGGTTTTTTGTGTGACTTAATTTTTCTGTTGTCATACCTTAGTGCATGCAGTAAGACACTGCAGTGTTTCTGAATTTTCCAAGAATGCAATTTTCACTGAAGTCATTGAAATATTACTGCAGTGATTTCACAGTTGACAAATTAGCAGCCACATTCCCTGACTTAACTTGTGTTGAATGTGCATTACATTTGGGATTCTTCTCTTTTTTAATTAGTAAATTTTTTATACAGGAGGAGTAAACAAGAAACCTAGAGAGAATGCTAACAGCTTATATTTCCAATAGCATGAAGCTATGTATAAATATGACATGATGCATCCACTTCCCCTATGGAGCAAATATTTGTAATTGTCAGGATGATTGATGTTGAAATAATAATCAGCTTTTCTTTGTTGCAATTTCAGAGAGAAGCCATAATTAGATGTGACAAATACTTTGGAATTGACCTGACTGTCTTTAAAAACTTCCATAAGTAATCTCAGTGGGAGAGGCACATGCTAAGAGATTATTTCAGTTTGAAAAGGAAGAAATTTTTCTTTCACTGTTCACTGTACATTTGACAATAAATAATGGGGATTTCATTGTAGCATTTTTGGATATTTACATAATGGTTTGAAATGTGGTTGTGAAGAAAGAGTGGTAGACACTCTAATTTACTTGCTAAACAGTTCCATCAGGCTTTTATTGAGCTTTTCTTATTTCTTGTAAGATATACAAAGTGACAGTTTCATCTCAAGATTTTGCACTGGAATAACTGTGTTTGTAAGAAATCTCTTTATCTTGCACATATTTTGTCTTTCATTCCATAAAATCTTATATACTCTAAGTACCTTTTTATTTGAAATTTCCAGCAGACTGCTCATTTTCAACTCAAACATACACACACATGCAGGCTGTTCATGGCTGAGTACCATCTTTGAGTGATGTATTTCATTTATAAAGGAGACCCTGCCTTGGCAGATCAGATGAAAAATCAGAATATACTCTGCACCCACTCTGGAGATGGTCCCTGCTCAAGCAGGGTCCCTTAGAGGTGGTTACTCAGTACCAGGTCCAGATGGCTTTTGAATATCTCCAAGGAGGGAGACTCCACAACCTCCTAGGCCAATCTGGGACAATGGTCAGCCACTCTCTCAAGGAAAACAGCACTCCAATGTGGTCAGACAGACCCCTCTGTGTTTCAGGTTGGGGCTGTTGCCTCTCAATGTGAGCTGCTCAATAAGTTTTTGCAGAAAATAAAAGCAGAAATGTCATCTCTGTTACACCTAACACCTACAGATAAAAAAGTGACAAAAAGGCCAGCTACTTGCTGAAAACTTTGTAGTCTAAGTAAATGCCTCTCTGTTGCTGTTGTCAGTTGAAGAACTCCCTAAATTAATTTGTCCTTGGGAAGTAGTAGTGGTGTGGTCTTTATTTCAAGAAACCTTTCTATCAAGCTTTTTGACTCCAGGGGAAAAAGACCAAAAAAACCCTCTTATCATCTTCTTTTCTTATATATGAGAGACTGTCAAGTCTGTACATGCCATGGCCTCTGCCTTTTTACCTTCTAGGTGATATATCTTTAGTTTATGAAAATGCTCGTTTTTACACCCACTTCTGTAGCACTGCACTGCTTCTCAGCAGCCTGCCTGCAGCAGCTGCATACTGATGTCAAATGGACATCAAATTATTTGGTTTGTGTGTGCCCATGTCATACAGTAACAGGATAGTGTTCCATGCTCTCTCTCTTTCTTTTGAATTTCAATTAAATACCCTGTCGCATTCCAGCCCCCACCAGCAATCTCCAATACAAAAGTGGGTTGTGGATTTGATGCAGCCTTGAGTAAAATTGGCTTAATGTCAATTTCAAATTTACTTCCTGCTGTGTTCTTCTCCAGGGATGGTGTCTGCACAGGACTGGGCAGGTTTTAGTGCTGTGTTTTAGGGTCTTGGTTCTGCTTTGTTAGTTCCAAAGGGGTGTGATATATCTATAACAAAGACTGAGAGCCATTAGAGCCCCACATTCTGTTGACAGTACCATTTTACACAGTAGTTTATTGCCTGCATGTTATCTTTCAGGAGAGCAGGAAGCATCATTGATTTTAACTTGACTTTTCTTTTGTTCAGCTTAGCAAACAGATATTGTGAAAAAACTCTCACAGCTTTAGCTAAAATTCTTTCCTTTATATGTCACAAATGACTGGGTCAGGCTCAAAATATAGCCCTCTGTGAAAAATGGATGCAGAGCCATAGTGTGAGTATGGCTGTTGAGGGAGTTTTCCTTAGACTTTACTAAAATATTTAATTTAAAAAATAAGATGAATCCTGACACTATTGAAACCTCTGAGACAGCAGTATTTTACTGTTTCATAAGGACTGGTGAATGCAATTCACAAATATCATTTTCATTTGTCCTAGATCTGCCAACCTTCCTTCTGCTAAGCTTTTATGTCATTAAACTCCTATTCCTATCACAGCTGCAATCAAAGTAACAGGGTAAAAAGTGCTTTCCTAATTTGAACTAGACTTGATATTTTTTTAAGCTCTCTTTGTATTTTGGGAGTGTGTATTAGCTGTGAGCAAGAAGATGGTGAGTGACAGGGATCTTACAAACAGCTCACAGCACTGAGAGGAGTGTGACCAGTGGCTTCATTTCTGCAGAAAACCTGTACTGTGATGTGGCTCTGCCAAAACACAGACAGGCCAAAAATTCTAAAAGGGTTTTCATTGTTTTTGGCTGCTACTTTCCCTCTCAGCCTTAAATCTACATTAAAAACACTTTGAGAGGCTGTAAGGACTTAAAGATCACGCTTGCCTGTCTCAAACACAGTTACCACTGAAGGACTTTGCCATGGGATGGGCACAAAATGACAGGATGGATCTGCCTCCAGGCCTGGTGAGGTTCTGGCTATCACATCCTGGGTAATGCATCCAGAAAAAATTCCCACTGTGGCAAACTTTGTAAAAGAAGCAACGGCTCATCTGTGACCACCAAAGACATTCCTTTAATTTAACCCGTAGAATAAGAGAACTGTGCAGCCAATGATCATCAGTTCCTTTGTTTGCTAAAATGTATAAATGGTGAAACAAATCAGAAGTGTGTATAATGAAGATTGGTTAATTAAAACAATTAAATGTGACCATTTTGTCCATTTGTTTGACGCCCTTAAGCTGTGATAATTCTACAGTGTGTGTAGCTACTTTACTATTTAATGCTAGATCATTTTAAAGAATGGATTGATCTATTCATGTTTATAGCAAGGTAAGGATTAAAATACTCTGCTTGACTGATTGAAGATTTCCTGTCTTGTTGAGGATCTCTGAATATATTAAATAAAATGAAAAACTGATTAATACTCCCCTCTTATGTCTTCTCTAACCACTGGGTTTATCCTCTATTTTTCTCTTGTTTTGTGAGTCTAGTCCTTCTCTCATTTGCTTTTCTTCCTAGTATGAAACTAAAATGTCCCAGAAAATCTTTAGCTTTAAAAGTACTTAGAATTGGCTTAATGCAGCAGCCAGATAAGCCATCAATTATTCTAGTTACATTAACCCCTATTTCCTTTAACAAAGAGAAATGGGAAGTGATATTCCATAGAATAAGGCTGTCTTGTCACCTTCTTGTAGCTTGGCATAGATTTTCAGCCCATATTTAACATCCTTCTCTGTGTTTATGTGGCGTTCAGTCTTCAGACAAGAAATCTTGTCCCTATTAAAAGAGTTCAGAGGTGTTACTTTCTGGCACTGTAGGACTGACCCCTCCAGTGATTTTTCTGCGATTTTCTGGGGTGGGTATAATTGTTCAGAGGATTTGTCTGACCACTGAGTGGTATAAATTAGTCTTGCTTTGTTCTTTATATTTTATATGAAAACACCTGTAGAGACATAAAGATTCAGGAAGTTTTAAATTATCATAGACTTATAGAATGTGCTGAGTTGGAAGGGGCCCTTCAGGACCATCCAGTCCAGCTCTTGGCCTTCCACAGAACAACCAACCCAAGGCTCACAGCGTGTGCCTGCGACTGTTGTCCAAATGCTTCTTCAACTGTGTCAGGCTTGGTGCTGTGAGCACTGCCCTGGGGAGCCTGTTGCAGGGCCCAAGCACCCTCTGGGTGAAAAACTTTCCTGATATCCAGACTAAAGCTCCTCTGACTCATCTTCATGTCATTTCCTCTAGTTTTGTTACTGTTTATGAGATTGAGGAGAAATCTGGCACTGTTATAAAGTTTTGGGTTCAAGGAATATGCCAAAAAACACCTGGGAAGCCCATCCATGTGGTATCATGCATAGGCATCACTGTGCCAAGTATTGTCTCAACACCAATTTTTTATGGGTGAGGAACATCATTCCCTATGTTTTGTCTATTTCTATTCTCTCTGAGACTCAGAAATTTAAATTCAGAATATGCACTTTCCATGACACTGTTGTGGGTTTTTTTTATCCATTCCATTGCTAAACTTCTTACTGCTCAAACTTGCTTACTGTTCCAAGAACTGGCCATTTTCAAACTGTTTTGTAAGCTTCAATATCACTGGATGGACTACTGGAGATAAGGAATTCTTAGTGCTATCTTACTGGGATGTTGATGCCATGGCATCATTTTGTTCTCCCTATCAAAACAGCATGGATTTTTTTCTCACACTGCTCCTGCTTTTTTCCTTGTAAGTTCTTAAATTCACTGACAGTTTAACTGATCAGTGTGACAAAAATTTGGTTTAACCACTGACTCTTATAAATGCTATAGGCTGAAGCAAAGCATCTTTTCAACAGCTCTTGGAGAACTGAGATTAAAAGCAATCAAAGAATACAGATATTTCTTGACTTGGGGGTGTGTTTGAACACATGGAGCAGAAAAGTCTCATACAAATCTTGTTAGGTGAAGAGATCATCTTCCACAAACCCAAAAAAACTACTATAAATGAAACTGATACCTCTGAATTTGGAACTTTCTTTGAAGTTTGTTTCATAAAATTGGTTTTCAGCCCTACAAGGTATTTTAAACTGTCAACATTCCTGCCCGTTTTTATTTCCTGTCAGCGCCACGATATCACTGCCATGAATCAAGGGCATGCAGTGGTGATGATCAGAAAGAGCTCAGCCAGAAAAGTCCCTGTGTTACAGGGCCTGGGCAGCTATCACCTGAGAACATGTGAATTAATGGTGGAAGCTTCATTGCTTCAGTGGCTGACACAGAAAAAAATGATTTGGCAGCTGAAAACACCAGGAGAGAATCTTGTCCTTTCTTGAATGCATTTTCTCCTTTTTGAGCTGTAGAATGTCAGAAGAGCTAAAAGCACACAGAAAGATCAAAAATAGGTGTGTGGGTGACTGTAAATACTCTCTTTTCAAGCTCTGTTACATGATAGCAGTAGTAAACTGGTGTAGGTTTATTAGCATTAATATCCACAACTACATGTGCTTTTCAAGAAATAGGAGTGTTTTAGATCACTCCTACCAAAAGAATGACATGTATTCATACGTATATTTCATAAACATCAAAATTTTTTCATCGCCTTGAACTGCAAGAGCTTTGCCTTTAATTAGCTCTAATGAATCTATTCCATCCTCTTTCTGCTTCTGCCCACCTCTTGTTTTAGGCAGTATCTTAGGTTGGTGTCTGCACCTTGTGCTGGAAGGATGATCCCCAGCAGGTGAGGAAGGTCATTTGAGCTGTCACCCATCAAGGACAGTGTGTGAAATTCCTGAGATCTCCTGGGCACAGCCCTGAGGTGCCTCCAACCCCAGTTCTCCTGATGCAGAAATGTGACAGCAACTTAATTTAAGGGATACCAGCTGAAATTGGGTAATATTTCATTTTTTACTCTCTTATTGGAACTGTCAGTTCTTCAAGTTGATATTTCGACCTTGCCTTTGTTCCTTCTTAAGGGAAAATGACCAAAAGTTCATCTCCTTTACACTCTCTGCATTCTCCTCTCCTGCATACATAGGTAAGGCTGAGTCTGCCCCCAACAGAAAAATTTGCTCTTTATGCATTTTTTTTTTGCCACAGACCAGACACTGTTGCTGCAGTACAGAACCAATTTCATCCTTGTCAGGCAAAACAATTTACTGCTTAATTAAAAAGTAGCCCAATTTAGAGCTTCCAAATAAAACATGCAAATTACAATGCCATTCTTACCTTTTAGGCTTTAGGCCAAGGCCACTGCCCACTTTGAAAAATAATTCTCCTTCCTCATAGCTGTCCTGTTTTTTCAGTGCCCTAAAATGAATACAGGATGCTACTGCTCTCAACAAAGCTGTTTTTTTCTTTAATGTCAATACTAGCCAGCACAAATCTGGGAGCCTAAAAAGAGATTTTTAGTCTCAGTCTCCCTGTTTAGATGGGCTGAGATTGTAGGCAATAACAACTAAAGCATTTTACCTCTCATTACTGGACACATATTTTTTGATGTAATTCTAATCCTAGAAATTCTAATTCATTTTCCATATATTTCTAATTCTAGAAAAAGGCTGAAAGACAGAGATGCAGTATTTTTGCAGTGAATACTGTCCAAAAGGAAGCAGAATTCTGTGAAGAGTTTTTTGAGGTCCCAAGTGGCTGATAAACCATACATAAATTAATATAATGGAAATTTAGCTTTCTAAGAAACAGAAAGGAAATATGCAGAAAAGCTGTTAAAAGAAGATTATAAAAATTTATGATAGTCTTAATAGAATTTATGTTACTGCATTTTCCTCTACACTTTATCTATATTATGGGAGACAATGGTCTTTATCTGGGATTGAATATAAGCTGATTTCCAAAGTATTATTTCCAAGAACTTTTTACAATGTTGTAGGTCCCATGTAGTGAATATACAAGATTTTCACATAGGGACATTAACATAATATGATGTTTGCCCAAGATCAGTTTTTATACCCATTTTACAATGGTTCTATATGATCCTAAGCAACTCACAACATTTTTTGTTGTGTTCTGAACTGAAGGATATATCAGACAGGTCCTTCCAACCTGAATTATCACTTTATTGTATGGTCCTATCTTGAGGCAACTTGATTTTGCCATGCCCAAGCAGTCTAGTTTATTTCACGTGAGCTTAGATGGACACATGGTCCTGAATTGCAGGTGTGATAAGACTTTGTGATGGAAAATAAATTCCTTTTTATCAAGCCAATAAAACATAAAAACTGTATTTTATGCTTTAACATTAAATTTTAATTTTTTCCCAAACTCAGGCCTTATGAGTTTTGGATTAGTTCCATTTTTGAAAGTAATGTGGTATTTTTGTGCTTCACTGTTTGTATAAAATAGTGCAATGGTCTGGTGTTGCAAAGTAAATGTGTGTTTATGAACTAGTAATAGCTACTAATATAGTGGAAAGTCCTTGAGGAAATTAATAATTCTGTAACAGGATTTTAATCATGGAAAGGGAAGAAGGCATTGGATTACATATTTAATAAGGGAGATAAAACCCAGAGGTGGGTGTCTTCTCATAGGGTGGAAAAGCTCCATCCCCTGAGCTGATTTGATTCACAGAATCACAGAATGGGTCAGGTTGGAGGGACCTCAGGGGGTGATCTGATCAAGAAAGAGGAGGTGACCATGTAATCCAGGCAATGTCCCTGTGTCCCGTGTCCATGGACACATGCAATGGATACACACAGACCAGAGGGGATTTAATGCTGAGTGGACAACTTCTTACCTTTTCTGTGCATCACTACCAAGCTTAATGTTTCCTGAAAGGAAAAAAGCTTTCCTTTTTTTCTGAATTTAATAGCTTTTAATGAAATCTTCTCTCAACAAGAGTATCACGCTAACTGCTCAGAAGAGAAGCAAAGTAAAACTTTCAGATAAATACCATATATTAATTAAAATTGCTTGGATGGAATTAAAGCTCAAGCAAAGTTTCCATCTCCCTAAGATCTGATCCATTGCAAAATTAGGCCTTCATTTACTTCCACACAATACTAGTTCTCTGAAATTAGTTTGCACTGATGTGAGAACAGATTTTGGCCCATTCTTAAAAAAAAAATCACACACAAAAAACCCCCCCAAACGATTATATATATATATATGCATATATGTATATTTAAAGATCGATTTTATTTATATATGCAATCCATTAAAGGAGTTTAAATAGAGTAGGATGACCAGGATTTTTTTAATACAGTCTCTTTCTTCTTCATGGAGTTTTCTTGTGTATGTATACCATACATTCCCAGGTTCTAGTTTATGCAGGTTATGTGTGGTATAAAATGTCATTAAAGGTGGTAGGTTTGCATATTCATCTAATAAATATTAACTAATATTATACTATTTTGTATATCTTTGTGTATATATATATATATACATATATATATATATATATGTAATACTGATACAGAAATAACTAATTTCAATAGAATAAATCTTTGGTTTATGTTCTGTTAGTGTGATTTAAACAAGTCAGCAAAGTTTGTGATAGGTTGTTCTCCTTAACAGGCATGAAAAGCAATTATTATTGTGTTACGTATTGTGCAAAATAGAAAAATGTGTACTATGTAGGCATGGCAAAAAAAAAAAATTAAAACTAAAATTGAATTGTAGACTCCACCTACAGTTCTTCAGCTCTTGGATCACCATCGCAGGAAGGACATGGAGCTGCTGGAGTGAGTCCAGAGGAGGGACACCAAGGTGATCAGAAGGCTGGAGATCCTTCTCCTGCAAGGAAAGGGTGAGAGAATTGGGATTGCTCAGTCTGGAAAGGAGAAGGCTTTGGTTTGACCTAATTGTGGCCCTCAAGCACCTGAAGGGAACTTACAGCAAGGTAGAGAATTACTTTTAACAAGAGCATGTTGTGATGGGAAAAGGAGAAATGTGTTCAAATTGAAAGAGAGTAGGTTTAGATTGGATATTAGGGAAAAATTCTTTACAGTGAAGATTTTGAGGCTCTAGAACAGGTTTTCCAGAGATTCCAGAGATGTGGATGCTCCATCCCTGGGGCTCTGGTCTAGTGGAAGGTGTCCTTGCCTATGGCAATGGTGGTTGGCACGAGATCAGCTTCTAGGTCCCCTTCCAACCCAAACCATTCTATGATTCTATAAAAAAATATGGATGTCTTTTTTTTTTTTGTATAAGCTCCAGTCACTTTATGAGAACAACCAGGTTGCAAAATCCTGTCAGAGATGTCATCTTTTCTTGAACCAAAACCTCTGTCCTCGGTGGCCCCTTTCAGCCTGCAGTGTAGTACAACAGTCACTGTCACTGTAGGCTTACAATGTACAGAAAGATTTTATTTTTCATGTAGTATAAAATCTGATAAAAGAGTATGTACATTTCTCTCAGAGAAAAAAAAAAAGACTTTGTCTATGAAATTGTAAATCACCAGTATTTACTTTAAATTTTAATGAAATCCAATAGGGTACAGACTGCATAAAACATTTTAAACCATTTCTCTGTACATTTGGAAAAGTATAAATAGATAGGTCTTTACTCTGACTCTGTATTTTAGTTATTTAATAAAGTTTTCATAGGGAAAAAATTTATGCAGGAAAATAAACTTATTTTGGAATAAGATGGCAAAGCCTCAAAAAATATCTTTACAAGTCATACCAGAGGGGGATTGTTTATGTGTCTGCTGAGTGAAAAGAACATACAAATGAGTTATTGCTGTTAGGCAAATGGCTCAGCTTGTAAAAAGGTAAAAGCAGAATTGTTTTTAATGCAAAGTGCTGTAGGAACACTTGCAGGCAATCAACATGTGCTTGATGCCATTCCTGAGGTAGATAATGACCCTGTAGTGGCCATGAATCTCCTGATAAGACAGGCTTAAACAGCTGAACATGCCTAGTTTATATTTGAAATGGGTTCAGGGCACTTTTGCTTTGAACCTTTGACTCATTCCCAATGAAAATATTTCCAACATGTGCACAAGTCTTCACTACCGTTCACCTGTGCTTTCACTGATGGTCAAAATTTCAATGGCCTCTGGACATTGTCCAGGTTGAGCTGCTCAGAACAGAAAAGGATTCAATAGGAAAATAAGTATATCAAGCCATTTGATATTGAACTTTTTTTCCAGCCTTCATATTTGCATAATTTAAAATAAATTAGGAGTATTTTTTAGGCAAAGGAGACTTGTTGTACACATTGACATCTAGTAAGTGATGTTTAAAACATTTTTATTTGGATATTGACAAAAAGCAGTTGTAAAATGCTGCAAAAGACTGGAAAATTAGAATGTGTTTTACTTTTCCAAGTTTCTATCTAGCCTTTACGTGCAGAGGGTCTATTCCCATGTTACCAGCAATAATAAAATGTTAGGCCTAGTAGATGAGAGGGAGAGTAACAGATATTGGCTACGTGGAGTTTAGAAAAGCTTTCAATGCTGTGTCCCATAAGATCCTCACAGAGAAGTTAAAACCCTGTGGAAATCTGAGTGGGAATCTTATTAACATACATAAATACTACAGGAAAATATACAAGGAGGATGAACCCAGGCTGTCTCGTGGTGCCTAGGACAAGGACCATGGGCAATGGACAAAACCAGGACCACAGGAAGTTTCATGTGAATATCAGGAAACACTTTTTACTGTGGGGGTTGCTGAACACCTGCGCAGGTTACCCACAGAGGTTGTGGAGTCTCCATCTGTGGATTTACTCAAAACCTGTCTTGACATGGTCCTGAACAACAGGTTTTGTAGGGAGCTGTTCCACAGGTTACTGCCAACCTCAACCATTCAATGTTTTTCTGTGATGCAGGAGTGAAAAAAAACCCACCAGAACCTGAGCACAGCCACATACAGAAGTGTTTTCCATTTCACATAACAGGAGAGTAATAGAATGAACACTCCTTAGAAGTTGTCTATGTTTCAAATATTTCAAAAGTAGAAATAGTTGGTTTTGGTTTTTTTTTTTTTTTTTTTTTTTTGTTGTTGTTGTTTTGTTTTGTTTTTTTGCTTTTTTAATACAGAACCATGGAGCTACAGTGCATATTAAGGCTAAGGTACATGGTAAGGATGAACTATAAATACAGCAGAGGAGGAATGGGGCCTTTGTGTGTTCTAGACTTCCCCTAAATGAAGAGTTGTTTGTTCTACCTTTAAAAGCATCCATTAAATATTTTCTTTGGATAGATATCATGAAAGTTTTTTCTCACTCTTTGGGGGAGACTGTGCTTTTTATAAACATGCTGGTAATTTCCATCATACCTCCCATGGTTCCTCAGCAGAATACTGCATCCTTTATGGCAATCCAGTTTTTCCCTTATGGCAGACAGCTCCAGAAGGGTGATATCCAAGAACAGCCAAGAGACCCTTCATAATGAAAAATAGTTCCCAGATACACTTCCAGACTCAAAAGTGAAAAATAATAGATTTGTTCCTCTGTTTCTTTAGAAAGCAATAATAAAAGGACAATGTATCTATATCCCAAAAGAGATAAGGTTTATCCCTATCTGAATTTGAAACATCAAGTGAAGTAGGAAGGAAATTCAGACATGTCTGTAATTAAAAAAAAAAAAAAAATTAAAAGTCTAGCTTTGTTTGTTTTTAAGTGTGGTACGGAGAAACATATTTAGAAACCAGCCACAAGGCAGTAAAATTGATTTCTGGTTTATCTGGTATAACTCTGAGTCTCTCACTGAGCTTGGAAATAATTGATTGCTCGAAGCCTTGTAGCAGTAGTTAAAAATTGATAAATGCTAAAGCCAGCACAGTGTTTTATAGATTCCCAAGAATTGTGGAGCCTCCATATTTCTTTCTCATCACCAGCTCTAGATCATGTGGTGAAATTTAAAAGACACTTCATCTTACCCTTAGTAAATTATATTCAGCAAGTCTAAGACCTTGTACTGTGGGATGGAAAGCAAAATCTTTAGTCACACAGCACTGATAAGTAACATATGAAGTCAAGCATGTTTTTGCAGGTTAGCCTAGTGGTTTAGATCAGCTGATTAGATTACAGTAAAAACTTACAAAATGTCTATGTATGTAATTAGGGTTTGTTAAATCCTAAGGGATGTTTAGAAGAATTATTGGTATGGATAGCAACAATGTTTGTAAGTAAATAAAACTGCTGTACTAAATAAAGAAATAAACTCTGTTAAAAAAATCAGTATAAGGTCCCATTTGGCAAAGAAATTCTTCAAGTTTTCATTAATATAAGTTTCCTTTATTAATGCAGGAATTTGGTTTTATATATCAGCTGACCTCTATACTGGGGCACGTGTTCTGGTGCTATATGCACCTTAGTACAAATTGTCACAGCCCAGTGATGTTTCTTCCACATCGAATTAGTAAATAAATATCTTAGTTTCATAGTTATTCACTAAAATAAGAAAAAGCAATAAATGAAAGAATTGATTATTGAGGCAAATTTCACTACTAGTTCCTTACCTGAGTAAAAATACATCAGGCAACAGAACTCAGCCTCTCACACTTCTATTTAGAGCTAGAGATCAAATTATTTATTTGCTGACTATTTTGCCAAGCAAACAAAAATATTTTAAATTGTTTCTGTAAACTCAGCAACTCAGCACTTCGCTTCAACATTGCTGGCTACATCTGGGAGCAAACTGCAGTTTTCCTTTGCAGATGAGTGAGACAAGTGATTAGCATCAAAATAGTCTGTTTATTCGTGAAAATCCTGCTTTCTGAGGCTGTTTTCTGGGATGAAGTTGATCTTCAAGTCAGACCAGCTCTTGCATGACAGAGTCCATAACATTTCACACTGCAATGCTTGTAGCACCCCCAACGGCCTTAGGAACACTGCAGTGTATTGCTATCTTTCTGTCAGCATTATTAATGTTTTAGAACAGCTAATGTGATGAAGACTTGAAACATAATTACAATAATGATGGAATCAAATCCTCGTCCTCCTCTTGCTCCTTCATTTTCTACTTTAGGACTGTTTTATCTTCTGCCTTGAAAGAGAGGATGGAGAGGGAAAGAAATACAGGCAAACACAACCATATTCTGAAGGAGCTGCTTTCTCACCAAATCACATGGCACTGAATAAACCCGAATTAAAATGTCCTTGGGGGGAACTGATTTTATATTTTTCATCAGGTTCTTCTTCCCCCATTTCAACTCCAAATCATGCTGGGGTGTCATCTGGAGCTCCATCAGGATTGTGGAGTGTGTGAGGTCTCAGCTTCCTGGTTTTCCTGCACTGTTTTCCAACTCAATTAGCTTCAGTACTCCAGTTTCAGTGGTGCTGGCAAAATAGATACTAAACACACAGCTTTGCAGCTAAAAGTGCTACATTCTTCTCATGCAAATAAGTGTATGTCTTTGAGTTTCATCAGCTTTGTGCTAGGTGAGGTATTTTAATATAATCAGCATTACCTGGGCTACAAGGTGCGGTGATGGCTTCTCACCATGCGTTTCTTGCTGAAGAATGTTAATGCTGCTTTTAAAAATGCACAATTCTACATGTATCAAACTGAATTAAGTTATAAACATAATGGAATTCTTTCCAAAAGGCCAGAAACTTTTGCTTGGCCCAAACACTTAGAATTTAGATGCTAAGATACACTTAATCTCTTTGTTCTTTGCATGCCCCAATAAAATGTTTATTTGTACAGTTTTTAAACAAAAACCTCTTTAAACTTGAGTATTTTGAATTATCAGAAATCTAATGTCTTTTACGCAAATCACTGATTTTTTATTGGCAGTGAATTTGCCCTGGGAAAGAGTGGCCCCAGTTGAACAGTAAGGCTCTGATTTTCTGTTTCCATCTTTCTTCAGCTTTTAGGGCTTCATTGGGTGCACAGTTTCATAGGAGGGACACATTCAGATTCAATTCTGTGCTTAAATATACATGACACCCCCAAATGCAACACTGTGTTGAGATGCTGTGCAAACCCTGCATGTAATCAATCCTCCTAATGTCATATCCCACTAAAAGTAGACAAGTAATAGCATAGGGTTAAAAACACACAAGCAAGCAAAAAAACATTTTTTACTGCAGAAACCTCTTGCAGGTTAATAAGCAGTTTTTTGGAAGAATCTCCTGATTTTTCTAAAAGCTGAATTTAAAAGTTGTCAAATTTGTAACTGTCAGAAAAACCCAATTGAAAGATAAGCTGAGAACCATAAGTTTTTTCTCAAAGCTCTAAGTTGTCTTTATCTAAAAAGAAACGTGATGAATCATCACATTTGCACAGTTCTTTTCTTCAAATATTTTCCATTTCTTCACAATTCAGATCACTCTGTTGCAATAAGCATATATTGTCATTATGTGACTTAAAGTATTGCCATATGATTTGACAGAATCTTTCATTATGGAATCTAATTTCATTCTTTTGAATTTAAATTACTCCTTACTCATTACATGTCTTTTCTTTAACTTTCATTATAGGCATTTTTCTTTTGATAACTCACAAGCATCCATAACTTCTGATAACTTTGTCTCCAAGGACAGAAAGATAAATAGGGTATCCTTAAATAGTTGTAATCTTCTTGATCTTGAAAATACAACTATATATTATGATGGGTGTTTAGAAGCATACAAACAGGGAAAAAAAGCTGATTAATTGCTCTTTAAACAGATCTAGCATTAGAAATGCAGATAATATCTAATAGTGAGCTAAAATCTTCAAGTAGTTGTCAAGCATGTTTGCACACAATATTTAAAACTTGAATCATGTTGTGTTGTAAGACCACATAAACAAAAGCTGTAAAAACTACTTCATGTTTTATCTGAAAAAGGGGAGAAAGGGTATTGTAAAAGCAGGTCCACCGATGAGGGGAGAGAATGATGCATCTGACTCCATGTTCTGAGAAGGCTAATTTATTACTTTATTATACTATATCATATTAAAGAATACTATACTATACTAAAGAATACAGAAAAGATACTTACTCAAATGCTAAAAAGATAATAATGAAAACTCGTGACTCTTTCCAGAGTCCCAACACAGCTTGGCCCCAATTGGCCAAAGAGTCAAAACAACTCACACTGGAGTCCAAGCAGCTAATCACCTGTGGGTAAACAATCTCCAAACATATTTCACAGGTGCAAAACACAAGAAAAGAAAATGAGATAATAATTGTTTTCCTTTTCTCTGAGGCCTCTCTTGCTGCCTTTCAGCTTCCCAGGAGAAAAACCCAGGGCAAAGGAATTTTTTCAGAGAATGTGAATGCCACAAAAGAGTAAAAACCAACATCAATAAGTATTCAAACTGTGAACTCCAAAGAACAACATGAATAAGATTGGGGGATCATCCTCCTAAATAATGTGGTAGGAGATCCACTCTGCCCCACAGCCTAATGGTCCATGTGGCACATGGGAAACAAGCACAAGGTTATCACCACATCTGGATATCTGCAGTGTCATTCTGGTCCTTCTTCACCCTACAGTGTGATGGAGTGTTGTAGTGTGTTTTTATATTTTGTAATACTTTGAAGTAGTTTTGTTTTGTATCCCCATATTTTTCCCAAATGGTTTATCCCAGACTGTACTCCCCTCCCTTTACCTGTGTTATCCCTCTCCCGGGATGAGATCATCCCCAAATCCCCACCCTGGCTCTCTGTCAGTCACTCAGCATCCCATCCCTCCATCCAGAAGTTTCTGTCCAAGTCGTGGAGTGATGAGCCAGAGGCCAGGGGTCAGCCCCCCAAGCCTTGCCCCATACGCTGTCCTATATGTCTATCCCCCAGTACCCATCCCTTAGGGTCACTTATTGGTTGGTAAAATGTTATCTGCTTTTGGTTTCCACCTCCCTTTAAATGTGACCTTGGCACATCTCCCGGGGCTCTCGGCAGGAGGCCCCTGAGGTGCAGCAGCTCCTTTGGGACTCATAATAAAACCTTGGATTAACCCCTGCTAAGAGTCGGCCCTTTCTCCTCTACCGATGTCTGGTGTCTCTTGTGCTGCACAGGGGCCCAGCCCAGGTGCCCTCAGCACCCTCGGGGCACACACAGAGAGTGTCTCCCTGCTGTCAGCCCAGGTGCCCTCAGCACCCTCGGGGCACACACAGAGAGTGTCTCCCTGCCAGCCCAGGTGCCCTCAGCACCCTTGGGGCACACACAGAGAGTGTCTCCCCCCAGCCCAGGTGCCCTCAGCACCCTTGGGGCACACACAGAGAGTGTCTCCCCCCAGCCCAGGTGCCCTCAGCACCCTCGGGGCACACACAGAGAGTGTCTCCCCCCAGCCCAGGTGCCCTCAGCACCCTTGGGGCACACACAGAGAGTGTCTCCCTGCTGTCAGCCCAGGTGCCCTCAGTACCCTCGGGGCACACACAGAGAGTGTCTCCCCCCAGCCCAGGTGCCCTCAGTACCCTCGGGGCTCAGAGAGTGTCTCCCTGCCAGCCCAGGTGCCCTCAGTACCCTCGGGGCACACACAGAGAGTGTCTCCCTGCTGTCAGCCCAGGTGCCCTCAGCACCCTCGGGGCACACACAGAGAGTGTCTCCCCCCAGCCCAGGTGCCCTCAGCACCCTCGGGGCACACACAGAGAGTGTCTCCTGCCAGCCCAGGTGCCCTCAGCACCCTCGGGGCACAGAGAGTGTCTCTCTGCTGTCAGCCCAGGTGCCCTCAGCACCCTTGGGGCACACACAGAGAGTGTCTCCCCCCAGCCCAGGTGCCCTCAGCACCCTCGGGGCACACACAGAGAGTGTCTCCCCGCTGTCGGCCATGTCGGGGCTGCCCCCCGGTGTCTGCCGACTCAGGACTGGCTCAGGGTTCCTGAGAGGCTCACAGAGAGACCGAGACAATGGAGGAGGAAGGATGGGCACTCTCACCGTTGGCTGGGTAATTATCTTGCTCTTAGGTGCACAAGTCATGAATTGCAAGTTACAAGTTATGGATTAGAGAACTTGCAAATTAGAAAGTTTGTGAATGAATTATCAAGGAGATGAACTAGTTAATCCACATTAGACTAATCTTTACAGGTGGGATACAGCCCTTGTTTGGTGTGTTTGCTTTCTTTCCCAATGAACTCATAAAATAAAGATTAATTTCACAGAGTATGCTATCCTGTAAAATCAAGAGATCCAACCAGATTTTAATGCACCCTTCTAGGGTCACTGATGAAGTACAGTCTATATGAGTGGTCAGTGGGGTGGGCTAAAAACAGCTGAACTGTCAGGGTCACAGGATGGGGATGAGTGGCATGAAGTCCAGGTGGATGTCAGTTACCAGGTGTACCCCATAAAGGCCAGTTACTATTTAACATCATCATAAATGCCTTGGGCAGAGCACACTCTCAATACGTTTGCAGCTGGTATAAAATCAGGAGGAATGGTCAGTACACCAGATGGATTCACTGCCTTGCAGAGGAATGTGGGCAGTCTGGAGAAATGGGCTGATCAGTACCTTCAACAAAGGTTCAGAACTTCAACAGAGGGAAATAAAAAAATCCTGCTGCTGTGGATGAATGATCCCATGCACCTGGCCAGGCTGGTGGCAGACTGGTTGGACAGTCAGCTTTGCAGAAAATGACACAGGGGTCCTGGTTGACATCAGGCTGGAGAGAAGTCAGAAATATGCCCTTATGGCAAAGAAGTCCAAGAGCTTCCATTAGACAGGGCACTGCCAGCAGGTCAAAGCAGGATCTTTCCATTCTACTGGCCATGAGGAGATATTCTATATAGTGTATGTCGATAGGGGTAGAGCTCCCGGAGAGCTTTGCCTCTTCTCTGAGCTGGACAAAAATGTGCCAGTAGCGTTGGTCTATGCTGATAACCCTGCCTGCAAGGCCAGGTGTGCAGTGACAGCCACGGCAACACGGTCATCAGCTTCTGCAGATGGTGTTGATACTAAATTCAAATAGAGAAAGTTTTCTCCTCAAGGCACTCTCTGTTTTTAAAAATCAAGAACTTAGAACGATGACAAAGCAGTGTCTTTTCTCTTTTTCTTTTTTTTTTTGTGGGATTGTAATACAAGTTAGGTTTCTCACTAAGACTTATGACTTTCTCTGTGTATTTTGGCCCTAAATTACTGTCCTGTGAGAAAGTCCCTGCAGATTATAGACCTTTCAGACTGGGCCCATCTCCATAAGTTTTAATAAAGAAAAAGACATATTTAGAGATGCAAAATGGTAAGTAAATGTGACTGCTTTAAAAAACCCAACCCTATCAGTTTCTTTTTATGGACTGTTACATTTTTCTTTGAATTCAACATTTTTATCACTACTAGAAAGATTTTTAGTGCTGAAAATGAAATATAGGAGTAATCCTAAAACAGTGGGAGAATGGCCACATTGGTAATTACCCATAAGCCTCCACAACACAGCAAGAAATGTTTCAATGATTTATTTCTATTGCTTGGAAAAATCTAGAAAGCCTGTACAGTACAGCATGCCCTGATAGTAACTTTACCTCAGCAACCTTACTGAAGCTTAACTTAATGAAGTAATAAATTCAGAAATGTGTTTCTGCATGCATTTGTTTCATAGATTTATTATACATAAATCCACTTATAACATGCATTGGGATACAAAGTCAACACTGCAGAACTTCTTAAATACTGATGCATTTATTACAGCCTCCATTACCAATAATATATAGAAGGTAGAACATTTACTTTAATGATGATGAACAGAGGCTAGACACAGACTGACTGATGTATGCATAATTCTCAATAGCTGCTAAAGGGAAAAAAAGATATTGCCTCTATAAAGAAGGCAAATAATTTTAAATCTGTGCATTATATTTGTTCTTGTTCCTATTTATCCTATTATGGACATTATAGACTTGAAAGCATTCAGGCAAATCTACTTACGCCAGTAGAAATAGCTTCATTGCATTGCATCAACCACTTCTGGGTGAAGAGTTTAGAAAAAATTGTGACTTGCTTAAAAAGAGTAGAAAATTTCCACTAACATTTCTGGAATTCTACACTGGTAAATTTTGGGCAGTCTGGGCACACCATATAACAAATTATGCCTTAGTTCATAAAGTGTGGCTTTGCATATAAAAATAACACTCTCATAGGTTTTAAACTTCATACTTGAAGTTAGGAACTTCAGTAAAAGTGTAACAATGATCATGTCTGTGAGAAATCCTACCACAATACCTAGAAAAATTTTACTCATCACCTTGAGGAGCTCACCACTGTAAGAGAACACAATGTCTGTCAAGTTAATTTTACCTCAATATCACCTGGACTTATATTAAGGGTTAAAGATGATTCACAAACAACTGCTACAATATTTGGGAACCCTCCCCTTCCTTTCACCTGGCTTTTTTTTTTTTTTTTAGGAAGCTATTTCTGACATGTTGGGATGCTCCTGATGCTTCATGGGTTGTCATTTGAAAGGCTTCACCCATGGATGACAATGGGAAATAAAGTATTTAATATTGGTTAAGGTAAACAATGACATTCAGACTTCTGAGACACTGAGATATCTTGTAAAGCTTTATGAATAAAGTCCCTACAGCATTCCCACTTCAGCCAGCCTTCCAGAAATCCTATCCTTTGGGATGTGCTTCAGAACACTCGTGGAGGCTGGTTACTGCTGCAGGGTGTGCCTCCCATGTGAAAAGAAGAATAAGAATAGGAATCCAAACTGTGAGAAAACTGCCTTCTCCTGAGACATTAGGCTTGCACTGGTGCATGTAGGAATCCATGCTAACTGACTTGAGAAGTTTGATATCTCTCTGAGGAAAAAAATTGTATATTTTCAACTCAATTAAAATTAAGTCTTGACGATTTTATTGGATTGCACCAAAAACAATGTGTTTCTGCAAAATATAATTTAGTCAAATACGTATTTTTAGAAGAAAGGCGTTTTATCAGAAAAATTTTCCACTTGTTCTCTCATTCATAAACCTACTGCTTTATTTTGCAATTGCCCACTCTTTATAATGCTAAGCACATAAAGCAAGTACAGGCATTTTCAATTGAATTTGTTCAACAGCCCAGTGGATCTCATTTCTGATTTTCTTTCTAAGTAGCACCAGAAAAGAAGACGAGATATTAATCTGAGAATTCATATACATTCTTCAGGAAAGCTTCCTTAACAGCAGGTATTGGTGTGCACACATTTGGGCAGGTACATTCTTGGGACTTTGGCATACCCATGGATCTTTGAGGTCCACACACCTGTGTGTGTACATAAATCTTAGAAGGGATATCTGTGCATGGATAATAATCTCCATCAAGGCCTGTTGTGAAGGTACAAAACACTCCTTGAAAACTTGACTGCAAACCACAGCTTCCACAAGGTTTGTCTGTATGAGCCCATTTCTCCTCTGTGTCTCCATGGAGGGAGAATGCTATGCAAGACCTCTAAAGTTGTAGTTGTAGTTGTGTAGATTATTTATACATTCATACTGAAGAAGAACATCTGAGGACAGCTTCATTTCCAAGGGTGTGTTGCAGCTTTCAGTGCATTGTCTTGTGATTGGTAGAGTACAAGAAGTGTGTATTATCATATTTGAACAGACTGACAAAATTAAGAGGCAGGATTACACAGCTGGAATTATTTGTGTGGTAACTAACATAAAGGTGTGATTACATACTGAAGCTACTTAGTAAATAAGTAGTTTCAAAAATAAAAAAAAAGACAAGGTATTTTCATAGGGTGACTTCTTCCTGCAGTTCACATGCAATATGCAGCCTTCAGGGACACTGCAGAGCACTTTATCCTTTTGAAGACAATTTGATGCTCAAATTCACTTGTGAAAATACTGACCTGTTTTTCTTTGCAAGTGCACATGTGCATATAAATGAGAGCAGAATTTGTCCTGGAAGGGACAGACACAGTCCACTCTGTGTTACCCTGCTTTTCGAAGAACAGCTGCAGAGTATCCTGAGATTCTTCTCTGTGACTGAAAGTGAACTCTATGCTTTTGGCATCTGAATATAGTAATTCAAAGCCTCCTCAGTTCAGGGAACCATTGTGTATTGTGTAATCTCTAATACTTCATTTAGTGACCAAATTCAAACCTCATTTGACTGATGAATGAAGTGGCTTGCATTGCTACATCTCCCAAGGGACCAGCTAGAGATCTATACAGGTGGTATATGGATGTTTATACAATTCTATCTGTCTGAAGTTGATATTTTTGAACTATATTAAAAGGTTATTGGATTCAGTTTGTTCACATTAATGTCCTTTATAAAGAATATGTGGTGGCAGTAATAATCTAGGATAAAGGAGGCAAACCTCTCTTAATATATGTACACTACACAGGGGTCATATTTTGTGCTCATTATACATGTTCAATTCAACTGTGGAACACCTGAATAGTCTCAGAACATGTTATTTAATTTTGTCCTCTTTATAGTTTATTCTGCTCAGCAAACTTAAATCCTAATAGATAAATAGCTATGCTGTCTGGCTCTGCTTAAACTCTCTCATTGTCATGGTTTCACCCAGGAAATCAACCTCGACCATAGAGGGAGAACCACTGGAACATTAATAAAATCAGTAATTACTAAAAATGAGAATATTGTAAAAAAAATTAATTTTTATACATATATAACGTGTATGTATATATATAAATACATATACATGTTATATATATATATAAAAGTTACATATTCTTTATAAATATATAAATATATATATACAATAATATATATTGCATATAAGATAGAATTTTATATATAAATAATATTATTAAATAATATTATATTAAATAATTATATTAAATTAATTATTATTATATTAAATTATATATATATATATATATATATATATAAAATAACTGGCTGTAGAATACCAGGAATGTAACTTAACTTTGATGTTTCTTGATATTCTGGTCTCAATGTTGAAATATTACCAACATCTCCCTTTTGCTAAGGTAAATTGACAGACACCTCAGACACACATTCAACTTCAGTGTTTCATTCTACTTTAACTCATGTGCAGGACAGAAGGGAACATTTCCACCTGTGCAGTTACTTCTTCTGATATGGCTGCAGAAAGTGCCTGGGAATGCTTCCTATACCAATTGCACCAACTATTTCTCTTCATCACACTAAATCATCTCCAACTATTTGTGCTCCCTGTGTGCTAGAAAGGCTGCCAAGGCTGAAGGCACCTGAAATAAATCAGGGAAAGTGATTGACTGGCATTTGCAGGAGGAGCCACTCTTGTTCATCAACACACTAACGATGGCTGTGACACTGCCTTCCCCAGGCCATGAGAAACCAGCTACAGTATGTCAGAGACACATTGATTGGGGGTTTTGATGGAAGGAAAGGGCATCTTGTAACTTCCATTTCCACAGCTACACCTGTGCTGATTCCAGCACTGACAGCTACCTTAGCTGGATGAGAGGCTCTGCACTCTGCTGGGGCTATGGAATCCCAGTATCACCAGAACTTGAAGGGTTTTAAGTGAAAGACAAATGGGAGTGGCTGCCCTTCCAAAAACCAGCACTTACTGCCTATAATTGCACAGTGAAATGCAAAACAGCATAGCTTATGTGTAGGGTGTAGCAGATGCTTTGAGAGCCTTCCAGTTGGGTTAAAAGTTGCCCTTTCAGGTATCTCCAGTTCCAGAAATGATTTCATACCTCATACAATGGCCAGAAATTATTGTCAGTGTCACTTGTTTTCAACATTCCTGCAGGAAGAACATTGGTAAGACAGATACTTGAGTAAAAAGGAACAAACCCCATTTCTGAGGAGAGCAGAGTGTAAAAATCACTGATATTTTGGTATGAGGTGCCATCCAGGAGGATCTCTGGTGTCACAAGAGTCTTAGGAGCGGCAGTTCTGTCTCCACAGCCTTCACATGACAGAAACTCTGATGGAAAGGATTACCTGGAGCAAAGAAACAAGCCAGGCAGCATGACACCTGGGAAATTTGGTACCTTGGCTGTCTACATGGGCCAGAATGGTGGAGTGAGACACGTTTAGTTCACTGAGAACCTGAAGGACTTTTAAGCTGTCAAAGTGGAGAGAGACACAAAATAGTCCGTAGATGCTTGCAAGAGTGTGTAACTCCAATAATCTGCAATTTCTACTTTGAGCAACTCTGATGGAAAAATGCAAAGGGAGAGCCAGGAAGAGACATAAGGCAGAAGAGATTTAAGTGAGGAACAGGAAACAGGGGTTTGTGGCCATCATCCTGCTGGGCACTAATAAGAAGCACAATTTTCAGGGGAGGGTTTGGCCAGCTGGGCTCCAAAAGAGGCTGTGTATCTCAAACCACCCTGTCTGTCCCTGATAAGCTTCAGTAAATTTTTAAAATGCACTCTACTGTTGCTGTTAGCAATAAAATGGACAAACACTGCTTGTCACCAACTGAAAGAAGGGGTCATTTACTGGGGAGCTTAGAAAAAAAAAAAATTTCCCAATAAACTGACAATCCTGCTGTTTAACCAGGTCTAATAGTAAGCAGTGCTGTATCAATTGCTTCCAAGGCAGCAACTGTCACTTGCTTTGGAAATTTGCATCTTTTAAGTGCATATTTTCAATCAAGACTTTGGACTCCAGAGCTGTCACTACCTTCACATGTCGCTGCTGTTACCACAATCACAAGTCATTGCTTATCAGACTGATTGCCAGCAGTGCACTTCTGCCAAAACTGTCAATGCAAGTGCTTATAAGCTTTAATAAAATAGTTTAAAGTGTGTGTGTATGCATGTGCAAATGGGTTAGACAGTGGGAGAGAGAGAAAGAGAGACCAAATTGCATTTCCCAATGCTCAGGTGGCAGAGCTTTTAGAGGATTACACAGACAAAACCAAATGAACTCATCATCTGTCCTAATTTAACAAAACAAAACCAAAACCAACATAACGAAGCAAAAAAAAATCCAACCTTAAAGCTCTCAGGTAATAACTGAGTTTGGACAAGTGCATCTATAACACCCTTTTGGCATGAAATAGGCAACAAGTCAGGAAACACCCAGGCATGTACAACAACTCATATGTGTTGCAACCTAAACCAGGGATTTGAATGTGTGTTTTCTGAAGAGAATCCTGTTCATCATATCTGAGAATCAACAGCAGATGAACTGCTCAGGTTAAGAGCAGTATCTAACCTGAGTATATAACCTGAGTATCTGCCTGAGTAAAATGGTATCTAACAAAGGCTGTACAAAATCATCTGAAGTCTCTAACAACTTCTGTCAAAATTATTTTTTATGATAATCCCATACCCCGAAAAACAGAGAGAAGTGTGTGACCTTCTGATTTAACATAACAGGTGTGAAAAACTTTTGAAGTTCCATTAGAGATGCCATGTGTAGAAAACTGTCATAATTCTTGCATGTTGAATAGGCCTGTTACAAAGGGCCAGTTTATGGGTACTTAGCCAGGGAAGAGTATTGGAGCTGAGCAAAGCTGACAGTGAAACCAGAGCTGGTAAAATCTTCTGAGATTTGTGTGCTGTTAAAACAATAGCTCATCTGACCAGGCATATTTTGCTGGAAGAAATACCACTCAAACTTTTGTGACAAGCCTTATATCATTATTATTAATCTCTTAGAAAACATTTTAAGTACTTGTAAGTATTGTATCATAAAACTTAAAGAAGATTTCCAAGTCATGTTGCAATATTATTTAGTGAAATCCTTTGATCTTTAAAATATATATTCCAAAGTAAGTGGCTTTTTCTTCTCAAAATTCATATCCATGGTGGGAGTTCTGGTGAAATTCCAATAAATTAATTTTCTCTCCCCATGTCTTGATTTATACTCATTTTATTTGTCTCTTCCCCACAAAAAATGTGGGCATGCAAGTTAAAAGCAACCATTATAACTGCATTCTGGCTGAATAATACCCCATCAAGTTGATGGTACTTCATGCAACTCTGGAGAGCCAAAACACAAAATATGTCTTGTATAACTAACACTAAAAATATTTCAGTTATGAGACTGACAACTCTTGGGCACTTGATAAGACTGAAATAAAGCAAGCTAAAAGCAATGATTTGCATTCCCACTTGTTGTGTATATCTTGTATAAATATGTTAAGGGGAAGTCTGCTTTGAGAAGAGTCTGATCCTCCCAGATGGCACTGCTCAGTGCCTGCACACTGATATGCTAGTGTGCAGGAGAGGGGTTCAGAGTGATGATCCTGGCTCCTCACCTAGTGGTGTTTGAAACTTGTCTGTGGAAAGTAGATGTAAATAGGAAACATTTAGGCAAGTCTTTTTCCACCAAAAAAAGAATATACAGCTTGAACAAGTCTCCTGCCCACATCCAGCACAGCCTGGTGCCAAAGCAGGCGTGCTACTTTGCTGCAGGCATGGCATAATACCTCTGCAGGTGTTACAGAGGAATAGATGAATGAAAACCAGGATTTAATAGGAGGGAATAAATCTAGGGTAGCTAAAGTCTGTGACTAACTGACAGCTAAAGCAGCCCATGGGTTTTTTTGTTGTTGTTTTTTTTTTTTTTTTTTAAATTCTGTAAAATAGAATACTAGAACTAAATGTTACTCCACTAGAACTAGACATTATTCTAACTTCCCTTCATTAAACAAAGGAATAATCACTTTACCTGGAACTCTATTTGCTGATGTATCTGAGGGATCTTTCTCAGCTTTCACTGCACACTCAACTGGCTCCTTCTCCACTTTTTTGATGCCTGCTCTGGATGACATAACTCTGCAGAAGTTATCATTTGGTTCTAGAGATGTACAAGTAGCCATTTTGCTTTGGTAGTTACTAATGTTATAAGTGCATTAATTTCACTTTCATTTGTGATTTAGGCCCTTTGATATTTCTCATCCTTCAATTTACCCCAAATTTAAAAATATTTACAAAATCTCATTCCAGTGGGGGATTGTCATGGCACATTAATTTCTTTCTACATGTGAAGCAATGGGTACATGAACAACAGTTCCCTTCTGTTATGTGCATTAGGTGGTTTAAATTTCCCAGGTAGGATAATGGCATGATTTCCAGAGTTACTGCAAGCCTGTGTGAGAATGCATGTAAGTCTTGAAGCCTCTGGAATGAAGCTTGGGAAGGCTACGTGGGTGTAAGAAATTATGGGGTTCAGCTGTTTTGGTTTTATATCTGTCTCCTTTCTTTTTATAAAACTCTGCAGCATCAGCTGCCCTTGCAATCAATGAGGGTTTAACAGATTTCAGTCAAAGCTGAATGAAAAACAAATAGGCAGACAGATCAATGAAGTGATCATGCAGATCTTTGCATTTGTGAGCAGGTCATACTACAGTAGCCTAAATGAAATAATGGATTTAATGCCAATCCAGCTGTTAATGAGAATTCTGCTAATAATGCCCCAGTAGTGACAGGGGTGACAGCTTTTATAAAACAAGGAAAAGTCTTGTAATGCACTAGGATAACTCACTACTCTGAGTCCAGCCTTCCCACCCAGGACATCTTTTTAATGTCTTAACATCTTGCATTTGAGATAGCAAACTATAGTCCTGCTTATTCTTTTCAGCTACTCTGCTGTGTAAGTTTTAAACATGCCAAGCTAGGATCTCTCATTAAAACTACATGACTGCTTTCTACAGTTCCAAGTAGCATCATCCTGAACACCATTGTTTCACACCATTGATTTGACTGCAATATGTAGCCACAATATTCATGACAGCAATATACAACATATTCAGCAGAAAATCCTCTGCATCTGTGGGTGATCCCTTTTAATTCTTTTCTCACTAAGAGGAAGATGCAAGATGAAGATCTTGGCTGCAATAGGAATACATTTTTAAAGGACAATAGTTTTTATACACATGTAGTGTAAAATGGAATAGATATTGTTATATCCTAAAAGCTCATAGAGAAGACTGCAGTTCCCATCAGGTGTCTTGTGTGGTTAAGGTTTTCTTACACTGAGTTTATATTTAACTGGAGAGCCCAGAATGTGTGAAGGATCATCCCGAAATCTGTTCAGTAGCTGATGAAATGATATCCTGCTGTCCTTCTGTTACTGCTTGGAAGTGCAGTAGATTCCAGCAGGGAAGTCCTGTGGCTGATGGAAGCAGAGCTGAGGAAATCTGGTTGCTGGCAAGGCCTCCAAGCCTCTGACAAAAGCAGGAGATTTTTGACTCTTTGCTGCAGGGGATTTTGACTGGTGCACTGGAACCCACCAGGTCTTCAAATCTCTTTGTGCTCAGTAGGTGAAGTACCTGCATCAGCTGCCTAAAGCTCTATCAGCAGAAAGTCTGCACTCTGGGAGCACAGAGAAGACCTCTGAATTCCTGTGTAACCAGCACAGGTCTTTAAACATGGCTTTTAGCTTGTTAGGACTGAGTTAACACCATCTTCTGCGGTTTTACATCAAATATTTTTTTGAGAAGAACCAGGGATGTGAAACATTTCAGTGGTTAAACTGACCCAGATTAGAAGGGCTGAGATCAAGGAAAAGGAGTCTGAAGTCAACAGAAACAGTCACATGATGAACCATAAACAGCTGCATGATTGCTTGGCCTTATAAGAATTTAATTTGAATTTGAATTGACTCTGGCCTGTATCATCTGCCTCAGTGTGTTTTGGATTGTCATATCATGAAACCTCTACATGATGCTTCTCTTGCTTATGGCACCTACTACCTGGAATTCAAAAGCCTTTTCTTGAAGCCACTAAAAATACAGCTGAAAAGAGTAAAAAAAGAAAAATCAATTCTTTCCAGCAAAGTCACAAAGCACAAAACTTACTGCTTTATGAAAGCCATATTTTCTTATAATGGCTTCAGCAGCTGGAGCATTAAGAAAACCTGTAATTTCCAGAGATGAATAATAAAATTATGAAAACTTAACACAATTTTTTGAATGGGTCAGAATATGAAAAGAGTAACTCCTGCATCTTCAAAAAGATTCTTTGAATCCACATAAAAGGAGTCCAGAATTATGAAAAATTTTTACTTTCACTAATTCATCACCTTAAAATTCCCTCCTCATTCCCCTGAAATCATTACAGCTTTTTTTTTTATCCTTTATGAAATTTTAGTCTTTAAAGTTATATATGTGCCCATAATTTTGTGAATAAGTGTGTGCTTAAGTAGTATAACTATGGAAATCTCTCTACTACTACATTCTGCTAGTTTCAAAAGGACATATTTTCATATTACATGTATGTGTGCGTGAGAGAGAGAATATCTGGACCATAGGTTAAATAACAGCTGCCACAGATTATTTATTTTTTTAAAATATTGACCAGGGTATCCTGTCATGCAGTTTGGATATTCCTGAATGCTTTGTTGGGTTAAATTCACTAAATTCAGTATTTAGGTACTGCTCTGGGTCTTCAGAGTGTGATAAAGTTCACTGATGGGGAAGGCAACTTCCTTTCTCCCCTTGCCTCATGGCTGATAACAGAAGTACCTGGGTCTTCTACATCCTAAACAAATGCCCAAGGAACAGCCCAGCTGCAATGACTGCTCAAAGATAATTACTATTCTGGGGTGCATCCCTCTGTTATTTTTGCTCAAGCTGTTCAAATATTTAGAGAGTCAGACAGAAATGAGAACTATTCTCTAGTCTGAGCATCCACCAGGGGCACCCAGGCCTCTCCTCAGCTCTCATGCAGAGCAGAACAGCTTCATCTGATTAAGATGTATTGGAAAATAAAAGTCAGACAAAATGTGAATTAAATTTTAGGAATTCCACAACTTTAATGCCACAGGGGATAGGGTGTTTTGTATGGGTCTTCCTGGGATTCTTTGAAAGGCCAATTTCATATGTTTCATCTTCAGAATTTTTTAAACTTTCTTTCTCTTTACTACAGTGGTTAACATAAACAAAAATTATTTTATTTTCATAATGTGATATGAAAATGCTTAATTAACAGATTTTCATATTGCCTTGATTTTTCTATTGCCTGTTCCTTATTTTAGCCACATGGGCTGCACAAGTCAGTACCATTATATTCTCTTCATTTTGCCTGTTTTTCCAAATGCTACAAGTTCTTTATCTCTCTCTAGAATAATATCTGCTTTTTTTTCCCCAATAAAATTTCATTTCATAGGAAAAAAATCAAAGTATTGGAAGCTATTTTAAGAAAAGGGTACATTTTGAAGAAGCTTTTAGTATTCAAACCAGAACAAAATTAAATCAAATAATTATGTTACATAACTTTCAAAATTAGGTTGTTGAGTTTTTTAAATTAAAGTTTCCTTTTTTAAATTCCATTTCTTATTTTGGCAACAATTCTGCTACTATGCCACAGAATAATTCTTTCCTCTGCTCTTTCCAATGAGGTTGAAATTGCACATAAGTTAAAAGAGGTTTTGTTGAATTTGTTGGTGTCTCTTCCAAACATTTTACAAGCTTGAAAGAATTCAAGTGTTTCCTCTGTTTTCCCCAGCCCATGACTCCACAGTCTCCACAAGAATAAATGTTTGGTGTCAATTATTTGGCCACAGTTTCTGTTGAATACAGGACATGGGTCCTGCTGATCTCTTCAGTCTTTTCACTCCCCCATGTCACATCTTTTGTTATCTGGCTTTCGTTTTTGGAGTCTACTGAACAAGCTCCTTTATGAATCAAGTGAATGGATATTGTCCCCCATTGTTCCCTTCCATGCAAAGGGAGTGGAGGACATGAGGAGATGTTTACCTTGGTGCAGGCAGTTCAGCATGACCCCAGTGCAGCACAGAGATGCCTGCTAGGAGAAGCACCTGTCACCACTGAAATCAATGGCAATTTTGGCTTTTACTTCAGTGGATGTGGTGTTGACTTCATTGGGGTTTGATCCAAAAGTTAATTGGCATCCCTAGCCATTAAGCTCATTAATTTGTGCGGCTCACATGAACACCGACGCCAGTAAGAGACAGAATCCTGTTTGTAACCAATCCAATGAGCAAACTCTAAATATTACTCATAAATACATTTATTGGTCCTCACAGAGACACCATCCTTGCACTGGAGGGGAAGCCAGCATCTCATTTACTAAGTGGAACTGGCGACAGGGCAAGAGTTCATCCCTGAGGTGCATTTGCTGGCCTTAGTGATGCCTCCCTTATGCCACTTCACCATGTGTTCCTATTCTGTGCAGTCTTTCTGATATTCAGTGCTCACTGATACACAAACTGTTTAATCTCCCTGCAATTTAGCTGTTTGTATCATCAGCCTCTCACCTCTGTGCAGATCACTCATTTCAATTTCCCAGGGTGCTTTTAGCAATCAGGTATACATTAGTTTCATCTACTTCTTACCAAAACATTAATGCATCTGTCTCTCAATTTCTACAAGACCTCTTGGGGGATTTCAGTTTATTGATTTCCTTGGGGAGTGTAAGTTTTTTTTTAAAGGCTGAAATGAAAATGGCAGAATCAGAAACACGAGACTTCCAGCATTACACCTGGCAAGTGACAGACACATTCCAATCTGTATATTTTTGTTTTAAACTGAGCTTATTAGAGCTGGATGAGGAGCTACACAAGGTCTTCTGCAAAGAAAGTCTTGGAAAGAGTCTTCAGATTCCTTCTCTCTGAGTGTTGTTTGTGTTTCACCACAAGGCCACCAATTGCCTGTGCTAGCATGAAATTTATTTTACCTGTTACCCACATCAGAACCATGGCAGGCACAATCCTAATCTGCCAAAGGAATAATTTTATTTGCTTTTCTTCTAAAGGTCTTGCACTGAATTTCCAGGTTAGCCCATAGGTGGGAGCAAAGGGGAATTCTTTGTGAGGAGGAGTGTGGGAAGGATGGTGCTAATAGAGATCATGCTTCTACTGCACCTCCTTACCACTAAAGTGTGGCAGAGTTTGTGTTGGCTTAACTGACCCCTGGGAACTGGCACAGAAGATGCAGATAATACAGAGTTTGTTAACACTTACATGAGAAATAATACAATAGAACAATAGAAATAGTTTTAAGTGTATGCAGTCCAGAGTGAGAAATGGGTAATTTATCTGTGGGATATAAATTACTATTTAGTAAGAAATATTAGAAAAGAGCAACAAAAAAACCAGCTTGCAAATGGAAGCTATTTGATACATGACTTTGGTGTTGATTTTCTTGTTTTTAACATAATTTCTCTAATATACACTTAGTCCTGCCCAACTAAAAATTAACTGAACTCTCCTTCATCTACATTTATGAGTTCTGTTACTTATGGGTGCTTTCCATTCTTTATATATGCTACTGATTTTTTTTGCACCCTACTGATCCTTGCAATGTAACATTGCCTTTCTAAATACCTTTTTTACATAAATGCCTGAAAATCCCTTGGTGAGTATTTGCTGCAAGGTCTCAGCAGATGGGGATTTTGGGAGACTTTGAGATTCATGCATTTTTGTAGCACAGCCATGAATCTAAATAATCACTGTCTTTCCACACACATTATGTTTAGGTGTATGGGCATGGCTGGAAAGGGAAATAAAACTTGCATGCATTCCTATTTGCAAATAAAATCTGTGCAAACTCTGTCAACATAGAATGGAAGGGACTAAATATGGAGGTGAACTGCTGTTATTGTGAAAGTGTCCATATATCAGATAATAATGGAATTATGGTTCTGCTAATGTTGGTTTCCTTACCACTTCCTTTAGTACAGCTATTACTGTTCTCAGAAAATAAACTGAGGCAATTTGTAAAGAAGGGAGTTTTTAATGATGTTCTGAGAGTAGAGTTCACTCCACGCACACTTCAATATAGGCTTGACACTCGTATGGATACTGCATGACTGAATTTATCTTTTGAGTTGCAAGCAGAAGAAACAAAAAGGAAACAATCAAAGTTTAAATTGGACTGGGTACTTGAAAGACACTATTTATGAAGAAAGAACATATTTGCAGTGTGTTAGTCTTCCTGAGTAAGACAAACACATCTAAGAAAAGCATAAACTTAATTGTTTTATGCAGTTTTTTAGGCTGTTAAGGAGTTATCCCTCTTTGATGTGGAACAAAACAGGCTGGCATCCTCCTCAAACAGCTCTGGTGAGACAGAAGGCAAAATCCTAATTCCCTTTAAGAATAGGTTTTTCCTTCTCTGATACATATTTAAATAATAAACTTATAGATTGCATGATGCCAGCAGGAACTCCTTGGCAGTACCAGTGCCACACACCAGCTGCCTGTTAACAATGTAGATATACTTTTGTCTTCTCCTGATAAGCACACTGAAATCTGTCAGAATATATTCTGTCATCTCCTTTATTAAAGTTCTAGCACTTTATGTTGGTGAAACTGAGCCTGAGAAACTGAGCTATTGTCACAGCGAGGACTAGGAAATGTTTGTCAAAGTGAACAGAACTGAAATTCCAACAAAATTTCTGGGCATTGTTTGAACAATAGCTACTTTTCCTTCAAATCTCAGGACAAAGTAGATTGCTGATAAACACTTTTTCCCTACCAATTTTATTCATGCATTGAAGGTTTTTTTCTTAGCTTGTTTCTTGCTGAATGCCTAAAACTGCAAAATTTCCAGGGTAAATAGATTCCCACAACAATAACCCTTCATGGATCACTATGGGCTTTTGTGCTCATGTTTGAAAATCTAGTAATGAGAAAATTATTCTCTGTCTGCTATTTCCCTTCTCCCTTCACAGCCTTTTTAACTGTCATTCAAAAACCAAACCATGATTCATAAAATCCAGACAAAACTCATTCAACATCAAAGCACTAAATGTCTTCTCATTTGACATACAATCTCATCATAGAAAAAGCTTGGAAAGTGTGCTTTCTTCATTCTTATTTATCTATCCATGAAATCTTAGAGGCATGCAGAAGGAACATACAGATAGATGTTTTATATAGCCTTATTAATTCTTACTTGAAAGAAGAATATTCCCTATTATTTCAAAAGGTAAAATTCAAAATGAAAGCAAAAGATAACTTGTATGCTTCAAGCATATATTTTGCAAAGTTCAGTTGCCAAGTTTGATGCTAAGTTCCATATCCAGCTCCTCCAAATGTGTTTGAAGGCCTTTTCTATCCATGGTCTGAAATCTAGCAGAGTTTAAATTTATAAGAGTTGATATTTTAAAATATCCCTGCAATTTCGTAGAAAATAATACTTTGCTTTTGCAACTGATTTATGTTCACAAGAGGAAACCTTTTCAATGGATTCACAGTCAGTCAGAATCTAGGGGGTTTCTGCAGAAAAGGGCCTCAGTTTGGAAAGTGGTGGCCTATTATATAAAATCAAAGTAACTTTAAAAAGGTCAAAGACTAACAGCTGGGTTTCTGGCCTTGAATTTAGTTATGCAAATATGACTAAATCACAGATTTAAACAAAATTTTAATGTTATTAACTTTTTTAAACCCAGAAATTTGCTTTAAGCCTTTCTTTTAACATCTGGAATCCAAGGAATAATTATCTTAATTAAGGTGTATGAAGAGACATTTGGTATATGTATATTTAGCAATTAGAGAAGTGACCACTTCATTAGAAGGTGCATACCTCAATTACCTTTATTTTTAGCTTTTCACATTGTTATACAGAACATTTTTTTCTTAGCATCTTTTAAAGTGCAGAAAAAATGGTCCGCAATTAAATTAGGATGAAAGACATACCTTGTCAAATTCTGTGGTGAAAAACAGGGACAAAAAAGAGGCTTAAGGAGAAGAAAAGAAAATAAAAGACACCTCAGTGAAAAATCTCCTTGATGTCTGCTGTCAGCTGCAGGATAAAGTCATGACTTTTCCTTCAGGAGAGCAGGGCTTCATCTCCTATGGGTCATGCTAGAAGGCTCAATTAAAGATTGTTTTCTCTGCTTCTCATGGACAGGAACGAACAATTGGATATTGTGCAGGGTTTTCTGTTAAATCAGCTTTCACCTCTGTGTCTGGGGTATTTGCCACCATTGCCAGCAGTGTGAGAGGGAAAATGCTGAAACCCTTCCCAGCTACTGCAAAAAAAATTAACCCTGTCCTGGCCAAAATGAGGATAAGGTGGTAGACTGTGGTTGCAAGGAATTAATTTTTGTATGGTATAATGCAACTATGCAGAAAACCAAAGATGTCCTAATTTCTTGTATTGGATTTTTTTTTTCTAGAGACAGTGGTGTTAGGCTAAATCTTTCAAAAATCAATAAAGAACAAAGGTTTCCTTTTGCTTCATTTAGACTAACCAAATGCGCTTCATCAGGAGTTTTAAGGGGGTAAATCAAGACACATTTTAAAGCCTTCATGGTCCTAATGGATTCACAGTCCATCAGAATTCAGGGAATTTCTGTAGAAAAGGGCCTCAGTTTGGAAAGCTGTGACCTACTGAAGTACAATTTTCAACAGAAAAATATAAGTAACTCTAAAAAATACTCACCTCCATGGCATCTTAGTCTTATAAGTTAAATTTTCCTCAGACTGTATTTTATACTTGTTCTACACAAAGCTCTGGTAAGATATGTGGCAATTACCAGGAAAGATAGCATACATACCTTCATTAAATTCCTTTCTATCTTTCTTTAAATAAACAATGGTGTTTGGCTGTGAGGCCTTTATTTTCAAGCAATCTGTGAAGCAAAACATCTGTTTACTTTCACTTATAATTGCTAATTATGTTTATTACTAATAAACCTTTCCTTTACAGATGGCTTGTGAGGAAGAACTTCAGGTCCAAACACATTTCCAAGTCTTATTTTCCACTGACCTGTCCTTAACTAACTCCTTCTCCCATCTGCAACCCAAATAAGTGTGTTTGCCTTGCCATTTGCTTAGGAATATTCACTCTTAATCTCAATTATATCTCAATGTAACATGTGTCACCATAGGCACTAAGCATGTAATGATCTCTAATGTAACTTCCAGTCAAGTAGGGATAAAGGATGTTTCTACTTTATTATCAGGATCTGACATGCAAAAAGGGTCAAGATTTACTTTAAAAAAAAGATTTGGGGAGTTCTTTGCTGCTGAAGAGAAACCAAGACCCAAAAGTAGGTTTCCCAGGTTTCATATATCAAGCATAAGGACTTCTGTGGATTTTAGGTACTTCCAAAACTGTAAACAGGAAAAAGTAAAAAAGAAAAAAGGTAAAGACAGGCAATTGAGCTTGGGACTTTAAAAGCCATAATATTTAAAAGCCATAAAATTAAAGCCATCTAAGTTCTGATTCAGCAGCAAAATCCTTTATAACAACTAGTTTTAAGCTAAAATTTTGTATACTTTCTGTGTGTGACTGGAGATTGAGTAACAGTCCACATCATCACACTGACCATTGGCTGTCAAATACTGTGTGAGTGGGCCCTTAAAGCTATTAATTGCAGCTCATGCTGCAATCTATATAACCTAATACACAGTCATAATTTTGATATCTTGGCTGTTACGCAGTGGATAGCACAACATTGTATTTTATAAAATATCTATCAAAAAATTCATGTAAACCCTAGTTTAGTTTCCATGGGAATACATATAAAAAAAAAAAAGCAAAAATAAATTGAGGTACCACCCTTTGAAAAGAGTTGAATCTTAAGATTAAAAAACAATTGTGTTCTCTTGAGTAACTAAATTTTTGTGGTACATCACTGTCAAACTGGATGATTTTTTTTTTAATATTTCAAAGCAAAAATCATTCTGGATTGCTATCTTTCTGTTATGAAAATATACATTTTAGTTCCTGAGGTCAAGACAAGGCTATCCAATTATCAGAAGACTTCAGCCAAGACAAGATGGTTAAAAAGTCTTTCCAGATATGGTTAAAATCTTGCCTGAAGTGAGAACAGTTCCCTGTGGTCTTCAATCATTCAAACTGCATGTGGAAGGCCCCTCCCAAGGAGGTCCTTGGGAATTGTGCAGAGGGAGCTCCAGTGGCCCCATGGGCACTGGGTTTTTAGAGGCAGCTCTTAAACTGTTGTAAAGAAAAGGTTCCTCATCCTTGAGAAATATTTCCCTGGGGCTAAAGATTATGTAAGTGAAATAAAACAAATCAGAAATAGTCAGACTGGGGTGATATTTCACTCTTTTCCTCTGCAGTTGATGGCAACACCATCTGCTCGAGGATTTTCTGCAAGCAGGCTGAATTCATTGAATAAACTGTTCACTCCAGATTGTTTGCTCCGCTCTATATAGCAATCTACAATTGTTGATTAATTAACGTGCATAGTTCCCCAATGAGAAAGGTATGCACTGCTATTCCAGATGGGGAAGCCAAGGAACAGAACATTTATCTGATCTATGAAAATTAGCTGGAGAATTCAGTTTTAAACAGTAGATCACTGGAGGAACCTTTCCCCGTCATTACATAGCAGCTTGAAATATTCTGTCATATGGTTTCTATTTGCTTTTATTTTGAGCAGGAAGAGCTTGAGGAAGGGACTGTCCTAAAAGGCTGTTTCACATCCCTCCACAGAATCACAGAATATGCTGAGTTGGAAAGGACCCATCAGGATCACAGAGTTCAGCTCCTGGCCTTGCACAGGACACCCCAGGAGTCACTCCCTGTGCCAGAGAGCATTGTCCAAAACCTTCTACAACTCTGTCAGGATTGGTGCTGTGACCACCGCCCTGGGGAAGCATCTGCAACTTCAACTGTTAATTAAAGAAAAATATACATTGCCATCTGATGTCAAACTGCCTTGCCTGGTTTATACCCTGAATTTTCCTAAGTCAGGGAGTTCTCTGACTGAGTTTGAAGACATTACAGAAGTCTCTCAAAATGAAGACAGTAACGCCATCTTGCCACAGAAGAACTAGAGAATAACTGCAGATTTCTTATTTACAGATTATTTGCATGGAAATTTTTTTTCCTGCTCTGTGTGCAGTTTGGGTATGTACAGCTCTGTAAACTGCATTTGGATTAACATGGACAAATTAGCATATATAGGATTAAAAATTATGAAGGTTATAATCATTGCGCCCCTAGGCTTACACTGTAGTTTGAACAAGGATGGTTATATTTCAGGGAGGAAAAGGTATTACTTTTATAAGAAGCTTTGGGCACTGAGAGTTAGGGAAAAGAGTGCAGGTTCTTGGCAGTGAGAAGGCAAGTCCCACAGCATGGCTGAGTTTTGCAGAGCACCTGCAATCAGAAGAAGATGCAGACAGACTAAAGCACACATCTGATTTCTGTTGTGTTTGCCAGGGATCTTGCTGTCACTCTGGACCATAGGTTGCCATTAATATGAAAGCACTCAGCAGGACCAGAAATACCAGTGTAGGAAATAGAAACTCAAATGATCTCTCTCATGCATTAGAAACAAAATTAAATTAAGAGGACGTACTGTGTAGGGTTAGAGATGAATGGTTTAAAGGGTGGAATGAAACATGTGCCAAGTAGGGCTGTGCTGCCAGGGCAAGACAAGATGATGGTTGGGTGAGATGGGAGCAAAGCAACATCTCCATGCAGAAATTATCATTTTGTCCTCAATTCTTCACAGCTTTATATAAACAAACTTAGAGATAAACCAACAAACTACTCAGGCAATGGGTGTGTTTGAATTGTGATTTTAAACTCAAGAAAAGCACTGTCAAATTAAAAAGAAAACTGCAAAACACACCTGGGCAAAGACATCAGAAGAGGAAGAGGATTATTTTTTAAGCTTGCCACAGGTCATTCCAAAAATGTTATTTTTCAATTGCTTCATCTACTCATGACATATGATATTAATTGATATTAATTGATCATATTCCCTTTTTGTGATTCATAGGCAGTTACAGCTCTGACAAGTTAATTCTTCATTAACTGGGGTTTTTTTCACTTTATTTTAACATTTTCTTCTATAACAGATACTAAATCATTTTCTACTTTAGTGCTAAATTTAACATGTTCTATTCATCCCACATCAAGAAAATTATCACTTCTTGCATCAGCAATTTCAACTGGCCACTGCTGCATGAAAATCAATGCAAACTGGGAAAATGCCAAGTAAACCAAATGGTATTGGCTGTGTTATTTTTGCATTGTAATAGCCTGTCCCCAAATGTACAATACCCTTGACAACTAAGTATATCAGGCTAAATTCTGATCATGCTACTTCTGGTGCAGATCCAAACTAAATTACTTTAATGAGCTGAAGAACAAATTTTCCTTTTACCAAACATGTAGGTTACTGGCTTTACTCCACGTGAGATGCTAATGCTGGTTGGTGAGGTTATCAGTTGTGGGGAAAAATGTGGGAAGAGCTAAGTTAAAATAATTCATGGTTGCTCTGAGATGCTGGAAAGACAGTAATATTTATGAGAATACATTTTATATGAAAGCCAAGGGCTTGATGGAGACATAAGTTACCTAAAATTTAGAACCTTAATGATACCAGCATGTTTTGTGCAATGTGACATTTTCAGAGCTGGAGTCTTGCTGGATTTGGCAGCAGTCTAATAAAGAAACTCAAGTTTCTGTCCCAAAGATCTTTCAGTCCAAGTGGTTGTGGAGGAGATGAATACATTAATGAAAGAGATGAAGGGAGATAACAATGAATGTTTCATCTATAAATAATAACATCAACACTATATTCTGATAAACATATCTTGCTCAAGGATGTCTTCATGTAAGATTTCTATTCATCAGGCAGGAAGTGATATATGGATTTTTTCGGTTTTTTTGGTAAGAGAATGGACACCCAAGCATAGTAGGTTTTCTCCTGTACTAAGACCATTAAGCCCAGAAATTCAGAACAAAGTAACATATTTAGCTTAGTTTCAAAGACAGTGATGGACATACGAAAATTCTATCACTCAGAAATTGATACACACACACACACACACACACACCCCCCACGCACGGAGTCTTTGTTCAGAGAACACAGCTTCTTTTTCCACACTATCTGCTGCTTCAATGGTATTTTATTTTCCCTTTGTGCTGCCATGTCAATCGAGGATTGAGTGCTTTTCTTGTAAATAGTCCCATTATTTTTTGCTTATGAAGTGTTACAATTTCCATGCAGCAAAATGTTTTGTACAGCTCTGCGTTGCTGCCACGCTGCTTCACTGTAAGCTGTTTGACTTATCACTGTTGACAAAAGCATCCAGCTTCTTGTACACACATAATGAAAGCCTTAAATGTTTTCTGAATATCTATCTGAAATATATTACTTCTAATAAAAAGATATCCTGCAGATTTATTGTTGAGACTAATGGTGTAAAAAACCGCTGAATTATCTTTCTTAGTGCTTTGGTAGTGTAGGCAGTGGGCCAGTCTGATGTGTATGTTATATCTACTCTGTGTTTTTTTAAACTGTGGGACAGCTTTTAGAATTATGCCTGTAACTTCAGTCTAGTCTGGACTAAAACACCCTGACTCATGATATATGCAATGGAGTGTAGTTTCTCCTTGGATCTTTCAGGATTGCAATGACTTAATGATGGTATTACAGCAGAACCACTACATTGATCCATGTAGTGGTGTCAATATACTAAAAAAAAAGCAGGGTAGGGGACAGGATTTTAGTTTCTAAATGCTAGCAAACATGCACAGAAGGAAGGAACTGGCTTGGGGGATTAGACTCGTTCCTTGCTCTTGCTTTGTGATTGAAACTCTAAGGAGCAAAAGTGGTTGAGTAATTCACAGCCTCTCTGATTTACAGCTGTGCTGTATTTGTGGGCAGTTTGCACACTTTTGGTTTCATGCCAACATTGCACAGTGGTTCAGAACCAGTTTTTTTTCTTCTCTGTTCTTCCACAGGCATCCTTGGAGGGCTGACTTATCTCCTCTGCCAGCTCTGGGCTCAGCTGCCCCAGCCTGGCTCTCTTGGACTCTAAGAAAATCATCTCCATTCTTTGAATATTTCTTGTGGTTCATTTCTGCACCTGATCCTGTCTGAACTTAATTCCTGGTGTGTGGTGTTTTTGGGGTCCCCTGTTGATGGGAGGAATTAATGAATCTGACTCCATGTTCTTAGAAAGCTAATTTATTATTTTGTGTTACTATATTATATAAAAAACTCTAAACTAAGCTGTACTAAAGAATACAGAAAGGATACAAACAGAAGGCTAAAAGATACTTATTAAAAACTCGTGTCTGACTCCTTCTAGAGTCCCGACACAGCTTGACCGTGATTGGTTATCAAATTAAAACAATTCCCATGAAACCAATCAACCAACCACCTGTTGGATAAACAATCTCCAAACCACATTCCAAAGCAGCAAAACACAGGAGAAACAAATGAGACAATATTGCTTTCATTTTTCTCTGAGGCTTCTCAGCTTCCCAGGAGAAGAATCCTGGGCAAGTGGATTTTTTGGAAAATATGATGGTGACACTGGTGTGTAATATCTTGAGTCATTAGCAATGCCATTGTTCTTTAACAGCTGTTTCAACTATCATCCTCTGCCTTCCACAAAATGATACTGCACTGCAAAGAAACAAATGTTCAGGGCCTCCTTTACATTATCAGAACAGGTTTGGGTTTTTTTCTCATTTCTGTCTGAAACAAACCGTTCTTTTGGTTTTTAATGAATTGTCTTAGCCTCCTCTTTCTCTACAATGTTACAGTGATTGAAATTTGGAAGCAAAAAGTCAGAAAAGTGCCAGATTTGAATAAAGGAATCTGCATTATGCCTTAAAATCTTGTAAAATGCAGGGTAGCTGTGGTTGGGCCTGATGTGATTTCAAATTGCCCCACCTATTCACTGTTAACAACACAGGTAACATGGATCAGTATTTGGAGTTTTGAATAATATGGATCCTGCTCTGAAGGCTTCAGAAAAGTATCCATTGTTCAACTCACATACGCATAGTATCTCTCCTCTCCCACCAGGTGAACTGTGTTACATCAGTGATTTCTAAAAAAAAAGTTACTTTCTCAGATGTTTGGTTCTACAGTCCATTTTTCCAAATAGTTTCTATTAATGTCCTTGTTATATGCATCTCAAAAATATGTGCAAGTGTTTTCATGTGCTTAGACCATGTGTGGACTTTTTTTGTTCTTTTTCATATTTTTCAGCAACTTTTTTGCCTTTCATCAGAGTTCTGCCATGCTGCCAATTATAGAAACAAGAGTGACTGACTCTGTTTCAAGCTAGTTCAGTAATAAAACTCATCATTCTATTGCAAAAAAACAGGGAAAGTTTTATTCATCCAGACCCCCAAAAGAGGGCTGAACATAGCAAACTGAGCACAGTGCTGGAGATGAGCCATAAAAAGAGGATAATTTCTCATTAAGCATTAAGCTCCTCTGCCTCAACCCAGTTTTTAAAAAAGTTATGGTATATATTTATATGATATATGAAAACCTTCATTGGATGTGTATTTTAATATATATATATCTCAATAGATAGATATAACAAGATGTACAGATAGGTGAAGTTGTAAAAATGTTTTTCAAAGAGTACAAATTGCTCATTTCATTAATATTGTATTAATATCAACCATCCTTGAGTTGAGACAATCAGCCTTGTGTTTACTTCTCATAACCCTTGAGGAAATAGTTTTGTACCCTTTTTCATGTAACGCTACAGCATGTTCCCAAATAATTAAACTGAGTACAGCTGAACTGAAAAGTGGTTTGAGTGGGACATGGAGAAGGTGATAATGCTCCCCAGCAAGAAGTCATCTGACAAAACCACTGTCAGCTTCAGTGCTCCTCACTCTGTTTTTCTCTGCTTCTTTGAAGGTAGAGGCATATAAAACTCGCTAATTTTGAGAAACTAAAGAGACTTCAGTTGAGAATATTTAAGTGGAGCCATTGATTTCTTTCTTTTATGATTGTCAGTTCAGATGAAACTATCCCTTGTAACCATGGAATCATAGAATATCCTGAGCTGGAAGGCACCCACCAGGATCATTGGACTCCAGCTCATGGCCCATCACAGGATATCCCAAGAGTCACACCATGTACCTGAGAGTGTTGTCCAAACTTGAACTTAAAGAGACTGGTGCTATGACACTGCCCTCGGGAGCCTGTTTCAGTGCCCAACCACCCTCTGGATGAAGAATCCTTTCATTCCTAATATCCAACTTAAACCTCCCCTGACACAGTTTCATGTTGTTCTGCTCTCACTGGTCACCAAAAAGAAGATGTGATCTTCCACTTCCCCTCCTGAGGAAGCTGCAGATTGCTATAAGGTCTCCCCTCAATCTCGTCTTCTCCTGGCTGGACATGCCATGTGACCACAGCCTCTACTCATACGTCCCCTCTAGACCCTTCACCTTCAGTGTTCTAACGGCATAATATCTTTTTTTTAATTTGGTGCCCAACACTGCACACAACATTTAAGGTGAGACCTCCCCAGTGCAGAGCAGAGGGGACAATCCCCTCCCTTGCCCAGCTGATGCTGTGCCTGATGCCCCCCAGGATAGGGTTGGCCTTCCCAGCTGCCAGGACACTTCTGATTCATATCCAACTTGCCATCAACCAGAACCCTCAGGTCCCACTCCAGAGCACAGCTTTCCAGCCTCTCATTCTCCAGTCTGAATATCCAGGGTTGCCCCATCCCAGATGCAGAATCCAGGACTCGTCTTAGTTAAACTTAATATGACTGGTGATTGCCAAGTCCTCTGATATATCTGGATCTCTCTGTGGGGTCTTTCTGCCTTCCAGGGAGTCAACAGCTCTTCCCAATTCAGTATTGTCACACAGGATTTTCCTCCTGCTACTGGAAATTTGTATTAATCTCAGGCCATTTAAACACTAAAGTTGTACTCACTGGCCCTACCATTTCTAGAGTTCCTTTTTTCCTCATTCTTAAAGTAATGCTGAGGTATTCTTAATAAAGTCCTTGAAAGTCAGATATATAAAATATTTCAATTGCTATCAAGAACAGGTTTAAGCACCACCATCCAGGTGCACATATTCAAGCTGCAGGGGGAACATCAATCAGGCAGAAAACAAATGAAACAAGGTGTTTGATTTTATATGTTATAAACTCAAATTTATTTAGGGACATGACCTGTTGACACTAACAGATTATCAGTTGCATAATCATTTAAAAGGCTGCAGTGAAATTATAGCAAAATCTGCCTTCTAAACTGCTGGTTATGACTGAGAAGTTTCATTGTAATAAGTCATCCTGGGAAGGGATCATGCAGAACAGTCGTGATTTAAAGACTCTCAAAATGTCTCAGGTGTGAAACAAAATTAAGCAACAAAATACACAAAGGGCTGGAGTCTGCCTACTAATAATAAGCAAATCAGAGTTATTTGTACAAGTAGACACAACAGCTAAGTTAGTGTTATTCATAAAAAGTTCTACAAAAGGCTCCCCAGAGTGGAATACTGATATGTAAACCAAAGTGGAAAAGCGTGAGAGTTTATAAAATGTATAATAACAAACAATAAAAGTTTGTATTGAGAGGAAGCAGCTGAAATGCTGAAAAAGTCTTTTCTGAGGAGAAGCTTATGCAGCATGTTCATCCATGCATTTATTTTTGCATTCAGTCACCAAAATTAGGTATGTAGTAAACATAGAACACACATACAGAACTGGCTGTGAAACAAGGTACAAAGCATGGGAATCAAACAATTTGAGAAAACAAGGAGACTCAAGATGGATAAGAGAACCTGGGCAAGGGCTGAGCAACCAGCACACTTTGTTTTCAAAGAACAAGTATTTTCCAGATTATCCCTTCCTTTATGACATCCCTTCCTTTATCCCTTCCTTTATGTACCTTGCTGTGAAACAAGGTACAAAGCATGGGAATCAAACAATTTGAGAAAACAAGGAGACTCAAGATGGATAAGAGAACCTGGGCAAGGGCTGAGCAACCAGCACACTTTGTTTTCAAAGAACAAGTATTTTCCAGATTATCCCTTCCTTTATGACACCCGAGGCGCTCATTCCCAATGGGCTCTCATCTCCCACCCCCAGCAGTTCTAGCCTTTATTTTCTTGGTCTGGCCTTGCTAAATACCAAGCATGGTGTTCAAAAGTCAGCGTATGAATATCAGATCTATGAATATCAGTGTATGAAGTCAGATCTGTCTTTGGGTTGCCATGAAATGTTGCTTTACCTTCTCAATACTGAGGAGCTGTATTCTATATATTTGTAATCTGGATCTTGGGTACTGAAAATAATAATTAGAGCAGCAGGCCCATGGCTACTGAGTATAAGACATTTCTAGAGTCAGGTTGCTGTTTTTTTCCTAGGTGTGATGGTTTGTAAGTTATTGTAGATATGGCATCAAAGATGGAAGGGGGTCAAGAAACTGTGAAGATTCCACTCTGAGTGTTTTTCTCAAATATTTAGACAATGAAAAATCTCTTCCTCCATACAGAAATGGCAGAAAACAATGGCAGTATTCTCAGACACCTTAAGACAAAATGGAACAGAGACACAGCTAATTTCTGCTAATGAGCAGCTTGTTTGCATCCACAGTGCAGTGCAGGCGCTAGCATTAATAGTGTGAATGTAAAACTGTGGGAGAATTGAGGTTATTCACTCCTAATTTTAACACTATAATGAATACCTAACTCCTCAAATGTACTGAACAAATGAAATTACCCACTCTGTATTTATCATTACACCACTCATTAACATGGTGATAATTAACTCTGTGTAAAGTTTCACAGTCTGAGGCACTATAATAATTGATATATTAACAGGCTTTATATGCCATTGTTCATGCTAGTGCATCTGACTTAGGATTACCTGATTGTTGTATAAAACCGAACATGCCACTGCACTAATCAGCAGTCAAAATTAAAGGTGTTCAGTCATATAACATGCAGTACAGCTGGGACGTATCTGTTACAAATATGAGTACTTCAAAATGTGCCTAGGAGTTTATTTCTTCATTCTTTCACCTCAATCTGTATGTTTCTCCTTCTGCTGCTTGATTTCTGTTCCCATAACAGCCTCAATTTTACTATATTTGTCATATTTGTTAATAATATTGGAGAGAAGAATTTTCTACAACTCTATTTTTCTTTAAAAAAGCTTTGATTTAAACAAAATCAATATGTTAATTAATTCTAATGTTTTCTATTCTCTCTGATCAGAAACTGTTGGGTTGGAATTCTTATTCAGAACTTAAAAACTGTGTTGGGAAAAATGTTATATGTGGATTCATGACTGTCTCTGTCTAAGGTCCACTGGATTTTGACATTCCTCAGGGGATATCAGAACTGTGCAGGAATGACAAACTGCAATGGAGAGACATCAAGAAGATTCAGAAGCTGAGTTAATTCAAATTTTACCCTGTCAGACCTCAAGTAAGTTACCCTGCTGGCAACTAGCAAAGGTTGGAGACAGATGTGATTCTGATTTGCAGAGATTAAATGCAAATTTTGGTGCCCAGACTTTTGATTCAGACTCTTGAAAGAAAGCAGTTGCAAGGTCTGGTTTTATACCATAAGTTCCTTGTTGTAGATGAGGAAAACGTTTGCATAACTTCCAGAGACACCTAACTCCTAATGAGCTAGCAGGTAATTTCACTTTTGAGGGCAGGAAAACACTCTTTTAAGACTTGCCAGAATTCTTCAGCTTTTGAGGAAAAATCCCAAACCAGATCTCCAAATGTTCAGTCATGAACTGTACAGTCATGAACTTGTTAAGAAACAGTTTAGCCAAGACTCACATGGGCATCCATTCAGGCAACTAATGTCATAACTCTCTTTACAGGCCAAAAAATCCCAAGTCCCCTCTTGACAGAGCCACATGGGGCTCCCAGTCTATGCTGCATTTGAATTTGTATTTGAACTTTGAATACTGGATCCCTGACATATCTTCCAAAAGTTTGATATTTCTGAATCTTTGTGGTGTCTTGGCTAAAGTAGTAATTTTTGGTATTTACTTTCTGATGAATTTTCAACAAATCTAACCATAAAATTTAGGTAAGGTTACAAGTGACTGCTGGGATGGGCTATTCTACCCTCCTCCCATATTTCCATTTTCTGCAGAAAAGCTGGCGTTTCCTGACATGCAATACAAATATCTCCATCCCCTCCATCGTCTTCTCCCTGCATCCAACTGTTCCCAGAGCATCTACAGAGTTTAAATAATTTATTATATGTGAACAGAAACACACATACAGTCAGAAAGAGGTGTAAAAAAAGAAAAGGTGTTTGTTTTTTATCAACATCAGAAAGAGGTAAATTCCATTCTTAATTTTTGTAGCCTCACACCACAGAATGAAATGTGGGAAGTGAAAAAAGTTTTAAAATAAGTCTTGGGGACACACAGGGGTAAATACTTTAACCACAAGTGAGACAGTGATGACACTCTGTTATCTTCTCAGAAAATACATTCATTGTTTGAGATAATATAATAAAAAAATATGGGTTTTACCAGGTAGGATTTCAAAAGCTCTCCCCATTCTCCCAGAAGAAACAAGAGAGTAACTCATATTTGAAGCAGCCACTATTCCCAAATCCTGTTCTCACAAAGCTTGATAAATTTATCTTGATTCCTCACTCAGGGGAAATACCACAGAGACACCTCTGGCACTATTTTCAATTAATAATTCCAGTGATAGGAGCCTCTTAAAAAAGAAAAGAAGAAAACAACAAAACAAAATGACATAAAACAAAACAAAACACAACACAAGCAAGAAACCAACAGCACACTCACCCCAATAAAAACTCACACAAAACCTAAACCCCAAAAGAACCAAACATCCTGCTCATCAAATGACATCTTTGTAAATATTTTTTTTATCATGGCCCAGCTGACCTAACCAAATATACTAAATATAATTTCTGTTAGCACTGATAGACAAAGCATCTCTGGGAGAAAGCTGCTTTAGTACTCATATCATTCATATCATTAGTTCTATCATTACAGCCTGGTGGTTTTCAAATAACCAAAATGAATTGGACATACAAGTCTTGCAGAAGTTTGGAGGGGTGGATATCAAAGGACTGAGATGCTGTTTTAAGCTTCCATGGCAAAATGTCTTTCGTTCCTGAGCCTGGATTCAGACTGCAGGCCAATTTCCAGGCATCACATTTACAAATAATAACTGAAACCTCCTTCTCTGTAAACGGGGTAGATTTGCCTAGAAGTTGTTAAAAGGATAGACAGGGTATTTCTAATTCCACTTTTCAGGACAGAATATGTATGAAATATAATTATTTGGGGGATCAGTACTTTTCTTTTTAAACTACATAACGTTTCACAAAAGGAAAGGGAAAAACATGTTTACCAAGTTTCAGTCTGTTAGTGCCACAAAATTAGACACCTGAAAATAACTTTGCCAATCAATAACTTCATCAAGGTCAACAAATTGAGAATCATTAATAGAGAAGTTGGTGCCAGTGACACAGTAAATGAAACCACACTAGGTAGGGGAAAAATTAGCATCTTTTACAATGATTGTTTTCAATAATATAGTGCATTGCATTAATTTAAGCAAAGAAAATGAGAAAATAGGAGGCAAAAAGCCCATCAGGACATGTTACAGATAGGATTTGGAGAATGCAGATTATTTTCCCTGTGTGTCTATTGCAATCTCTATCTCAGATTAATTAATTTTTTTAATAAAGGTACATCATTATCCTGTTCATGTTTCTGTGCTAAAAGAAATCTTGACATTATGATAATATATCTGAAGATTAATTTTCAATTTTATGCATAGTTTGTAGATTCAGATTAATGAACACTATTCAGTAATTGAAAAGAAATAGTACATATTTAATAAATATTTGGATTTTTTTCTTCCCCAGAAACACTGTAAGTTGGCAGGAATCAATTTCAGACCCACTCTGAGTATAACACTGAAGGAAACAGGTGGAAGCAAAAATACCATGCATGTACTGTAAATGTTTGTGGTGTGAATATATAAGGATTGGAATCATGCCAATGCAGCTACAATTTCACTGCATTTTATAAGTTTGATCCATACACTGCCTGCATCAATACAACATTTTTTTTCTTACAAAATTAATCCCACTCCTGTGGGATGAAAGGTGATATTCTATAGAGGGAATGACCTAAATGAGCCTTTATGGCCTCAGTCATGTGTGCAGGACAGTCTCTGTTAAATTCTGAGTTAGATTTAGCCTATGAGGGGTTTAGGGCAGAAACAGTTAACTCAGCATCACAAAAACTTATAAAAACACAGATAGTGGCATCTGCTATCAGTGATGAGACCTGGAAAATGCACCTGGTAAAAAGAAAAGAGAGGCAATTAATCAGTATCAAGCACAACATTCGAAGGTGATGGAAAGAAAACAATAACAGTATGAGGTGCAGCTCTTCATGAGAATCCTAAAGAAATTTGAGTTTATTTTGCCACACATTGAACCCAAAAGAAATACAGAGAAGGTCAGTAAATTTCCTCAAAGGCCACTTAAGCACAGGGGATGTGATAAACGTTACTCTGCTCTCTAGTAGGCTGTGATTTCACTGGAAATTCTCACTGGGTTCATAGAGGGAAAATTCAAGGCTAACACAAAATACATTCTTGTCAGGGTGACAGGATACAGCTGAATAACTGGGAACCATCTGTCAGACCTAACAATCTTACATATAATCTCCCCATATTTTTTTTAACCAAAATAGTTATCAGTTTTTATTTTAGGCCAAACTGAGAGCAGTTTATCCATAAAGTCGATCAGCTAAACAGTGTAATAAGGATACTATGTGATTTGTAGCCTATTGTATGTAGTTTAAAAAATAATTTGTTTCTCTACTTTTCTTACAAAAGTGCTTTTAAAAGCTAAAAGCAGGCCTATGGGATATATGCCTCTGTGTCCAATAATATCACATTGCAAAAATCCTGTTCTAGAAGACACAGATAAAATTCCCCAGTGTATGTGCCTTTTTGTTAATGGAATAGATTTTTTTGAAACTTTTTCCTGCTACAGAAATAATTTTACTTAGAGGCAGTGTTACCTTTCTGCTGGGTACTCAACATCCCCTTTCATGCTCTACTACTCCTGGCTGAGTTCATCAACATTAAGATTGTTTATTAGTTTGGCTCTGTTGCAGAGAATTTTTCAAGTTTGACTGGTTTTAAGCTTTGTGGCAATTCAATCTTGTGCAGAGACACACCTAAATGCAAATTTCCCATAAGATGCAGAGAATAATAATTTTTTCTCAAGCCATGACTAACTAAGCACAGAAAGTTTCTCACCTTATTTCACAATAGACTTATGGAGAAGTCTTCATTATCCAAAGCATATTAGTTTTGGATCTGGATCTGAACCTCTCTTACCATAGAGCAGCGTCACAATGTCCAAGCTATAGGGGAAGCACATTTAAAATGATACTGAAACTGGATGAAAATGCATAGAGACAAATGGAGTGAGAAGAGAAGCTCATATTTCCTGTTCAAAGCCCTACCCAAAAGGGAGAGATATACATTTTCTTGTCTGGCTTCTTGTAAACTTTGGAATCTTTGTCCTGGATAATCCAGAAAAAATATTTATTGTTTTCCACATCTTTATGCCAACCTGCTCAAGATCATCACTGTCCCACTGAGACCCAGGGTCTGGAAGCAGATCTGGGATTTTTCACACTGAGTGGTCTGGAGTCTGTTTGGGAGACTGGGAACATTCACACGGAGCCCTCTTTTTGCTCCCTCCTGGCTTCAAAGTGGAGGCAAATCCTCTTTGGATTCTCTCTGGGCTGCCAAAATAGTTGCTTGGGGCAGGTTCTTCGAGCCCAGGCAGTGAGAGGCAGAGGGTCTCTTTTGGGCTTTGGAGAATTTCATAACACCTTTTTGGCCACTGTTGCCATGGCAACTCTGTTCCTGGACTAGAGGAAGATATTTTCTTTGGACCTTTTCACTACTGCCACTCAGGACAGCTATGCTGGGATGTCAGACTCTTCTCTACACAAGTTTTTTAGCTGTTGCCCCAGATCCAGCCACTATTGCCAATGTGGGACTGCCACCACCAGGAGATCCCCTGTCAGGTGGCGTGGAGGAGGCAGCCCAGCAGCATTGACTCTTGGTTAGGGACAAAAAAAGTAGTTATTCTGGGTTTTCAGTTTTATCCTTGTTGTTTTCTAGGTCAAGAGGGGGTCCTGTAATTATGGAGGCTCAGTTGCTGTGTTGTTTTTCCTATTACTTTTCTCTCCACCACATAGTTTGTAGAAGGCTTCTCTACCATCTTGTGTTTGGCTTCTACAGAGGCCAACATCTCGTTTTCTTCATTCCCAGAGATTCCATGGGATTCAACACTTTTGTATCTTTACTGTTATCTTGGTTGTTGCCTTTTTGTTCCTTAGCAAACTCTTTTTTTCACTTAGGTCTTTTCTCAGTTGTGTCTCTTTATTGGTGAAAGAGTGTTTAAAATGAAAGGGAGGTAGCTCATACTGGAATCTCTTCTCTGAATAATTGTCTTTAAATAAAAAAAAAATCTTGCTTGTTTGGGCCAGCCTAATATTTAGGATGAGGCTCATGCTGGGATGAAGCTGGGATGAAGACTCATGCTTTCCTAGCCAGAGGCCACTTGAGAAACAGAACCTTTTGTTACTTGTCATCATACATTGGCCATTGCTTGGTTATTAAAAAGAGAGGTGCCAATTGCTGCTTTCTTTCTTGCTAAGCAATTGGTTGCAGACATCATCACTGAACATCCAGAAGTACACAAGGTACATAACTTCTAGCTTGGTTCTTCATGAATTCGTGGGAGACCATGGCATTTTCTTGTCCAGACCTCAATTTTCCTTGATCCCCCTGTAAGAAGGGCCTCATTTTTGCCACAGATGCAGGCATCTAATTCAGCTGGGCTGTGACAACCTGCTGCTGCAATAATTGTCTTATTTTTAAGTGTTGAATTCTGCCACAGGTGTCTGTCTTCACCAGCTGGAAATCAAACTAGAAATGTTTAATTTAAAGTGCTGACTGCTGGCAGGAGGAAAAGCCTTTTGGCTTTGGAACCAGGAACTCCTAATTCAGAGTAGTCAGGGAGAGTCTCAATGAAAATAGAGCATGTTCCAAACAAGGCTGCCACCATCAGCCAGGGACTTGACAGCCCAGATGAATAAAAGCAGAACTATTTCTGCATTAACTCTGTTAGTAGGCTGAGCCTAAGCCAAAGCCCACAAGGGAGCCCACAGATGAGAATTTTCTCACGAGACAATCCTTCTTCCAGCTCACAGTGTCCTCATGATGTCCATGTCCAGCAGGATCAATCTCTGGTGGCTCCAAGATAAATGTGCAGCTGGTCAAGGCTGGACAGACTAGAAATGGTGGTAAGACCTCTGTAATAACAGATTTAAGAAGAAAAACAATGGTTTTGTACAATTGTAACTGTGACCAAAGAAAAGCAAGGTGAGAACCTTGGAGAAGGAACAGCTCTGGAGACACCCAGGTCAGTGGAGAAGGCAGGGGAGGAGGTGCTTTGGGTGCCAGAGCTGAGATTCCTCTGCAGCTCGTGGTGCAGACCATGGTGGGGCAGCTGAGCCCCTGCAGCCCACGAAGGACCATGGGAATGCAGAGATCCACCTGGAGCCCAAGGAGGAGACCCACACTGGAGCAGGGGGATGTCTGGGAGGAGGCTGTGATCTAGCGGGAGGCCTGTGGTGGAACAGGCTCCTGACAGAGCCTGCAGACCCATGGGGAGAGGAGCTCACACTGCAGTGGGATTCCTGGTGGGACTTGTGACCCCATGGGGGACCCACACTGGAGCAGCCTGTCCCTGAAGGACTGTAGCCTGTGGAAGAGTGACCCACATTGCAGCAGCTGGCAGAGAATTGTTGCCCTGAGGATGAAATCATATGGCAGCGGTTTGCAGAGAACTGTTACTCGTAGGACTCACATTGGAGAAGTTCCTGGAGAACTGTCTCCCCTGGGAGGGACCCTGTGCTGGATCAGGGGATGGACTTCTCTCCCTGAGCAGAGAGAGAAACCAGGAGTGATGAAGTGACCAATACCCCCATCCCATCCCCCTGCACCACTGGGGTAGGAGGTAGAGCTGGGCAGGAGAAAGGGGTGGAAGAAAGGGGTTTTTAAGGCCTGTTTTTACTTCTCATTATTCTGCTCTGATTTTTTAGCATTAAATTCAATTAAAATCTCTACTTTGAGATGTTTTACCTGTGATGGTATCTGGTGAGTGATCTCTCTCTGTCCTTATCTCAGCCCATAAAGCCTTTGTTATATTTTCTTCTCTCCTCTGGCTGTGGAGGGGAGTGATGGAGAGGCTTTGGTGCATGTCTGGTGTCCAGTCAGGCTCAACCCACTACAATAATTTATCTGATTTTCATGAAAATAAATGTTTTAGTGTATGAGAGATCTAATAAAGTCATATTACAAGCAAAATCTTCATTAGTCCTTCAATAAGAACCTATGAAAACTATTAAGTGTTATGGCCATGCAAACAATTTGTATTTTCAAATTGATTTTTCTTTGGTAGTGTTTCCTAAAACTGCAACAAATTTTGTTATCTGAAATAAGAAAATTGAAAAATGTCAAGCTTGTTCTATTTGTGCTGACTTCAGTGAAGTTCTACAAAGACATGAATTTTCAGTCTTCTTATTGCTTAAATACCACAACTGTGTTTCTTTAACAAAACCATAAAAACATAAAACCAAGGTAGAATTATTGTAATCATATGAATAATAGAAACAATGTTGAAATTAAATCAATTTAATGAAGTTCTTATCAGTCATTGTAACATCTTATTCTTCCAGCAATCATTGAAACTTTTATCTGGAGAGGTATCACCATACTAGTAGACAAATAATTCCATGCAGTATCTACTGTTTAGGAAAATTATCTGTATTGAAACATAATTATCTCAGATGACATACTGACTGACTCCTAATTACAACAGATAGAGCTAATTACTGTGGTTCATCCTGTAAATAGCTCAGCATGTATCTTTATGAGAATTCAGTAATGACACATTGCTCAGTGGGATGGTATATGGAAATTGATTCCCAAGATTTTTATGCATAAAATTCTTATTTTTTAATGTGTTTATTAGTTTTCCTTCAATCAAAGTGTATTCAGGGGCACTCAAGTGGTACAAACCTGCATGGTTGGGTTTTTTGGACAGAGTTCCCAACACCTTGACTCGAACTGAACCCCAAAGTCAAATTTGCCAGTCCACCCCCTTAAACAGCTTTCTTTCTTTCTCTCACAGGAACAAGAAAAATGGAGAGTCACCAGTCCACTGTAAATGGATCTGTTATGTAAAAAATGATCCATTTTTTCCTCCTGGAGTTTTCACCATGGAAATCCAGTGGTTGGCAAAAGCTCTGTAGTGCCTCTGGTACCTGCCTGCAGAAGTGTGGCATGAGCAGGAAACTGGTATGGTAGATGCAGAGCAAGTACCCAGAATGCAGTCAAAATTCAGTGGAAAGGGGTGGAAACCTAAGTCTGCTTTAAAGAAATCCCACCTGCTTCGTTTAGATCCTCCATCAAGCCACAGTCTGTCAGCAGAAAGATATGCAACAGGACACAACAAATGTGCACCTTTTTATTCTGCCAAAAAAATGCTCATTTTCAAATGATTTTGCATGAATTTGTCCTCAAAAGATGGTAATGTAAACAAAGTATCACAAAAAAACTTTTGATTAAGTACATTTAAATAGTTTAATCAGGATATTTAAGTTGGTGATATTATATATATATTTATGTATAATATAATCTGTATATAATATTATATATTAACATTATAATAAATGTAGTTGATGGATTAAGAAACTATAGTGATTTCCAAATATTTTTTTTTTATTCTGAGTCCTCACAGGAATTTTAGATTCAGATATTGAACTTCAAACATTTTTACTTTAGATAAAAGCCTTAAAAGTATCCCTCGACCAGTTTAAAGTCTATAGAATTACATTTTTTTCTCTCCTAGTATGTTTTCAATGAAGTAGTCTATCAGTTTAGTCTAGATTCCACATTTTATTACTGTAACCAACAGTTCTCAAACAGTCTCACCTGATGTCAAGAAAAAACAGAATAATAAGTATGTTTTTCTCATATATACAAATTTTCCTTTATAAATGTTAGGCTGAATAATTAATTTTGAAGTATAGTTTGGTTGATTTTTTTTTATTTGAAGTCAAATCAAACTTCATCTCTTCTCTGAATTTTATTTAACCCAGCAAAGATGATCCAAGGATGACTTTAATATCTCCCTCTGTACTAAAACTTGGCTGGCAAGAAAGCCAGTTAGTCTTTTCTGCAGAAGCATATCTGGAAGGTATTTCTAAATAAGTGCTTCGATCTGCTTGGTCCTCCAAAAATTCAAAGCATTTTGCTTATTAGTAGTACCTTAGTCCAAATACCTTGACCAAATTTACATCTTAGGGCTTATTCTTCTTTTCTTATTGTAGACTGGACACAATTCTTACTTCCTGTTCAACTCCTGTTACCTGCTGCCAAAAGAACTGTTTCACATCTCCAAAGCCAGCTGTGTTTCTGTGGGAAAAATCCCAAACCAAACAGTAGGGTAATTTGGAAAATGCGTTATATCTCATTAGGGCAAATAACAATATAAAGATTGAACAAATTTTGAAAGAGCTCCCCAGGTGGTGCACACTTCAGAGAAATTATGGGGACAGGTGGTATAAATGTGCAGGCACCTGCCTCAGAAGAACCTCTTGGGTTGAGGATTGGTTCTGTTTCACTGAAAAAGGGGGAAAAAACTACCTTTGATAGAGAACCTGGCAAAGAGGCTGTGACTCTGCCTAAATTAGAGTTCTATTTTTGTAATTGTCCCACTCTTCTCTGTCATTAATTAGACCATTAAAGATGTTGTCTCAGATTTAGATGCACACAGCTGTAACTTCAAAGTGTTTATAAAACTAGAAATGATGCAAGCTTTAAATCTCACTTTACATTTTATGTGTCTTCATATTCATATAGACATTTGTAAAACCACCTTTACATAGTTATTAAAAAAATGCCACTTCTTTCTCAGGAAGTTCTTTACCAAGGGCTGCTTGGTGTTGGAGAATATTCTGAGAAAGAGTAATGAATGAGTATATAGATACACATTCTTACCCTGTTTTTCCTGTCAGAAATGTCATTGAAATCCAGCTATTGCAATGTCATTTGCATTTGGATGATTGTACTTTGACACAGGTATTCAAAATCAGAGCAAAAAATGTTTCCTGGAGAACTTCTGCAGTGTCAGAGGACAGTAGGATATCTCAGTGTTCTTTATTTCATTAAATGCTAAATAAACCTTTGTCAATTAAAACACAAGTTGCCACAGGTGGTATCTGCTATGGCAGCTTTAAGCAGTGCCTCCTCAATTCTTTGATCATTGACAACATTCATAAATGTATCAAAATCCATTCTGTAGAATTCAATTAAAAACTCAAGTAATGGGGGCTTGCATTTTTCTTGGAGATTGTTTACCATCACTTTGGTTTAAATTTAGGCAGTGTTTGAAATTTAACACATCATTTATAAGCTGCACATTGCCAAGGACCAAGGCTTGACAGGACAGCAAAATCAAAAAGAATCAGTATCATTGGACCATTGAATCACAGAATGGTTTGGGTTGGAAGTGACCTTAAAGGCCATCGAGTTCCAGCAACCCTGCCATGGCCAGGGACACCATCCACTAGAACAGGTTGCTCAGAGCTCCATCCATCCTGGACTACAGCATCCTGAAAGTGACAGATATTCTGATTTCAGAATATTAATTCCCAAAGAAGTTGTTAGTATCAACAGTCTGTAGTTTCTTTGGGAGGTCACTTCACCTTTATTACTCCACTTAGTACGTGACAACTCTTTAAGTTGACTATCTCTGAGACTTATCTCACTTTACACGGTATTTTTCATGGGTTGAGGTGTTACTAAAAAACAATGCTTTTATAGTTCGATTTAATCATCCAAATTTAGTGAAGTTAAAAGTCATTTTGAAAAATTATGTTTACAGAAATACTGTAATGCCACCACATTCTTATTCTTATTCTTATTCTTATTCTTATTCTTATTCTTATTCTTATTCTTATTCTTATTCTTATTCTTATTCTTATTCATTCTTAAATGCATTTTTAAAAACATAGGATAGGGTTAAAATTTAATCAAATTAAGCACCACCATTCAAGCACAAAAGCAAATACAAAAAAAAAAAAATTAATGGAAATTAATCTTGGACAGCCAGAGATGAGTAAAAATTAAGATTAGGATATTACCAGATTTCTGGGGGAAGTTTTCACTAAAGAAATAGTTTTTTCCACTCAGGTTGGTGGCATGACATTGTTGATCTTTGAAATTATTTTATTTTAATATTTATGAAGATATTTTGTTTTAATTTATACTTTCTAAATATTTCAGAATGTCACACAAAAAGGAAAAAAAATAAAGCAGCTATGACTTTTTTTTAGGAAGTAATCAATTCCTGACTGTTAGAAATTGACAGGCAGATTACTAGCAAATTATTTTAATTATCAATAATTATAATTATTTTAGAGGCTTACATCACCAGAGGGCTGCCTGTGATTTTTGTAATGGGAGAAACTGTTAGTATTTTCTGTCTTCTATCTTTCCTCAATGTGGAAAAAAAGAAGTCATGCAAATTATGTATGATAAAGACCACCTCAATTTATCTATACTTTGATATGTTGTACATGTCAACCAGTTAGAATCCTTGCAAATTCTTTCAGCTCTGATGACCAGCCTGACCCTTATTTATTTTTATTACCATTACCTCCACATGAGCTCTTGTGAAGTGTTAAGACCTTCTTGTACAAAATAAGGAAGAAGAGAAGATAACAGCCTCATTCAGATTTGTAAAGATTTTTCTCCTATTATTGTAAATTTAAAAGGTGCCCATGACAGCTTTTAGAGGCTTTGTGGAGACCCACCCTCTGACTGTGGTGATCTAGACAGAGTTCAGCAACTGTTGCTGATACCAGTAAAACAATCAAGGACAGGATATGCTGTATGAAACACTGGGAGAATTTTGTTTTACAATAATAATCTTATGGACAGCCAGATAAAGATGGCATGTAAGCCATAATTTAACTTACATTAAATACAGTCTAGATTTCAGAAGTGTGGTCTCCTCCTGGTGTGGCCTCCCAGGGGAAGGCATAAAGAGGTATAAGAGAGATGAAGGCAAGTGATTTTCCAATGAATCATTATGGTGACTCCTGTGTTATCACATAGGATTTATATGTGGTTTCCTAATTTTTCTTACAAGATCTTCTGGGAAGCAAATTTAATCCTGCTGCTTCTATTCCTTCATGCCATGTTGTTTTTTCATGGGGGCCACCACCAGGTAGGAAATGATTATCAGGTCCATAAGATTTTGTCGGGTGAGGTTGGGATCAAGTGAAGCACAAGTATCCTTGATGCAGACACTTTCAACTAGGTTGAAAGAACCAAAATTCCTTGCCCCTGACTCAGGCTATACCAACAGCCAATATTGAAGTAATTGGACATAATGGATAAATATATAATAATTGGGCATAATTGGACAAATTACTGTCTTTTTCTCTGATTGCAGAAAGTCCCCAAAGAAGTCCTTCTTTGGGGACTTTCTGCAATCTCTAGCATATTTATCACTTGAAACTATTCCAATCTTGAAACTTTCTGCACTTTCTCTAGCATATTTATCACTTGAAAAATTCCAATCATTAATTTCAACAGTTAACTCTGCAACTTGGCCGCAAAAATCTAACCTGAGCATGAAAATAAATGCAGTGGATGTTCAAAATTCAATTTTCTTGCTTGTGTCAGTAGAAATTCGAATTCACATTAATATCCACAGTCACAAATTTGCATTTTACTTATGGCCATCTTCTGGTATCAAAGTGTTTATGAAGGGGCAGAATAATCCTCTCTCATGTCAGAGTGCCTCCTATCATCAGTCTTGACCTTCCTCCTGGGTGCTTGACTTTACAATAATGGGGTGTTTCCATTCATGTCTATTTCTGCTGAGCACAAGGCTTTATTTTGCTTTTGGTTTCATAAAAAAAAAAAAAAAAGGGGGGGTGGGTGGTTGGGGAATGCAGAGATGGAGAGATGGAGATTAGTTATTAACTGCTGATCCCCAAGAACCTCCAGAAAAACTGTTTCATTCAAGATGCAATTGGGAGTAGTGATAAAGTACAAAATATAACGGCGTCCTCTGAGATGTAACATGGGACATTTATTTAGAATAACTTAGCAGGAAAGCCTGACAAATACATATTGCTTCATGATTGTTTGTGCCTTTGTTCTTCATTTGTCCTTCTTTAATACTTCTTATCCCCTGTTGAGAATCTTTTTCTAATATTTTGGTACACACTAAGACCAGGAAGGTTCATAAACATGTAAGATTAATCTCAGCCATGCTTTTTTCTGTCTTCTTTGGAAAAGCAAATGCAGATAAAGCTTTAGCTGAAGTGACAGTAGTCTGGTAAAGAGTGGTTCCCCAGGAAAACATGATCAACAATGAGTAATGGATCTGTAATCATCAACCAGCCAGCCCATCAGTGGTAGCTGGAAAAGCACAGAAAATGGAGATAAAACATCAGAAAAGATAGCCTCTATCTTTAAGAGATGGCTTAATATCTTAAAGAGACAGCTTTTTTTTTTTTATTTGATAGTTAACCCAGTGAGAAATCCCAAGCAAGTACAGTAAAGTCTTTTGACTTAATCCTTCAAGTGTTAATTTAGTAATTACAGCATATTGCTCTTCAAATGCATTTGCTTTTGTACTTTTCTTTCAGTTCTAGTCCAAAGATGCTTCCATTTTACATTTCCATTAACCTCAATAAAAAAAACCAAAAAACTCATGTACATTTTCTTCTTCAGTCACCAATCTACAGAGTGCTGGCCCTGGAACAGAATGCAGATTCTGCTACAAATTGTCAGGTAAGATTTCCAGATCAAGTGTCATTGACTCACAGTGACCACACTTGACCAGAAAAAACTGATGCCTAGAGAGGCTGCCTAGAACAGAGGCTAGACAGAGTAAAAAAAATAAAGTGGGTATTTATTAAAAAGGCCTTCAAAGGATACACCTTGGGCAGTACAGGAGCCTGGCTGAGGCTGCACCCAAGATGGATGATGGGTCATGAATTTTTCACATTTTTAGCGGTTTTGGTCCATTTGCATATTGGCGTTAATTGTCCAATTACAGCTTCAGAGGATGAAGTCCCATCCTCCCGGTTTGCTCCCCCCAGTTTGATTTTGTTTATACTTTTTGGGCCTGAAGCTGCGATGGTTTCCTTGTTTCACAGGCTGGAAAAGGATTGTTTTGTCAAACTAAACTGCAAAGAGAACTTGCTAACACTTCATATGAAGTTCAGAGTTGTGTACTAATGCAGTACAGAATCTGAAAAATATGAGAGCTAAAACTTAAGGCATCAAAATAACTTGTGTTTAGGGGGTCAAGGGAATAGAAATGGGCAAAATATCAAATCACTGAAAATGGCACCCTTGTGTCTTACTGAAATGTAATCATATCTATTGAATTGCTTGTCCAATAAGTCTGGATTTTTTAAAAATATATATTTTTTCATCAGTCCATCAATAAGGGACATTGCTAAGCCTTTAGAGGAATAGCAGGCTATGGCAGGAGACCTTTTATTAAGGTCTACGTTCCTGTGAATGCTTAGTGACATTTTCCCCCCAGTATTTCTGCTATACATTGGAGAACACCATTGTGTTGCTGAACTTTCCCTTCTTTTGGCTTTCTTTGGTGACAGAAGTCCTCCAAAATGCCTCATGAGCTAAACCATAAATAGTGAGAACACATTTGAGTTGCACTGCATGTCCCTTTGGCACTGTGGCGGGAAAAGGGCATTTTAAAAGTAAAATGATAAATAATCTCATGTTTCAGGGAAGGCTTTCTAATGGGATGGAACTGTAATTTTCATAATTTTCACATGTAATTTTTGAAGGAGGCCAGATTATTTAATGAAGGAGATGGATGGTGAGGAACAGAGTCATAGTTTCTGTTTAAGTCATAACTTTTCGTAAGAGAAAGGCTTCATTTTGATTTTTCTTCAAAATGGACTTTGTAAAATTTCTAAATAATAGAAGAGCAATGCAGAAATAGACTCTTTTCTAAGCTTCCTGGAAAATTTGCTCTTTCAGGGACAAAAAAGATTTAATAGGATTTGAAGAAAAAAAAAATCAACTGTCAGCTTTAATCATAAGTAAGGTTAGTAGGAAGAGCTCTTGAGCAACAAAGTTCTGTAATACTGTACCTCAGTATTTGAAGTAAAATCATTTTTCTCTTTAGCTGTTTAAAACCACACTTTCCCTAGACATACCACTGATAATATGATTTATTTTAGACAATGCTGGTGTGTACTAAGAATATTTTGATTCAGCTTCTCATACATTTAAGTGCCTGCAGGGCAGACAAAAGCATCTTTGTTATTTCCAGCAGAAATACATCACAGAAGGTAATTTAGGCTCTTCATTTCTGTTTCAGGATGTGCTTAGGCCAGCTTTGAACAAGTTCTAACCATTAAACTACAATATTTTCAGCACACTTGGAAACAATAATAAATATGATATTTCTGATTAACGACCACATGATCTGAAGTGTATTACTGCAGATTTTTTGGTTTTACATTGCTCTTTGAATACACTTTATAAATGGTTAAATGTTTAATAAAAGCATCATATTTCATGAACAGTGGCAAAAGGATATTAAACAGACTTGTTTTTCAATGACTTATCCCTCCCAAAATCTTAAGTATAATTCCATTCTGAAATGGAATGTAATTTAGAAATATGTGCTACAATTTACTATAATTTACATTCTGAAAACAGAGGAACTCATTTGAAATTGGTGGAATCATGTTGTTAGAGAGAAACCAACTCTTCATGGAAGAAACACATTGTTTCAGGATACATGAGTGCATCCTGAGTGCATCCTTAAAGGTCTTAGAAGAAGGGAATAATTAATTTAGTCTACTGTTGCCCAAAACAGGTTATTCAAAAAAGCTTGATTTACGGAAATATCCTAGTGCTAACAGGAAGTTTTATGTCCTAATGGGGCATACCAGTTGGTTGACCTCTACTACATTTAAGGAGTATTTCTTGTCTAATACACATATTAATGTGAAATTACTGATATTAGAGACCCAGTAAAAAAAAATATACATTTCTAAAGCAATAAAATTCTCAGCAAGATTCATGAATCAAATAAGAAAGTATCAACTGAAGACACAAACTATTTTCAATTCAAATTGAAGCACAATCTGTTGTACTGAGAAACTAACCTCATTTCTCATCCAGTTCTGCCCTTTCCTTAGTGCCTTCTTTCAGTAAAATAATTTAATTTCTGTGGCTCAATTTCTTACAATCATTATTTATTTTTCTTTCTTTGTCAGACCTGCAGGTGACTGCTAGCTCTGAAAGTTCAGCTGAGATGAAAATTTTAATGCACAAAATTTGAGCTATCTAAAATTGTTATTTTCTTTGGAGACCTCAGACCAGGTCTCATGTATCACCTCCACTTTAAAAATACTTTTTTTGTTTTTCAGACTGAAGTGTAATGTTGGGGTCCCTTAATGTCAAGACCAAGGGGGAGAAATGAGGGTTTGATAACCTTCTATTGAAACTCTTGAAAATATTTTAATATTACTGCAAGCTTTTAAAAGGGAGTTCATATGCTATTTTGAATTGTAGCCTGAAGTAAATCCTGATCCTGCAGGTGTACATTGCATGCTTAGCTCTCCATGTTTTGGGACATTTAGTTCAATTCAGTAACACTATTCACTGGGCCAAAGTTGAATCTACAGGTAAGCCTTTGTAAATTTGTCTCAAAATAAATAGCTTCTTTGTGACCTTATTAATCTCTTATCCTTTCCCAGTTTTGTTCTATTCAATAATTCTTAAATAGTCTGTTTCAGACTTGACTGGGTAGATTAGAGTGCCATGGGATGTGGTTCAATAGGGTTGACAGATTTCTCAATTAGTCAAACTCAAACAAGCATGTTTTGTCATTGAAACTGTTTTTACAAGACTGCAAATTTATTACTGATGTTGTATCTCCAGTGCAAGTCCACCAGCCACTGAACAGGAACAAAACACAAGTAAAATCAGTCACCAAGGATTCAGTGCTCCCATATTCCTGCTGTTGTTCTGTTTCTCATGCTCTGTAGAGTGAGGAACTACAACACAGTCAAAGAATGTGGCAATGCAGTTGCTGGGAAATGTCTTGGAATGGTTTTATAGACAAAATCTGCTCCAGACCAATGCCTCAGGCAGGGGCCTCCCACTGAGGTGCATCATATAGAGATAGAGAATTCAATTTTCTTGTGCTCATGTAAAATTTCTGTTACAAATTACAAATCTGTGCCCACAAGTTAAATCTGCTGGTCACAAATCTTAAAAGCATACTGTTTTTAATTAAACAAACACTCTGCATCAGATTCTACTCACAGAATTTACTTTATTAACCTGACCCAGACTGGATGATGAGGACAAAACCAATTGTAACTGAAAAAATGTAAATGTCTTTGTCTTTTAAATCATAAATACAGTTTTAAAACATGCAATTTGTTAGTTAAATGCTAAAATGGTCTTCTGATTTATAAACATATAAGCATGGATAGCCAACTATTCCTCTCGAGTTAAGAAGCACAGAATATTTACAGGGGCACAGACCTGTTTAACGAGTTTATTTGCCAAGCACCTACTCTCAAAAACTCTTTTTCTGAATGAAAAAAAGATAATTTTTTCCTGGAGCACCAGTCAGATACTTTCTGTCTCTGGGGGAGAGGCAAGGACAGACTTCTCCTGAGTGGAAGATGACTCCAGCTATGGCAGAACCCTCCTAACAGAGTGCAGACCCCAAAACCTGAGCCAGGTGGGCTGGGATAGACACAGGCAGCAAGTGGCACTGACAGCCCCACACACTTCAAAAGGAGCTGTGGCCAAGGTCTAGACAACAAAGAAAGGCTGTTAGGCCAGAGACAAAAACTGACCAAAATAAAACTTTACTAGGCTGGAGACAAGGCTAAAGCAGATATTTAAAAGCTCTGTCCAGGTGAGAAACTACGTAGAGCCTGCGGCTAGAGGGAAAAACAAGCACTAACAGTCCAGTAACACAGCTGAGGAAGGGAACAAGTCCCAAACCTGGGCTTAACTGGAGCCCTGGGGCAGGAAGTGTGGGTGGAAATGCCAGGTGAAGCCAGTCAGGGCCATAAAGGCCAAGCTGTCTTCTGATGGTGTTTTTCTTTCCTGGATTCAACTACACAATAATCACCCCAATGGGCTCAAACCAATTTAGCAGGTTAAAAGAATAATCTCATTAACTTCATTCTCACTGTTCCTATGTCACCTAAAAGAAAGTGATCCTACCACAAAATATGGTGAACATAAAACAGCTTCTGGTAATAAGTTTGTTCCAGCTAAGTTATATTCATTTTATATGTTTGCTTCTTACAAATATTAGGAGGGTGAAAGTTTTTTCCCCTCAGGAAAATTTCCAGTAAGAATATTCCATTGTGGTACCCAAAAGGCTGGAAAAAAATATTTTAAAGAAAAATGAAATAGAGCAAGAAAGCATTCTGCTTAAGCTGCTAACTAGATATATATAAAAAGACCCCAAATTTCACTGCTATTTTTGCAGAAAGGTCTGAGTTGGTCCATAACTAATCAGAGATATAAGTAAGAATGTTTCTTAATTATCCTACCAACATTTAACTGATGAATTTTACTTTCATCATTTAACTTTCACTCAGTTTGATCCATGGGCATTCCTATGGGATGTACAAAAATGTCAGAAAATGCTCACTTAATTCTTTACTTATGTCAGGACTTCTTACATTATTGATGGAAAAACCAGGTGACTTCTTCCAATAAAATTAATAGAAAACTTAAACGAGTGAAGGAAAGTATTAATCTTCCAGACCTGTTGGCAGAAAGGAGATCTGCAAAGATATTCCTTTTCCCAGTTGTTATTTGAGCTCAAAATCTGAAATAATGTTGACGGTCTTTTTGTGCACACCCTCAGGAATATATATAAGGACACTCCCTACTATCTGGGAATTATATAATTTTCAAAATGTTCCAGTGGAGCCAGTACTTTGGCAACACTTCTAGCTGTTATACCAAGAATAATATTTGTAACCACTACAAAGTAGTTATTGATACACCTTCTTACTGGGGAAAGAGCAGAACTGCTCACAAAAGCTAAGTTGTGGTTAGAGGTGATTGTTAAGTTAACAGGGAAAAAGAATATATTTAAAAACAGTTTAGGTTGAGTTTTCTACTGAGATGGGTCCCTAAAATCTCACTGAAATGAAGTTTAGTCTATAACTAGCTAATGCTCAAATTGTTGCTTTTCTAAGTTGCAGTATAGCAAATATCTTAGTTAGCTTCCAAAAATCTGATGGAAGTATGGCACTAACATGGAAATAGCCAAGAAGAACTATGGGAATACAGCAAATCAAAATTCAGTTTTGTGCTACTGTAAGATCAAAAGAGTGGTTTGCAATACCTTTATTGATTTTTCTATCTGTCAAACTTTGGGACCCATCACAATGATACTGCAGAAATGACCAGCCCAGATTTCATGTGTAAAGTTTTCTACTGTATTATGCTCAAATCTTTCTATTATCTGCTTGCCAAATTTTTTGGCAAAATTTCTTTACTTCTTTGCAGCTATTGGGAATTTCTCATAGACTTTTTGATTTGTCTGTTTAATACAAAAATAATTTTGCCGAATAAATTCAAATTTTCGTGGTAGAATGTCTGATGACTAACAAAAACCCAACAAACAAAATTAAAACACCACACAAACACACCATTTTTAAATTTTCTGATTCTTTTGGTTGTTATTTTACTTCAAAGAGGTAGACATTTAGAATGACTTGCAGCTAGCCTAGCCTTTTTTTTTCTCCTTTCTGCCTACCCTGTTCACATGCTAGCCCAACAAGTTGTCACTTCAGTTTAACAACCAATATACCTGAACAAAGTGTATTGTAACTAAGCTGAGTTTCTCTCCTTCCTCCACATGCTCTTCAGTTTCACATCATGTTTTTAACTTAAGTCTTCTGCCTCATAAAGCAGTCCTATATTGGCAGGCTGGAGATTCAGAAATAGAAAAAAAATACCATCCAAGGCAATATCTGCTCCTTTTTTTTTTTTGTTTCATACTGCAGGGTAGAGTCATCCTAATGTATTTAATGTGGTCTTAACTGTTGTAGTTGTGGGGCTCCCCGTGGCAGGAAGGAATGATGCATCTGACTCCATGTTCTCAGAAGGCTAATTTATTATTTTATGATACTATATTATATAAAAGAATACTATACTAAGCTATACTAAAGGCTAAAAAGATATCAAAGAAATCTCATGACTGCTTCCAGAGTCCCGACACAGCCTGACAGTGACTGGTCATTAAGTCAAAAATAATTCCCATGAAACCAATGAAACAATCACCTGTTGGATAAACAATCTCCAAACACATTCCAAAGCAGCAAAATACATGAGAAGCAAATCAGATAATTATTGTTTTCATTTTTCTCTGAGGCTTCTCAGCTTCCCAGGAGAAAATCCTGGGCAAAGAGATTTTTCAGAAAATACGATGTTGACACTTAACAAGAAAAAACTTTAAAGAAACTAAAATAAATAATTTCTTGGGGGAAGGAGTAGATGACAAAGCAGAGTGTTTTGCTTAAAAATCAACTTCTGTAACTTTAGTAAGAGACTTATTAATAAGTGACAGCATAAAGAGGGGAAGACTGAGGCTTTATGAAGAGGAACCAGTAAAGTCTCCCCTGCCATTGTGAATGGAGGGTGGAGGGGAAAACTCTGTTGAAGAAAGTGTCAAAGTGCCACAAACTGCTCCCCAAAACTAAAAGAGCACCAGCACAAAATATCTATACCTGGTCCAATAAGACATTCTGGTCTTATCTGGTCTTCTTCAGGATTTGGACATGAAAGAAAACCCTCACAATGCAGAGTAAACCCATTGGTGTTATTACCCCTCCTTGTAATATCTGCAGCTCTTTCCACTGTCAGCCAAGCTTTGGCAGAAACCAGAGCAGAAATAGCTCTGCTCCCCTCCTGGCAGCTCTAGCTGTAAGGAATGGCCACTCTGGGAATCAAGGTTGCTTGGAGATGTTCTCACTGTCAGGAAGATTACAGAGATATGCTCAGTAAGCACTGGAAACACACATCAAGATTAACCTCCAAACCCCACACAGTGCTTTATTCCTGTGTTGTCTGATAGAGGCCAAAAAGGGGATGCAGAGGATTCCCCTCCTTTTCATCTTCCATGGAAAACATGGGCTTGATTCCCAGCTGAAAGCAAAGAGCCAGCACTCTCTGCATGCACCACTCTCTAAAAATGCTGTCCTATAAAGCAGGGGCCTTGTGAGAAAGGGTGCAGAACCGCAGTGATCAGCTGAAACAAGTCTTGTATGGAGCACAAATCTCTGAGTCTGCACCTTGAAATGCCTAAACCAGTTTTGGGGAATGACATTTCTATATAGGGAAGAGTGACTGCTGCTGACAGGGGAGACATCCTGGATTCCTGGTGCCCTTTGAATCCCAGCTAGCAAGGAACTCTTACAGCCCAGTGCCCCAGTGGTGTAGGGACTGGGGAACTAGAGAGGACAGATTTACCATCACAGTGATAATAATGGTCCTTCTCCAGGTCTTTGAGCAGGAATGGAGACAAAGGAGGCACAGCAGAGATATATGACAATATTGTTCCTCCAACTATATCCTGCTATTCGGCTAATTCCCTTCAGCTGATCTGACAGAAGATTATAACCACAGGAGGTTTTGGTAATTATCTGAAACACCCTTTGGAGGCACATAAACATCAGGGATTAGTTAAGCTGCCTCATAGAAAACTGAAACCAGTAAAAATATCAGTCCAAGTGGAACATTATTAGTGTCTGAAGCCATGTTGGGCTATTGAATTTCGAACTGGGCCTTGAAAACCCTAGTTAGGGATTCTTGGGATTCAAATAAAGGCTTAGACTGGAGAATTGAAAAGAAAGCAGTCAGCTAATCAAATTTATGAGCTATTTAAAGCCTGGGAAATGAAACATTAAATATATTTCAGGAAAAGAATAATAATAATAAGAGCTTGGCAAATTGAAAAAATTAGACTGGCATCAATTATGTAGTTGAATAAAGATATATACAGACACTTAAATAGAGACAAATAATGAGTTCTGTAGAGATGGTAGAAAATAGAGGATAACTATCTCAATGCCAATATCTTGGATAACAGATTATACTTCAAAACAGGCAACAAGAAAGCAAATGGAGATTTAAATTACATTATTAGGAGCATTATGTATAAAATCAGCAATTAGTATACTTCCCTTTATTATACTGTTAAGGGCCCAGCCTCAGCTGTTCTGTCTCAGTTTCAAAAAGAGAACAAAAATGTTGAGAGTTCACAATCTTTAATGGAAGAGAGTGATTAAAAGTTAGGGAAGGGAAACTGATAAAAGGCATGCTTAGAGTCAAGAAAAGGTAACTCAGGGAAGAATAAATTCTCAGGAAATAAAAATAAGGATGTCATAAAAAGACAGGCTTCAATTATTCTGACTTCTGAGAGAGGACAAGAAGAAAATAAAATGTGCTTAACTTAAATTGCAACACAAATATTCTGTTTAAACATTAGGGAAGGCAATTCTCAAATGCCAAAAAGTTAGCATAGTGCTAGACATTATTGTAAAAAGGTCAAACATCTACCCAGACTTAGAAAAGAATATAAATATCAAACAAATTTTATGTGAGCATTCACACATGAGATTGTTGTTACATGTACCTTGCTATAAGATTCTAAATGAAAGGGGAAGATATGTCTTGTTCTTAAAAGAATGAGTAATTCATCATTTAATGAGGTAACATTTTAAGCAAAATCTAAGAATTGAAACACATCCTCTCAATAACATGATTCATTCAGAAACAATTTTAGAATTAGTCTGGGTGAATGTTATGTGGATTTTGATTTGATCAGCCATTCATGATTGTGCTGTAGTTATCTTGGAGAGCTGGTAAGGCAAATCTTATGAAGGTTATGAACTTGATGTAAGAATATCTATGTAAGCAATTTCCTAACATGAGACAAGTTTGAATCCAAGTGTCGTTTGCATGTCTTTCCATTGTTCTGGAAGAAAAAGGAATTATGATGAACTCTATTTCTTTTAAGGGTGATCACATGGTCATTATTAACTACACATATAATTTCTGAAGGATATATATGCATTTTTTATTTTGACATAAATTATAGCAGTCTTTACTCCCAGAGCACCCTTTTTAAAGAACATTTTGCAGGCAAGCAGATCACAGATCCCTGACCATAGTTAACAAGTAAGCCTGAATGATTTCTTGAGAATTTAAAAAACAATATTAATTGCTTTTGACTGTAACAAATAGAAATGCTCATTTTTCCTGACATTTAGACAACTCTCCCTTCATAGCACCTTGCTCTCCTCTCTCCAAAACATGCTACTTTGGGTGTTTTAAACATCAAATTCTATTTAGTGTTTGAAATCCAGAATACCATTCCTGAGAGCTTTTGTACAGGAAAAACATGCATGAAGCAGTAGGGGGATGAGAGGATCTATGAGGGAAGTGAACCAGACAAAGTTCAGGAAACCAGGAAAGTTATGATCTGACATCACTTTGTAGGAAATTTTTCTCTATAGTAAGGGATTGTTCTCCAAGTTGAAATGGAATAGTAGTTTAAATCTACACACTACTCAGCTGTGCCTTTTAATTTTAACTAAAAGCCCCAACAAATTATCAGAATTCCAGACAATCTCATCCTGAAATGGAATTTAGAAGTCCTAAAACCAACCGGTTTTAATATCCAAAAAAGTATGCAAGTGAAAGAAATTATTCATGAAATCCCTCTCAGTAAAAATCACTGCAAGCAGAGATTTCTAATCAAATCACCCACAATTGTCCAGAAATTGTTTTTACTGTAAGACTAAAAGAGAGGAATCTCATTAATAATTTCAAGTATAATTTATGATTCAGCAGCTCATGCACCACAACTGCACACAAACTATAACCTCCAAAAAACTTGAAGCCCAGTTCATGCCTGGATTCTGCAATGAGGAATGAAGAATTCTGTGTGGTAAAGTTTTACAATTTCAGTACCTACCAAGTTGTCCATATATTTTACCAGCCTTAGAAATTTATCAGGCATGAAAGCAGAACAGAAAATAAGGACATGTGTCACACATGTCAGCTATTTAATAATGTACTTTATCCTACTAAGTGCATATTCTAAAGATAGTGACATCCCAGAAATACATGAATCATTCTCTCAGCACTTTTTCCTAATCTTTAATCTTTGCTCAGTGGAAGTGAAAACACTGCCAATTTTTTTTTTGTGCAGATTCATAAAAAACGAGGATTAGCAAAGTGTCAGTTAAGAAGGTTATACTGTACTCTGGGAGATGATGTGAAATCAGAAAGGATCATCTGCATTGTTGCAAAATGGGTTAGGCCCCAATCACCCAGATGTCTTTTAAAAGACCAATTAAAAATCCAGAAATTATTTTCTTTTGTATCAAAATTATGGCTTCCACATAATAATATGTATCTTCACTGTCTGGATTATTTTTTTCCCTCAAATGTGAAAATGCTTAAATGAAATTCTGGTTTAAACATTCATATCAATATTAATAATCATAAAAAATATAGGTAAATATTCAAAAGCAAGAGAATGCCACCCTAGATATTGAAGTTCAGTTTACTTATTATTATTTAAACAACTTTAGGCTAGGCAAGTACCTATTTACTATTGAAAAGCATGTTGACCCCATATATTCTGCAGCTGAGATCAAGGGGATTTTTGCAGTTAGCCAGAAATTGTTACTCTTATGAATATTTTTACAAGGTTTTACCAGATGTTTTGCACACTACATCATGGTGAACAGCAGATAAAACAGCCAGTTGTATGAGTTTCAGGTGCAAGTGTTATGAAACGTATAAGTGTCAGCAAAAGTACACAATGTGAGCACCAAACAAGGTTAAATACTCAGAACAAGTTAGGCAGTTGAAGAAAAAGACTTGCAGAACTGTTAACTATATTTGTTAACTTGTTGGTAGAATCAAAGGTTTAATCCATCATCTGTAAATTTGAATCGGTTTAGTCATCAAAGAGGCACATTTCTCTTTAACATCTCATTAAGACATGCCATGTCTTAATTTACTCCAGGAAAGAAAGAACTTCTGATGAACACATCTGTGGTACCTGCCAGACTAATTCGGGCAGCATTTCAATACCATGGAACTTCCAGACTCAGCCAAGATTTGTTGAAATGTAACAGAGAATCTGCAGAGATGACAAGTTGCCAAGAGCAAGATTTCTTCTTTGTCCAGAAGCTGACAAATTTGTTTCTGTCATCACCATGCTGTGACATTGTCTCTGGTCACAGGGGATGGAGAGGAGACTTTGCTTCTGCATGAGCTCAAGCCTGGTGATAGATGTACATGTTATAGTTTTAGTAAGCACTGTGGCCAAAAGAGTACACTAAAAATATTATGTGTGTGTGTTTGTATTTGCAGAAGCAGGAGCAGAGGAAGAACAGCTTTTTTCATGAATCTGAGTCATTCAAGCAAACAACTTTTTCATTCAAAATTCTTCACCCAAACAGTTTAGGAAAAAAAAAAAAAACCTCTTAAGATTTCTGGGAAATAAACACTCGTAAGGTAAAAATACAAATTAAGACATTATTAAACAAGAGAGTGCAGGAATAACACAATACTGGGAGGGCATTTTGCCATTTTTTCTTGCTTCATGACCATCTAAGAATGGTGGTTGACAGTGTGAGGCAGAAGAATGAAAAATCAAGGAAGACATAAGTAGTGGTTTAATATATGTTACTGAGGAGAAAGGAATTTTCCTGGTGAAGTTATAATGCAAACACAGACTAAGAGGCCAATATGAAAAGCAACACAGAAGTGAATTCATTGACACATATAGTTCTGCACATGGAGCTAAGATATTGTCTCTGACCTGGTATTCCTAGTACTTCATCTGGGTCTTCTGTGATTAGGTGTTTGCAGGCATGCTTTAAATTTTTTTTTTAGAAATATTATTCTCAAATAATCCTGGTGGACTTTACCCAAAATTTTACCTTTTTTCAGATCATTTAGCAGGTTGTCAAAGAAGAGGCCAGTGAGGCAACCCACCCAACTCAAAGAACAGATGGCTTTTCTCAGGCAAATAGGATATAGCTGTTTTCTTTGTTAATCACTATAGTTGTGGGGAAAAAAAAAAAAAAAAAGAGTTGCATTAATTTTCTCTGTTTCTGTATCACCAAAATTTTATATCCCTTAAGAGTGAATGGTGTGGTCCTGAAATATCCTCACATCTTTAAAGAATTCATGCTTCAAAAGACTGCATTTCCTAGAATGCAACATGCAACAACAATAAAACAAAGTTTGCAAAATACTAGGAACTTCTCTAAAAGCAAATTGTTTGTGGAGCTACCATAGATGACTTTTAAGTAAGGAATATTTTGAAAATCTGAAGAAAAATAGTAGATGCTGACGGATATCTTCCAAATATTGACCTCTCTGATTTACTGAATGTGCACAAGAGTTCCACAGTGTGATCTTATTTGGAAAGGTTAAAATAATTTGTAAGGTTGTTTACCAATATTGTAATTTATGCTTTATGTATAACAGTCTGTATATGAACCATGAATGTTGTTTCACCTATATGACCTGTCCATCTTTTTTTTATGATGCAGTGAAATCAGGCAGGCAAAAAAGGTTGAATTAACATTGCAGCTGCAGATGCATGACAGAACATATATTATTCTGATGAAAAAAATTGAAAGTTCACTGACAGGGCTTCGCAGCTAAATTCATTTTCCTTGCTTGCCTCTGTTTAGTTCTATCATCACTAAATGACAGGCTGGGAAGATGAAAAACAAACAGCTGAAGAACCTTTTTTTTCCAGTTTTATGAATGATGATGGGCGCTTGTTTATGCTAAAATTAGGTGTTACCTTCATAAAATGCATTCCACCTGAATGGAATAAAGATGCTGTCAGTGACTTTAATGTTTTAATTCTGTCAAATGAGTGAAAAAGGAAGAAGACTTCTGATGGTGCTAGAATTCCATAACCTCCAAATACAAAATAAAACAGTGGCAGACTTCTGATGGTGCTAGAATTCCATAACCTCCAAATACAAAATAAAACAGTGGCAGACACACACATTACGGAGGAGATTTTTTTTTTTTAAGTAAAAATCAATAAATTATGAAGCATTGATTAATATCATACACCAAACATACAAAGTCAATCTCTTTCATCTTGTGATCCACATTCTTTCCTCAGTGAAGAACTGACCTTTGAAAAATGCTGTCTTTAATTCAGGGTTTCAGAGACCACACAAACTGGCAATTGCAGCAAGAGCTATTTTAATTAGTGGTAAAAATCACTACTGTGTCTGCTTGAGACACAGCTGTTACCAGCACTGTTAAAGCTAAAAAACCTGAATAAAAGAAAGAAAAAGGTCATTGCTGGCAGGTAGGCACACTGTCCTGGTGGCTGCTGAGTCAGGTGCTGCTCTGCTGTCCCCAGGCCACCTCCTCACCCATCCCTGTGCTCCAGGTGAAGGCACCATCTCGGGATGGCCAGAGCCTGAAGTGCAGCCACTGCCTTTTCTGCTCCTGCCAAAACACCCTGGCTAGGCATAAATCCTGTCAATATTAACCTTTGGCTTGGCTTTTGCCAAAACTGAGGCTGACTGTGTAGAGCAGAGGGCCTACAGCACATGAAAGCCTGCCAGCAGAGCAGGGATGAGGGCTGGGTAGAGGATTGGAAGCTTGAGAGACAAAATCCCTCTGCCTGATTCAGCTGCAGCTGCACATTTGACCACATCATCTCCTAAGTCTGTGAATATTTCAGACCCATAATCTTGCTTTTATAAAAGTCCACCTGGATGGGGTGACTGAAGAACTGTGGGCTTGAAAACAATATTTAAATAGAAACAAGCACCCAAAACCTTAAATTACCATTAAGTGTACAGGAATACACTAATCATTTTCTGATGATTTCTCCATTCTTTCTCCCCCTGCCCTTTTTTATCTTCCTGGGGTTTTTCTGTTTGTTTGATTTTTTGTGGGTTCTTTTTGTTTGTTTGTTTGTTTTTTCAGTCCAAGGACAGAAAAGTGAAAAAGCCTTTGCCCTTCCTGAGATGGGGAACCAGTTAAAAACATTTTTCTATCTCAGCTGCACATTCTTAAAAAGCAAACAAAAGAAATTTCCCTTGCAGTGTAACCCAGCAAACCCAGGATTGGGCAGAAAATCAGGAGATGCAGATTTGAACTACCTAAGGCTAATAGGGATGTAAAACTGGAGTTGCCTTTCCTTTGGCAGAGCTCTAAAAAGGCACTCATACATTTTTCAAGAGAAAATTGAGAAAGGCAACCAAATCCACAGGGTCACCTGTGCAACCAGAGCTGTTGCAATCTGCCAATTCAAATCTCATGCACAGTCAGACCTGTGCCAGAGGTAGAATTTCAGACCTGTTCCTTACAGAATATTGGAGAAATTCCTGCTTCTGGTGTATCATTCTCATGACCACTATTCACAATTGTCTGATCTTACAGCATGTATGCAGTACAGGGAATTGTATGCTGCCATATTTGAATTCTGCAGCAGAGGGTCCATATGGCTGTGTTAAAACAGCTCCTACACAAATTATCTGACAACAGTGCAAGTAACAAAGTGTGCAAAATCTACAAAACTTAGTATTTTAAAATGAAAATAGAAGTATGGCCTTGATTAAGGAGCTCTTTTCTCACATAAAATTTTTCTCAGAGTTTTCAAATTCCATATAAAGATCATAATTCTGCAACCAGCTTCATAACCGTCTGCTTCTACCAAATATTTCTTAGTGCCTTTAAACTTGAAATAAAATTCTGTAAATAACCCTACATAAGGCTGGTGCTGAGTAATAAATGATTTTTTGTTCTGTTTTCCAAGACCATCTTCCTCTTTTTCTTCTTTTCATAAATTCTTACATCAAGCTCCCTTTAAATGTGCAGGCAGATTAAGAATAAATACATGAATCTTTTGTTCAGGTTGTTATGAATGAATCCAAATGTGCTATCAGCCAAATCTGATGAGAAACACAGATGTTCTAAACTTTCAATGAATATCTCAGGTGACTGCTGAACTGCAAACAAATTCATTTGATGAACCATAACCCCAGTGGAATAAAATCTTCCCTGATAAATATATTATTCAAAGTCAAACTCTAACTTTCTCATTTCATCTGAGGACAGGATAAAATGCTTCTGACAATGAGCTGAAAATTAATAAAATATCTGTTGCAGATTCATTTCTATTTGCTGAATTTGGAGGTTGCTAGGTGATGAAAAATAAATTGATTGAATCAAAAGAAAATGCTTATGAGAAACCATAAAACAGATTGCAGGGTACAATACTTTGAACATGAATTAGCATATTGTTATGAAAAAGAAGGCATTTTATAGAATTATGGGGCTGAAGATTTGATAAGAAATTACTATCAGAAGACATAAGCATGACAATAATTCTGGAGGCACTTAGTGGTAAGCAATGAAAAGCAATAAATAACTGAGAGTAAGAGAAAGGAAAATGCTGGAGAAGATGCAAGAAATCAAGCAGTCTGGCTGCTTAGATCTAGGAAGGCTATAACTGAAACCTGCTTTGACATAAAGTAAAATGCTGGTGACAATATGTATTCATGCAGGCATAGTCAAAGGCAAGAGAATATGCCCACAATTCCTTTGTTTAAAAAGCTTCATCAGCTTCCCTACCTAATTAGAGGATCCTTGGAACACTTCTTGAGAATAAGGATACAGTCTCTGTGGCAGAGATCAAAATAAAGTATCATCACTAATTGAAGCAGAGAACTCTGTATAACTTGTTTGATTTTATGCATATAAAAATCTAAATAATTCAGTGCAACAATCAAGCTCTACTTCTAACTGCACGAGTTAGCAGCACATTACATTAACTTTTCTAGAGCAATACTGCCTTGGATGTGTTGGTTTTGTCTTCAAGGTTTCATTTCCTCAAAGCAAAGAATGGTCATAGAAAGGATTGAGGAAAATCAAGGTACATGGGAGACCACTGCAGAAAATGGAACAACATAGATGTAGCAATAAGTGCAAAATGAAATGCAAAACCATTTACAGCAATTTACCTTTAACCCTGGGCACCCTTATGGGGAACTCCATGGGGGCCTGAGGAAAGAAAGAAAATACAGGACTGAAAGCAACGGACAAATGTGAATTTTACTTTAGCAAAATCTGCCAGTAAATGCAATGTGTATATGGAAAACTTGTAAGTAGATGTCAGCTATTAAATAACAAGCATTGTTGAGACAGGCAATATTGAAATCCAGACACTGTGATGTGCAGGATGAGTAAGCTGTGTTCTTTTTCCCCATTTACTGCAGTGACAAGGACCATGGGCATGTGTCACCTCTAAAGGAGACAATCAGCACAGCCCAAGGCTTCTCAGTGTAGTCCCTTGAAGGACAATCTGGCTCAACCTGTGCATTTGCCTTGGTAAGGTCTACTTGGAGTCTTGACTTTCTTTGGGGATTCTTTATGCCACAGTTTAACTTCATAACAGCACTGGGACCCCACCAGTAATGTGCTTTTGTCTTTGCTAGTTCTCAGCCTTTGGCAGGTTTTTGGACATCCCACTGGCAGTAAGATCAGACAGGAGCAGCTCCTGTATTTCAGATGTACTTTTCTTTCTGCATAGCTTCTTTCAGGTTATTTGTGGGCACTTTCAAAGTAGCTAATGCCAATAGGCTTGAAAGACTCGCCATGTAGTCATGGACAAAGTTTTTGTTAACCCTGTTTAAATTTCACACCAGCACTTAAGAGCAATTCCTTTACACTGGCATTAGCAACAATGAGAATTCAGCAGTTGGGCTCTCTTAGAGAGTCTGGGTCATGGTGCAAAGCAAACAGGAAGCTGTGTGAATGTAGTTTGCATGTTCACAAACCCAGACAAGCAGTCCCAGGGCTGAGACATTATTTTCTGTCTCAGCTTAGCCTGGGGCAAGCCCAGTGCTAAGCTGCCTCTACCCAATCTTCAGAGAGCTTGTAAGGAAGAGTCTGCAGCATTCAGAAAAACAACCAGGTGAATTCTTTGTTGAATAAATTCTATATTATTAGAGATGCCTAGCTTAGCTCAGAGTTCCCAGTGCTGAACTTGCTCTGCACATCTGGCAGTGAAGGGGATTTTCTTGGGAACTTTTTATAGTCTGAACATGACTTAGGACTGCTGGCTGAATCAGCTTTGCAACAATGATGAAAACCTTTTTGGCTAGGTCCTGGTTGTAGAGAAAAGGGGGTCAAGTTTTTATCACTTTTCTGTTCCATGCCATCCACATCATCACTGGGGGCATGGCTTTGGAAGGAACTGTGTCAGAAACTGGAAATTCCCCACCTTGCCTGTCTCACTCTGGAGATAAGAGGTTGGGATCAGTACTCTGCCATCACCAGTCCCTTCCCCATTTTCTGTTCCTTCAGTGAATTCCTTCAATATTTCCGTTGTCTGGAGACCATGTGGACAGCGCTAATTTTAGGAAATGTCTTTGTTCTTGGAGGTAAATATCCTTTTGTGGGTAAAACACTCTATCTCTTTTGTATATTCTTTGTTAATAATATTGTTGTGGTTATTGTGATTTTAATAAATTGTTATTCCAATTTAAAATCTGTCCTAATTGTTCCTCAATTATTGGAAGGAGTGGAGGGAAAGGGAGGAGATTATTTATTTCTCTGTAGTTGTTAAAACCAGCACAGGAGAGAAATCAGAAGGATTGCCCAGTCCTCATAGTCTACAGAGAAGAGTTTGTTAGTTCAGTGAAGATAATAATTTCTAATAAAGCAGGACCACAAAGAAAAACAGATCTAAACCAATTTGTCTAGAGGCAGTCTTGCCACCTTTAAAATTTTTATACAAAATCAATAATGGATTGAATTTGTTTACAGTGGCACTCATAGCCAGTTGATTCACACCATCAAAAGAGGACAAATCTCTTCCTGATAAATGAAACCCAATTCTGAACCAAAAAACTCATGACATTATTTCTGGGCCAGTGTTTCCTGAGGTAATCCTCCCACTATCCCCAATTAAAAGTCTCTCACAGACACAGTCTCAGATAAAAAGGATAAAATTAAAGATTCTCACCAGAACAGCGAGGCCCTTGGCATTAACTTACAGTCTCTCTGTAAGATGAAAACAATATCGGATTATAAACACGTTCTGTAAAACAGAAGACTGAGGTTTGGACCATCTGAGTTACTACAAATGTTTTAATATTTACTTTAGAGAGTAATTAGTTCAACATTGTTTTGATCTTCTGAAGATCTTTTCTTTTTAATGTAATTTCAGACTGAAGTAAGGAGTTAAATTTATGTTTAGAAACGCACAGAATCACAGAGTGTTTGAACCTGGAATACATATTTGAAGATTGTCCAGACCAGACTTCTAGACCAGAGGGTCTAGACCAGAGGTGCTCAGAACTGCATTCAGTTGTGTTTAAATATCTCCCCAGATGGAGATTCTACAGCCATCCTGGGTAATCTTTTCTAGCTGAATTCTCACACTATTTTTTTCCCTTAGTACTGAATAGAATTTCAACTGTGTTTTTATTTGTGCCTGGTGCCTTTTGTGCTTTCACTGGACACCAATGGGAAGAGTCTGGCTCCATCCTTCACTCACCCATCAGAGCATTTATACCCACCATTAAGATTTCCCCCATGAGCCTTCTCTTTTTTAGTCTGAATAGTCCCAGCTCTCATCCTCTCCTCCAGTGAGAGAAGCTCCAGTGCTTCATTGTCTTTGTCCAGTATGCCCATGTCTCTTTCACTGGGGTGTCGCCACATTTCTCCTCACAGAGAAAAGCAAGGCACAATTCTTCCCCAGAATATTTCTGAGATTCACATTCTCTGAACCTCAGAGAATGGAAAACACAATTCTTATCATTTGCTGTGCCTGTGTTTGTGCAAAAGGAGAATGCAATATGGAGATTGTTTATCCAAAGTGATGGTGTTTTGTTTCCTTGGCCTATCAGGGCCAAGTGTGTGTGTGTGTGTTGGGACTGTTGGGTGGCAGTCACGAGATTCTGGGCAGTGTGAGCAGAGTTGAGTGCTTGGCAGATTCAGTTTAGATATAATGTAATAAAGTGTAATATAGTATAGAATAATATAGTATAATGAAGTAATTAATTAGCCTTCTGATAAGATGGAGTCAGATGTGTCATTTCTCTCCACTTGTCGGGGTTGCCAGCAAATCCTATACTGGGGAGCCCAGGACTGGGCTCAGCACTCCAGACATGGATCAGTAGAGCTGAGTGGAAGAGAAGGATCATCTCCTTGACCTGCTGGAGCTTCTCTGCCAGCTCAAAGGCTCATTGCTTACCTCTGCTCAACTCATTGTCCACTAGGACCCCAAACTTCTTCTCTTTCTTGGCAGTTCAGCCAATTTTAATCCAACTTTCACTTACCTAGTCTGTATTTCATCATTAAAACCTTTGCTGCATCAAGATAAGCAGTATTCATGCTGTCCCCCTCATCCACTGAGCCAGTCTTCTCATTGTAGATGAGGTTGGTCAAAAATGACCCACCTAAAATAGTTGTATATCATGAAAAAATAACAGAATAGAAAATATATTTTACATTACTATCATTCACTGCCATCAGCCTTATTGCTTAATGTTTTTGACTCATCATTATCCTGCTCTATCCAGTACTACTCAGTAAAAAAGCTTCAGATTCTGGGAAAAAAAAAAAACAAAAGTAAACTAAAATGTGAATAGTAAAGTCAAAACTCAGCTGAAATTAAACTCTGTGGTCACTTAACATAAAGCTTCAGAATACCATCTCTTTCAAGAAAGTTGCTTTCCTAGCACTTTTCTTTCCTAGATTTTACTTGGGTTATGATCAAAAAAGTGAATAACAATTCATATCAGATACCATGGAAGTAAGGAGAGTATATGGCCACGTGGGAGTAGAAATTGTAGCCACAGATTCATTTCTTCTTAATAATTCCTTAGAATTGGGTAAAATTAAATTCCAGACATCACTGTGAATCAGTGATATTACTGTTCCTTAGCAGGTTATGCCTGTAATACTTTGTGTAATTTTGTTTTTAATTCAGTGGAAATTCTGTTCCATAAAATTCCCTGCTTTGAATAAGAAATTTGTGGGACATTTTTAGAAGGGCCTTGGCTGACCTTTGGCATTCAGGAAAGCTAGCAGCACTCAATAGCACCATGTCCTTTCTCGTGGTACTGTTCTAAAGGATGATAGCAATGTTTACTTCCCCCTGGTTTATAGTTCTGTCAAATAATTTCATGTCTTGAGAATGGGATAATAAAATCAATTGATAGCACTAAAACATTTTATTTTCTCTCACACAGATGCTTATTTAGTGGCAGTTTAAAAAAGAAAAAAACAAGTCTTCATCCACCTATGACACATAGAGCTGAGACCCCAGAGGCACTCTGAAAGCACCTTGGTCAAGGATCAGAAGCAGAAAGTTGACTGAGTCAGAGACCTAATCCAGACAAACAAATGTGCTTTCAGCTGTACAGGTTTGTATTCTTTTTATTTTTAAAATTATACTTCAAGTGTTAGAGTCTTGAGTGTGGTATTTTTGAGGTGAGTGAGGTCTCTGCTTAATGCAGTGAGTAAACTCATTTTAATAAAGCCACATCCCATCCAAAATATTAAATGATGGTTTTTAACTTACAAATACATGTTATTAGAGTAGCATATTAATGTATCATGATATGCTATTTGGGCAATAAAGGCAGTTAAATGAAAAAAATATATATTTTAGCTTTGAACATATAAAGATAGCACATTATCACAATAATGACACACCTGAAGATGGGATGCCATCCAAGGGGACAAACTCAAGAAGTGGGACAATGGGAATCTCATGAGGTTTGGTAAGACCACATGCAAGGTGCTGCACCTGGGTCAGGGCCTTTTATCAGGAGCATGTAGTGACAGGAATCAGGGGAATGGGTTCAATCTGAAAGACTAGGGTTAAATTGGATATTAGGAAAAAATTCTTTACTGTGAGGTTGGTGAGACACTGGGACAGCTTGCACAGAGGCTTGGTGGATGCCCCATCCCTGGAAGTGCCCACAGCCAGGTTGGGTGGAGCTCTGAGCAGCCTGGTCTGGAATGCAGCTCTGCCCATGACAGCAGGGCTGGAACAAAATGACCTTTAAGGTCCCTTCCAACCCAAGCCATGCTATGATTCTATGATAAGCACAAAAATCAGCAGAACACAAACACTACAGGATTCAAAAGTACATGAACCAGTTCTGCAGCTAGAGGAATTTATTGCTAATTATTTTTTCATTAGTAGTGTTGCCTTTGTCAATATTGAAGCTTGGAAAGCCCTGATATTTTGCATAGGAAGAATAAAATTCAAGCATTTCAGTAATAACAAAGTTTCAGAGATTTAATATTTTCAATGCATAAAGGCTGAAATAGAATAATATTAGATTCAAAAAATTGCAGTAATGTTTAAAATTCTACTTTGGGGGAATATTTTTCAATATGTTTTTACAGTTCTTCACTAGGAACTCCTGCTCTTTTTTTTTCTCTCAAGTACATGATTTTATGGAATTATAGTGCTTAATTAACAGGCTATTAACTTACAATTCCAGGTTTACATAACATTGAATTAATTTTTTATGTAATGGTTCAGTTTAACATACAATTGAATTTTCCAAATAATGAAAATTTGAGAAGAGAATAAGCTGTTCTTGAATGTAAATGAGTTATCAAACACATAATTCTCTGAAAATAGACACATATCATACCCAAACAGCTCATTCTAAGCTTCATATACAAAGGTGACTGGAAAATTAAAATTTTCTAATTGTTAAGTTATAATTAATTTTATAAGTAAGGCATAAGTTGCTGTTTTTTTAACTTGTTTGCATCACAATTAAATTCAGACATCAAACCTATGTATAGCTATCAAACCTCATTGTTATTTACTTTAGGAAACCTGTGAGAATTTTGCTGTTCAGTACAATGGCAGCAAAGTCATAATTCCAGTAAAAGTTTAAAATTAAAACTGAAAACAAATCCTGGGATGCCAATTTATAGTTGGAAGTCTAGTACACAAAGGAAATAACTTATATTCTTCCAGACTTATACTGCAATCCTATAGCAAATCCAGAAAAATATTTATATTTATCACATGAAGCATATCAATCACATGAAAATTTAATTCACTGTCTTTCATCACAAGATATCATCTTTCTTTTCTTTTAGGTATGTACCCATGAGTAAATATTGCATATGTTATTTAGTTAATAGTTTTGATATCAGATAGTCTAGCTCTACTCTTCAAGGTAATAATATGGTTAAATAAAAATATTATTTTTCTAACTTACAGTACCAGATTATGTTTGTAATAATTTTGCACTCAGGAATGAGATTCACAAGTTGTAAATATTTTGACAGTTACTGGAATTTAATAGAAACAACTAAATTTTCGCTCTAATTATCCAAAATTCTTTCACAGTCCTCTTGCCTGACACATCTGTTACCTCCTTGCTAAACCAATATTAACATGATTTCAGTGATCATAAATATAAGCACAGCAAACAGAAAATACTCAGCAAAGGGTTTACAGGCAACTAACAGGCTGAACATATTCTACAAAAATTTTGCTCAAATAACTAAATAATAAATACACCCACAAAAACCAAAAGAGGGAGGGTAAAATATTGCTAAATGCAATAACACAAAATATTTGTAATTTGATACCTTGACTGAACTTTAAGATATTGGGACGGAAATCAAAATGCAGAAAAGAGAACAATCTTTAAAAAAGCTTTTAGCCCTGCTGCCACTGCAGCCACATTGATCCTGTCAGTAGTGAGGGCTCATGTGACATAAATCACTGCATTTAATGCTCTCACTTATCAGAGACTTATCACAAGTCAAACGTGTCAATGACCAGCTATGCATCCACTTTCTCAGCTCAGCTCTGGGAGGATTGGAAGGAGAAAAACTGTCAAATGAAGCTTTGATAGTTCTTTTTTTTTGGTAATGCAGGACTAAAAGAGCCCAGGCAAGGACCTGAGTTTAAACATCAGTACAAGAAATGTTTCTGCTGGTGCAGATTTCATTCATGCAGCTTCTTAGTCAGGGATAACTCACTCGTGCAGAGCAGGCATCATTACATCAAAGGATTGAAGTTTTTGATTAAGTTAATAAGCAAATTTCTTAGTTCTCAATTTGCTTAATTTTTCCTGTAATGAATAATGAAGTGGAAATAAGAAATTGTAGGTGAGAACAGTAACCATGAAATTTAGACAGTGCTCCTCAACACCAGACTTTTTACCACACAAAGTGGTGAAATTCAGATTTTCAGCCAAGTCAAAACCCAGGAAACCACTGTGTGAGGCCTGGTTTCCAATGGGTAAATGACACTGGAAGTAACATGTACACATCATTAAATGCAGATCTGAAACTTATCAGAGAACAACTTAACAGGATCTATACAATAATGTAAATATATATAACCTTGAAGGCTCAAATTTACTGCTTATATGACTGATGAAATGATTCAGTGGAGTAACAGATATGGATTAAAATACTGATTAAGCCTCAAATGTACAAGAATTTGCCATTTTAAAAATCAAAGGAATAACACAACCTCCAACCCTATTCCTCATAATTGTTAGAAGAACTGTAGACAGCTGAGGGTCTTAACATATACTGCAGCACTTGGTTTTTGATTTGATAGCATTGATATTTACACAACAGAAAACTGACATTGCCTTTACAAACATTTCATAATTTCTTCCAAATAGATAATAGAGTTCACCTTGAACTTTTCAGTCACTGTTGAAGGAAGTTCAACACTTGAAATTCAACTTGAATGAATTCAAAATGAATTCTCTCATTTCTTCCTTTATAACATCTGGTAAATATAGGTTCCAGCACCACAGAAAATTGTAAGTGCATACCTGTGTACTCACATGTAAAGGCTCTCTTCAGCATTAAATAATACATAACTTGACAATATATTATTTACTTCAGGAGACACAATGTGATTGATGCAATCAGACAATATAATGCAGCACATAAAAGAGAAGATGAAAATTCAGGAGAAAGAAAAAAATCCACAAAACCCCAAACAAACCATTATTATTCCCAGAACAGGAAGAAAAAGAAAAGAATAAGAGTTTAATAAAAGAAATCCAGGCATCAATAACTGAAGAAAATATAATTCCATCTTTAGTTTGCTATAATTACTCATTGGCTTTAGGTTTTCAAGTTTGCCTCGCTTACCAGACACACCCCCATAATTCCATAACTTCCCAAAGAGAAAACAAGTTTTCTAATTAGTGAATATCTGTGCCTTTTCTACTTTGTTATTCAGTGGTTCATCATCTCCGTCTGGTGTCTGACTTATGACCCAATGGGATTTATTATGTTCCAAATGAAGTCCAAAAATCCCTCACCCCACAACACTATTTTATTTCTTTGCATTAAGAGTCAGGGATTTCTTCCCTGATGTGTCTACTTGTTTCTGTGGCTTCAAACTTCCAATTTTACTGACTGTTCTTTTCTTATTTCCTCTTTGAGCATATGATACCTTTTAATAATTCTTTGTTGCCTTAATTTCACCACCACCACTCTTCAGTGGATTGAGCTGTACAGAGAAGAGGCAGACTTTCCCCAGGCCACACAAAAGAAGAATGCCCATACAAGTAGGAAAGAACACAAGACTTCAACCCAAAATTGGTACTTCAGAGAAAAGCCTTCACCTCTGTATGAAGGTATTTGACATTGCCTAGTGCTAAGTACGATGTCAGAATGAAGTATTCTATCTAAAGCATTTATCCTGGGCTGTGGAGTTGTGATGCACCAAACTTTCTCAATATGTATTCATATTCCCATGGAATCCTTCCCTCTCTCTCATTTTCTCTCTCTACGATTTTCTTAGCTTTGAAATACTGCAATTCTTGAAACCTAGACATCTTACAATAGTTATTATAGGCATTCTCCAGCTTATATCTGTAAATAATAGTCCCTATTAATATTAAACTGATGTTTTAAAAAGGTAGCTTATCCTTTTTTTCTAATTTGATTTGACTAGTATAGAACAGACTTTCTGCATTTCTCATTGAACTGTGCTCATTAATAAATCAATTTGCAGGCATTCAAGATCTAGCACTTCTGAGGTTTCAGTAGCCTTAAATCAGGTAATGATTTCTCTAACAGAGAATGTTTTTTTCTCAGACACACACAAACATTCTAAATTCCAGACTGAGGGAAAATAATTTACATTATTCTAGTCATGTGAATCACTCCAATCATTGTCTTCGATAATACCACCTATATAAAATATTCCACACCACTGAGACTTTCTACCTTTAGTTATTTAACACTGATAAAGAAAATCAGAAACTGCCATTCTTCACAATTTGTCAGCCTGTATTTTTTCAGGATTTTTTTTTATTTAATGTTCTCTAGGATGGTTCTGCTTGCCTGTCATTGAGATCAATGTTCCCCTATGAAAACAGGCTGACCTGCACTCCCAGCTGTTTTTCTTGAGAAAAGACACAATATGCACAGACCACACATGCAACAGTTCAACTCATGTACTTTCCACCATCTGTTTCTTCTTTATGAAACTATAAGGACTTCTGCAAGGACAGCTGATATTTTTATCCCATGCAATTGTAACTTCCAAAGAGTTTTTTTAAGTGTGCAGTTTCATGAAATTCCATATCTTATTTACAGTAGATATCCCATATAAAGTTCTGCAAAATGGCTTTATACTTTGGTCAAAAACTGCTTTTGTGATTTCTACTACATAAATGTAGACCACTCCCTATTTTGTTTTTAAAAAGAAGATTTTTCACTATTTGTAATACAGAACTCTTGATGACTTCTTGCTTCTATAACACGCTTGAATCACTTCCCTTAATACTTGCTTCTTCATGCCAAATAACGTTCACTAAATATTTTCCCTGTACCTCTGTCTTTTGTCCTTCCAAAACAGCTATCTCACTATATGATTCATCAAATCTATGACAAAAATGCAAAATTCCTAGCTAGGGAGAAGGCCTCCTACCTCTCCTTAGCAGCTGGTTATCAAATCACCAATCTGTTTCTTTTTCTTTGTAGTGTTTCTGGCAGGGATCTCAAACTATGTCATCTCAGGAAAACTTGGTTTTCTCAAATAGTGTGTTAATGCTTTCACTGCAGATTACCAACCTTCTTCTTCACAATTAACACATTATACTTATGCTGTTGCAACCTCTTTTTTCACTTGGAATTGTTTTAAGGATGAGGGCTTCACCAGTATGTAGGTTAGTGGTTGAATCCCTATACTCAGGGAGAAGGAAAGATGAAGTGGGAAGCAGAACAGAAAACACAACCTGTCCAAGACAGCTTAGTCATTGCACTTGATTACTCATTATCTTCTTCTGCTACCTGCTGCAAAGCCATCTGTTAGTGGAAGAAACTCCACTCTGTTTCTCCAAATTTGCTCAAAATCCCCTGTTTACCATTCTGTTTAGGCAGTTTGCTCGGACTGCTTGTACACATAAAGTTAATCATGTTCTTCAAGTTCACAGGAACAAGGTCAAATGTCTGCCAGGAAAGATTAAGAAGCTCCTGGTGTTCTCATTCTGGAATGAACAGAAATATTATCAAACTCACACAGAGAGAACAACATTCAAAAATCACCTTCCTCCATTATTTCCATTATTTCACTGAGGTATTTTTCACTGAACATCTTTTGTGAAAGAGAAGAGCTACAACTTTTCGTCACTTCAGCAACTAATTCAGGACATGAATTTCTTAGCTACTCACCTGGGCCCTGTAGAGACAGATGGTATTCAAGCTTTATAGTATTGAACATTTTAACTATGCAATACATTGAACCAAATTTCTCTTAATATTGAAATAATGAGTTAACTCCTAATCCAATATTTTCATTTCTTGAATAATACTGCTTGGTATTTACAACTCTGCTGGTCAAAATCCAAATTATACAGAATAATTTTCCCCATAACACTCAGCACAATAAGGCATTATTACAGCAGCTATAACCTTATATAACTTTCCTGACTTTCAAAATTCATATTTCATTAGAAAAAACTTTACCCCTCACAGCTATTCTAATATCTTTGTTGTTTTTATCCTTGAAACTAACATCATTAATATTCAGACTTTAATATCTTCTAGTAGAAAGTACCAACTTGATTTATAGTTAAATACATAATTTTCTGTATCTGATCACCTGAAAATAATGGGCTTACAAGAAGAAATACAGTCAATCTGTTTGATTGGGGTTTTTTAATTACATAAGAGGAAGGGTATTTTTCTTATTCAGAATTTTCTCTCTATAAATACTGTTAATAAAAAGAGAAAAAGTAGTCAAATTTAATCCCCTTTTGCAGGCATGTGTTTTTCCTTGAAATTACTAGGAACTGGAAAGCAAGATTAGATTAAATGTTGCACTGTAAAACAGCTTTTTTGACTTTACATAACATATGTGCTAAAATGGAAATTTAAAAAAAAAGTTTAATTTGGTAATTTTGTTCTGTTAAAAGAATATTTTTGCTTGACAGCTTGATTCTATCTGACATTTTATTGAACTAAATAAGCATCCTGTAAATACATTGAACTTATGAACCATTCCTAATGAACACACTGTGTTGGATTTATCCTCCTCTTCATCACCTCTGAAAAGGATATTTCCCAATGCTGTCTTTTTAAAATACATTTTATGCAACAAAATGCTTATTTAATATCTTCTAATGAGAAAATTGTTGTAAAACTCCAATTTTTTAATTATAAGGTCTACCTTGGGCAGTTTTTAACACCAGTCTTCAAAGTAACTCATCCTCTGCTGTTCAGCTCTCCAAATCAGTCCATTTTAAGAAAACAATTTTCTTAAAATTTTTTAAGAAAAAAATTAATAATTTCTTAAAATTTTTAAAAAACAATTTTCTTTTAAGAAAACAATGTGCATTCATTTTTATTTGTCCTACAGCCTATTTTTTATAGTATCCATGACATGACTTGTGAATTGTTGAAGCAACTATTTGAAAAAATGACTTTCTAGCTAATAATGAGGCATGAATTAATAACAGCAAAGATTACAGAAGATCATCTGAATATCCTGGAAGGGGAACATTTTAATGTAGCAACAGAGATGAAAAAATGGAATGGCAAGCAGTGCCTCATTATTCTTATTAACCAACCAGAGCATTTAGAGGCATCAAGGCACCATCCTGTAAAATCAGGGGAATTCTAAATCCTGGACTACAAAAAAGGATTTACTCAAGAGACAGTTCAGCTGAACATTTAACCACTTCCAAGTGACAGATACAACACTCTAATCATCTGTTTCTACATATGTGCAGGGGTTTGAGTATTCACAAGTGTTTTTGATTCTCATCTCTGTTGACTAGTTTATAGGCTATGTTTGATTTTCTAAACTTCTGTTGCATTGTGCTTCTTAAACACCCTAAAGAAATGCAACCCAGGGAAGCTCCTCAATGTTTTAGAGTAGCAATATCACTGAAGCCTTTTGCTTGGCATGTTTGCATCCAGAATATACGTGGAGTGCACAAAGCCCAATAGCTATTTCAGGTCTGCAATTTAATTTGGCTTCATTATGATGAGGGGGGGAAAAGTCTATTCCAATTGTCTTTGTTCACTAACAGCAGAGGTAAATTTGTTTCTATCTGATAAATCTGACATTTCATTAAATGGAACCAGTAGATTGACACACTTCTAAAAGCACACAGATATTTCACTATATCTTCATATTAGGAAGAGAATTAGCTGGATTAAAAAAAAAAAAAGTTGGAATGTGTTTATGTTTCTAAATTATACTAGTGATTTGGGTTTAAATCAAAGCAGACATAGGGTTCCAAGTGTCAGCTTTCATTTTAGATAACTTCAGAGATGATGAAGCTATTTTAAAATATAGAAATACTAAAATGCAGATCAACAGAGCTGTAGTGACTTAGAAAACATTGACCAGAAGCAGAGCATCAGTGGTACAGTTCAGGATTTGAATTTACCATTGGATTCCAAGCAGCCACAGAGACAGGTTCACTGGAATAGCAAACCAGAGGTCATGATTTGATCATTAGATCACTGCTTCTCTCTTCACTAGATTAGAGGGAACACCTTCATTAGAATATGACTTTAGTTTTAACCATAAAATAAATCAGAAACTATTATAATCAAGTTGGTGGCTATTATCCATTCCCAACTGGCTGAAGTTTTTTTCCTTCCTCTATGCTTTATTTTATACTTGCTTTGGTTCCAGCCCTCTGATCAAAGAGGGTAGAAGAACACAGGTTTTATACAAAATGAAGATCTTTGCTTAAAAAACTTGCTTTAGACTCCCCTTGCCAATGCACAGTTTTTCTGCTTTCTCACATCAATGTACCTGAAAAATTTGTTCCAACTGTCAGAAAAAAAATCTTTCTTGAAAATGAGGTTCCATTATTTGGTCTAACAAACTAGAAGGAAGGAAAACCTTTTTTGCTTTTTGCTTGCTCTGTCTGGTGTGCTCTCTTCAACTGTCTTTGCTTTCACAATTCTGCATTGACTGGTTTGTCTGTGGTTTTGCTGACAACTTTCCCCTGTCCCAGACTCATTCAGTGACTTTTCCTATTCCATCTTTAGGACAGCACAGGCCAAGTTGTTCTTAAAACTTTTTACCAAAACCTCCAAGATTTTCTCATTTACCAACTCAGTCTTTCTTCCTGTCAGCCTCACATCTGTTCCTCACATCTAGTCACCAGCCCAGCATGAAACAACAGTTGTTAAACTCTGACATCTGTCTCTGTTTCTCCATCATGTTCACTTTTCTTTTGCAAGCATGAAAGTCTTATACTAGAATGTTCTTTATTTTCTTTCACTTTTTTTTACCCACAGTCTTTAGATCCATAACGGGAACATTGTAGATAACATGACCTGTTTAGATTCCAAACAAGTAAAAATATTATAGAGGTGTTATCAGTTGTAAATGTTGGCTCATATCAAAATTGGTGTGGCTGGATGAATGACAGACAAATTGGCAGAAGAAATGTGAGGGAAACAAGCTTGGAAAAAGTTAAAAAGGAATGAAGAGAAAAATAGAGAGTGTCAAAGGTGTGCAAGATTGTATTAATTGCATTGTATCTTATATTAAATTTGAAATAGGAATCAGGTTGGGTTTTTTTTTGCCTATTCTATGACCCGCATGATACACCCAAACTCTCCTACTGAAATAAATTCTAAATAATTTGAAATTCTTTTGATACTAAAAAGACTCCTTTTTTGCCCCTCCTGTTGCAATACCACCAGCACAAACTTTTCAATTCAAATCTTCCCATGTGTTTTGTTATGGTGGCCTTCTGTGGGGTATGAAAGGTACCACCTCTAAAACTTTCCCCAAGCAGACTGTTGTTCCACCTCTTCTTTGTGCATGGCATTAATTTCTTCTTTTATTTTCATGTAATTGTCATTAGTAGGATGAGGATAATGTTTTTGCAAGATAAAAAATTCTTAACCCCAGTTTCTGGTAGGGATCCACTGGCAATTTTTTAACTCTTTCTTTTATTTTTTTTAAAGGGTATTGAAATATCAAAAAATAATTTCTTTGTGTGTACAATAGATATACATAAGATGGAGCCCAAGGAGGGCGCAGTGAATGCCTCAAGAGATGTTTTTAGCTGGGGCAGTAGCACCAGGGCAGTCCCAGGAGGGGGTGGAGCTGATGTGGCATTTTGACCAGGGGTTGTTATTTCTGTTTTTTTAGTATACTGTTATTTTTCACTATTTTTCAATATCTACTCATATTCTCTTCTCCTTAATGGTGGGAAGGAGTTGATATAAATAAAAGGGGAGAACTCATTTTGGAGTGTTGCCCTCCAATTGTCTTAAACCAAGACAGTTTGCTTCAGATCAGGGATGTATACAGGGTGTTATATTACAAGGGGTTATATCTGGTAGAAAGGGTGTAGTTTATCACACATGTGTGCCTGGATGCAGCCCTGATGCAATCATGCATGGAAAATGCCTAGTCTGATAGGACAGGTATCATTCACTGTCTCAAGGCAAATACAAAGGAGCTTTCCTTGTTTCTTTAGATCTATTCCAGCTTTATAAATTTTGTATGTAAGTAGCTGTATAATGAGTTTAGACCCTCAATGTTGTGTGTGTTTATTTTATTCAAAGCTGCTCATCTCTTCCTTTAAAGCTGTGTGAAGTTGCATTCATTCCTCTAAAGCATGTGTAGGTATTATGTAACTTTAATCCTTCTACCTATGTATACCTAGTGTATATCTATGCCTCATTCCTATATGCCACCCTTCAGTCATCTGGAGCTTCTTTACAGTAGATTCCTTTAACCAAACCAAAGTTATTTTGATGTATATTTGTATGAATGTTTTTTATTGTTTACTCCCTGAAAGATATATTCCTTTTGGCTTCCTGAATTTTGAAACCCTGACCCAGGAGCAGGCAACAAACCTATGATCATTTACATTTAGCTGGCTTCTTTATAATTATTTTTAGAGTTTTATTGGATTTAATTTTATGGATCCTAGCTCAGTCCATTAAATTAAAACATTAATAACTGTCTCTGAGTGTTTAACCACATGAACTCTTTTTTAAAATGAAGCTGTTCATTAAACCAAGTGATTTGCATATAGCATGGCATGCTACTGTGAAAGAGGGAAAGGCTCATTCATACATGATAGTGCTCATCCTACTTATGCCTGAGACTTGTGTCAGCACTTCATTTGCAAATTCTATTTTTGCTAGTTCAGAGCTCAGCTTTATAATCTTTCTGTGGGATGAAACAACAAAGAATGGCTCCACTCCAGAGTCCATTTGAGCTTCAAATTTCAAATAAATCAGGTTCACCATTTCCATAAATTTTTTACCCGAGTGTGACAGATCAGGCTGCATTCCTGTCAGCTCACATGAGTTAAGCAGGGTTGGGTCTTTGAAGATAATTCCTCCTGGAAAATTCATGAGGATTCTATATTTTTCTTTGCTGTGACAGTGGTGCCCAGGGAAATTGTGGGTGCCCCATCCTTGGAAGTGTTCAAGGCCAAATTGGTTAGAGCTCTGAGTGGCCTGGTCTAGTTGAAGACGCAGTTGATGTTCAATCCCCATGGCACTGAGATTGAAACTAGATGATCTTTAAGGTCCCTTTCAACTCAAGCCATTCTATGTTTCCATGATTCCATGACCACACATGCACTGCACTCAGTGCTCAAGAAAGAGGTTCATCTGGAGTTGTATTCATCATTTAGGTGAGAAAAGACCTTTGAGATCACTGACACAGAAAGATCTTGCTAGCAAATTATCCCATGAACATTGGCATGCTGCCCCCAGGTCTACCTCTAGTGAGCCTGATTTTACCCCTTTCCCATCCTTTACAGCTCTGTCAATGAGCCCTGCCTGTGCAAAGATCCTTTTTCCATCCTTGGGAGGGGTGACCCCCATCAGCAGGCTGTGGTGTCGTGTAAACTGAGCCATGATCAAAACCCCAAAATTTCTGCCTACCTGTGAAATCCATAATGGAAAATAACCTGAGAGCCTTATCAGGAGAGGAAGCTTTGTCCTCACATCCTCCAGCCAGGCCCCAGGAAGGCAGCAGAGCTCCCTGAGGAGTGGGTCTGGTCTGCATACTGGACAATATGGTCATCATTTTATCTATGAAGGTTCCGCTATTCCTGCACTGAAATCACCATCACTCAGTAACAGAGATCTTTCTGGAAGTCTTGATAATCAGTTTTGATTTTTGCTACCTAGAATGTTATCTCATTCATATAATGTAATTTCACTATTCTTATCCACTTTCAAATTACTAAAGAAGACATGGAAGAGTAAAGAAATATGAAATGATCCATCACTGGTGCTTTCAGATCTCATTGATTACTTGAGCCCTCCATGTGTTACTCAACTTTTCCCTCTCTCTTTTATTTGTTTAGTAATTCTTGATTTGGTCTTTACTTTTATTAATTTAGTATAGCTGAGAGCTTTAGGGAGGCATCATGTTAAAACAATTTTTGAATATCGTAATTCCTGAGAACAGCCAGGTCACCTTTATTCCATCTTCCAACTGTGAGTTCAGAGAAGCCTAATAAAATTACACAGACATGACTTTATTCTTGCAAAAGCATTGCTGACAATAACCAATGCATCCTATTTGTCCATATTTCTTATATCCATGGTTTTCATTACATTTTCTTCCAGTATATCAAGTAGATAAATCAGATTTTCAGATCTATTGCTCTCCAATAGTCTCTCTTACCCCCAAAACATCAAAAAAAAGTCACACTGCATCTATGATTGTCTGATCTTTAGGTCTTGAGGCTGATTTGAAAGCAACAGAAACCACACAAAAGCTTAGAGGTCAAGGAAAATTTTATTAGCTTTGTGCATATACTATCCAGGATGGTCCGTAGTTATTACTCTCAAACTTTTGCCATTTATGCCTAAATTTAAAATAATTTGTCAGATTCAATTCCACCAAAAATGTCAATGGTAAACTAGTAATGAACAGTTTCCAAGAGTAATAGTTTAATTTCTTGACCACTTTTTAACCATACCAATTCTGTAATGGCCATTGTATTTGAAAAATTCATTTTATTCATAGGGCTTGGTGAGTTTTTTTCCCTTTAGTAAGTTTTTCCTTACCTTGTTAAAGAATTGCCAAGTCAAAGTTTTAACTTCTTGGTATGCTTCTTACTTTTTCTTTCAGTTGGACATATCTCTTATCATAAGATCTTATATTTCCTATATCTTTCTCTTCTATTCTCCTAAAGACACAAGTTTTTTCCTCTACTTCCTTTCCCTTCTTCTGTTTGTGTAGGGAATACTTCTATTCCGAAAATCCACTCCCACCTTTAAATGAATGTGCTGCTGCAGCCCTTCCAGCCTTTTGAACAGCTATTTCAGCCAACTGCTTCATTTTCCTCTCTGAAGTGAAGCATGGTCCTGGTGGATTCTTTCCTTTCCTATTTTAAATGTGGCTACCATCCGGTCACTTCCAGAAAGAAGCAAAGAGTCTTTCTAAACTCTGCTGATGTGTTTTCATTTTGGCCTTTTTCTCTGAGAAGCCATCATTTAAAGTACAGCCAACTTACGTGGCAATAGTCAAAATCTCTTGTTATCAGCATAGATTCTGTTTTTTTTTTTGAGAATTCTGCCCACTCTGCTCCTAATAGAGTGAGAGGTAACTGCAAATATTCTTGTATTACTGCTGTCACACCCCTCTGACCTATCGCTGGAACTTCAAACTCATTTAAGCAGTACAGTGCTTGTTATTCTTCAAGTTTTGCATTTACTCTGTGCTTCCTTCATTTCTTCATCTTTTGGAACCACTCCTTATGGTTAATTTCAGTCTTCCTAACTTCTTTACTACGCAGTATTGAAGTTATCTCAAAGATTAAAATTTATTTTTCACAAAATCCTTTATTTTAGTGCCCAAAGTAGCATCAGCCTTATCTAAATCACGTTTTTCAGTTAATTCCATTATTTCTGGATTCTGATATTCCTACAGAAGTATATGTACACTTGATCTTTTATTTTCATTTAGCTGTTGGCTGTTAGTGTTTCCTACATTCAATTTATTGATTTTGGCCCTATCAAATGTTGCTAAGCATATATACATATATTTTTAAATTCATGTACCTGTAGAGAATGAAGCACTTGCTGGCTTTCAAGCAGTTTTTATTTCAAAGATTTGATCCAAAGGCTTCCTAATTTGACATGCCAGAAGCCTTAGCCCATTTTAGCTTTAGTGAAGCCAATCAATCCTCCATAGGTTTTCTGTATTTCTCTCAAGGTCTTTTCCTCCTGCATATTTTTCTAAGTTGTGGACCAATATTTTTCTGCTTTTGGAAAACTTCCAGAGAAATGGTGCAGTACTTCATTGAAATCCTGATCTTAGTTTGCACTTAACAGTTTAAATTTTGCTTTAACAAATGCAAGCTCCAGTTTCACATGGAGAACCTCCTTCTCTGATGAGCTATTTACAAGTACCTTAATTTTTTTCCCCTTCTGAAAGGTTCACCAAAATTAGAACATTACTGCAAATTTATTTCTCCCTCAGAAGGTTCTAGTTTGCTGAAATTTTAGGTAGAAAAATTCCTAACAGTCTACAAGCATGAATGTAAGAAGAAACAAAGAAAACTCAGAAAACTGAGAAGTTTAATAATCTTTACAGGGAAAAAAAGGGAGATTATTATAGTAGTTGAACTACTATAGTCATGAGGTTAACTGAGTTTGTCTGCTCATAAGTGGTCTTAAATATCAGTCTGACTAATGGGGATGTAGGACTACTGACACAAGAAAAAATAAGTATTTTACTTAGAATTGGAAATTATATTACAAATACCAGAAATTCTTCAAATTTTACATTATGGAATATGCTGCTATTTTATAGACTATAATATCCTCCCTTATTATTCTACCTCCTTTAACAGAGTTCAATTTTAAATTCTAAAGCCATTGTAGCTTTCCAAGAGTTGCTATTTTTTTTAAATAAACTGAGGCTAAATAATTTAAAGAAAACATATAAACCCCTGTAGGGTTTGGTTTTCAGTTTATGAAGACTTTTACAAAGTGTACTTTAACAAATTCTTCACAGAGGTTTCCAAGAAACTTGCAGACAGGCTGCAAAATTTTAGGACTCCATAAATAAAAATAAAAGCCTTCTGAGTCCTTGAACACCACTTGCTCTTAATGTCTGACTATTTAACATAACCTGATTAACCCTGGTGCTGTTTTGACACTGCCAAGGCAGAAACCCTCAAAGCCAGAGGGTCAAAAATAGATCTCAGAAATTCTTAATAGAGGTCTCCAAAATACAAGAATGGGATGGCACCAGAGTCCCCATATAAAGACAATAGACAAAAGCCTGTCACTGGCAGCTGCACCACATGGTTGTATTTGGTTTAGAGAGTGGTGGCAATTGAAAAAAAAAAACAACAAAACCAAAACCCAAAAACCTCCATAAAAACATGCTGGTGGGGATTATGATTAATGTCATTGGCAGAGATATATTTGGGATGCAGCTGGGAGGGGAGGAAGAGGAGGAACGAGATGGACAGGAAGAAGAGGAGAGGGAAGGGAGAAGAGAGGAAGACAGAAAGGGAGAAGACAGTCTGAATTACGATTTGCAATGGTAGGGCTCATTTCTGAATTCTGCAACATATTTCTAAAACTCTGAGGAGAAGAAAATTTGGTATAAGGCATGTGGATGTACTGGTGGTGGCGTCAGTTTTCTATTATACATTGCTTTGCAGTGGGAACGTGCAACAAAGAAAGCAGATTTTTATCAGATTCCTGGCTTTGGTATTCACTGCACAATGATAAAGCATGGAACTCACTGCAATACATGAATGGATGTATGTGAGTCAGAGGGGGGCCAAAGAAAAAGAGGGGAATCTACATTTTTTGAACTGCACAATCAGAATTTGTGCTGGCACGAATTTTTGGAATAAAAACTTTAAAAATTCTTACAATATGTTTTAATTAATAAATCTCTTCAGATTGAAAGGTCAGTCACCTTACTAAAAATTAACATCATTGTTCGTGTCTCAGTTTTCAAACTATAATAACTATATGAAAGCTATACATAAACTTTGCACCTTTCTAGATTTATATGGGCATCTAAAAGCAAGTGTTTTCAAAAATGCAAATATCTACTTAAAAGGGGGTATTGGTAAGACAATACTGAAAGCTTTAGAAAATCCTTCCTATACTCTAATTTTTAGGGGGGAAAAAAAGGCAATAATTTAGTAGCAAAGGGAAGAGAATTTTGCCCTCCAATGACTCACCACCATATTCCTCAGTAAGAATGCATGGATCAACACTAAAAATTAAGTGTATTATAAATGCATATACATTAAAATTCTATTTTTTAGTGTATCATAAATCTCATAACCAAAGTGCTCTTAGTCTATCCCACTTATGGCATGAAAACCATTCCCTCAGATCAACTTTAACATCTTTAAAACCTACTCATAATTCAAACTCCACTGTCTAACGTGTTTGATACTTTGTAATTGGATGGTCTAAATCTGCACATGATCAGCTACCACAGCTTCTGCTAATGAGTGGTAACTTGCTAAAGTGTGGGAACTCACTCCCAGCATATGCTGAAATGCTAAGAAAATATTCAGAACTACCCTGAGTCTTTTCTAGGTAAATCTTCCAGACTGCCACCCATCTGCTGCTACCAAAAATATGAACTCGGTGATAAATTTGATTAAATGGATCCTGCTGCCACCGTTTCATTTGAAGTTTCGGTGAAAACAACAGATAACAGCTTCATACTTCTGTAACACTCCAGATGGTGATAATTCTTTTCTAAGCATACTAGGACTGCAGGTAGAAGTATGTTGACAAAACACATCACTGAAATTTTAATGCCTCTTGACATCCAGAGTTAAAAGAAGTATTTTTATCTGCTTTCAATATTTATTACTGTCATACACTCTTTGTTGGGTGGAAGACACTTGTGGCATTATCTTCTATCTAGTGAGGAGACTATCAGCACTTTTTCACATTATAATTGACCTATCAACACCAAAGGATGGTCAGTTAATCTTAGTATTCTGTTTAAATATGAGCTACATGACATGAAATCTCATCTACCATTAACAATTGGACAACAGATCACAAATTCTATTCCAGGCTGTAGCTACTGAATAGACTTTTGGACTTACATACAATGCCTGAGGTATATGACCTGTACTGGGTGATTGCCTGTACTGTACTGACCTGATGAGTTTTTCAAGATTTGATGGATCCTATGAACATTGTAGTATGAAGCATTTAAGAATCCATCCAACTCTATTGAAAACTCAGTTCTGAGTTTTGTGACAGTACCATAACGTCCCTGCCATAACACTACAAGAGCAGTTGAGTGCTACATAGTACAGAGGGGTTTGATTAGGCTCTACCTCACGCTTCTGTTAAAACACACCCATATTCTCAATTCATCTGCGTCCATTTGAAGTGAGCAGCAGCATGGTTTACATTTGAGCTACCCTAAGAAGTTTTTATAATAAATTAAAAGAATCAGTAGCAGTGGAAGAAGGTCTATTATAGTCAAATTTTTCTAAAAATTGAGCCATTTACCTATTTTTAAAATTGTCTTAACTTTCCTACTAACCTTCCCATTTCATTCTTTAAAATAAAATTTACACTTAATTATCCTGATTCTTTCATATTATATTAAGGCTAGAAAACATACTGTTTTCAAATCTTGTTGACTTTGAAACTCTTTGCAAACAATCTGCTCCACTCTTTTAACTTCCAATCTGCTGCTGAAGTCTCCTCATGCCCAGTAATTGAACAGTCATGCAGCGTTGCTCAGCAGCTCTGCTCACTGGCACTGGTGTGGCAAATTCCTCTAAATATGAGCACTGCTAACCTCCCCCTACTCACACAAATATCCCTGGGCATCTGTTCTGCAGATGATAGACATTCTCCTGAAAAGGTGGAACATAAGTGTGCTGAAAATGGACAGTCCATGCTGGAAAAGTACCGTCCACAGCTCTGCCAGAGCTGGCAGAGCCAACAGCAGCAGCTCCAACTTCTCTGGTGTCAGACCTACTGCACACAACATCCCTTTGTCCAGTACTTCCAAATATCTCCAGCCTGGCTTGCCAGACTCCCCCAAAGGCAACAGCTCTTTGCCAGAAGCAGCAGGGCAGTAGATTATCTCTCAAATTGGTTCTTTGAACCCCAAAGCCACAGCTTGCTGCTCGTACCAGTGGAGCTGGCAGGTCTGAGTGCAGCACGTGTTTCAGCGCTCCAAAGAACGTTTTACAGGCAGCTCTTTCGTGAGAGGCTGTGTTAGCCAGATTCATGTTTTTGGAGAGCTCACAGGCTGCTCTGCTGTGCAGCACATCCACAGGTATGGGAGCTCCAGGCCTCTGGAGGACTGGGAGGTCCTTGCTGCCAGCAACCTCTGGTGGCCACTGCTCAGCACAAACAAATCCCAGTTTCAGCTCACGAGAAAGGGGCATTAATAATGCAAAGGTTTTGACACTGGCAAATTTTCACTGACACTGATGAGTTCTTGAAGTTGGGTTTTTCACTAAAAAAATATGGTTTTCACTTCAACACATTAGTTGAATTTTTCACAGACTCTAGCTGAATTTTCAAGCTAAAAGTTGAGAAACCTCTCCTAAAAAAACTCCCAGGGTTTAGGAGCTTTTGACAGAAAAGATGAGGGTGTGCTAGAAACTACATCTCCACCCTGTGATTAGCAGATAGAGGTCAGCTATCACTTGATGGATGCCTCCCTTTGCTTTTTCTTAAAAAGATACCATTTCAACAGATTGAAGATGGAAAATTTTCCACTTCCAAATTTTCTGGGAAGATCCATCAAGCAAGGAAAGCTGGTTTTGAAGATGATCAAGACTTTTCCTGAAATGTTTGGCCACATGGCCTTGGTTTGTCTAGCAAACTTGGAGCATTCTAGCATTCTTTGAGATCTGGAACAAGTTTCCTAGCACCTATGAGAGGAATGATGTGTGATCATGGACTTTGCAGACTGCAAGGGACATTTGCTTTGACTGAAGAAATAAAGTGAACTTTAATTTTGCATAGGGCAGGATGTGGTATGATTTTTACAGGCAAAATTTGAGGAAAGCGGTGAACGAAAGCTATTCAATGCTATCAGTTCTGCTACACTTTTTCCCAAAACACTTTTCAAAGCATCTTTACTAAGATACTGAGGAGTGTGGAGTCTCAGGTAAGCTTTTTCAGGCATACTGATATAAAATTCAGCTGAATTAGGTATTTAATGGGTCAAGACTTAAGAAGGATAGTGAAGATAGGCATCTTTCTTTTATTTGAATCTATATCACATTTTACTTTATATATATTGCACACATACAACATAAATTGATTACTCCTTACTGAACTCTAATTATTCAGAAGTTTTGGTAGTTGAAGGAGAAATTGAAAAGCAATGTTTTCTTAACAAACTAGTGGAGGTAGCTGTTGTTTTAAAACACAAGAGATACAAGCCCTCTAAACTATAGAGAAGGGAGAGACCAGTTTTCAACTGTTAGAAAAGAGCGTTCCCTTAATAAAATGCTTCCCTAAATTTACGAGAGGAAACATTAAATTTTAGCTCCATTTCAGAGCTTTTGAACCTTCCTAATTCTACACATGTGACTAATGCAGGTGACTTAATTGGGTCTACTCATGTACTCAGAATTACACGTATGTAAGGGTTGGTGTGATTTACTTCTTGATGAATGTATGGAGGAATCAGGTCCCATTCATCTTATGCCAGATGTATTTTGCAAACTTTTTGATGCTGAATATTTATATTGATGCTGAATTTTTTTAATATTATGTGAAATTTGAAAAAGGAATTAATAGATTATTAGCTTATTGCCTTCACTGCTTAGACAGCTGCAGAGCACTTTTCAGGGCTATTATCAACATGTACTGTGGGAGGGTAATTTTCTTATTTAAAACTGACTCATTTTGCTAAGAGGGGGTTTATTTTAGAACTCTCTTTGTGAAAGTAGCCATTTACCTCTGGACACTTACCTCATAATAAGATTTTTTAAATAAAGTGTTATATAGTATTCCCAATGACTGTCACAAACTGTATCAAAATATTTTTTAAAGTATCTAAAATAATCTACTAACATTTTTTCTTTTTTTTCTCTTACCTTACCCCTTAAATGTTTACTCCAAATCATATTTTAACCCATATACCTAATATACCTTGACACACTTAATATTCCCTAGATTGTTTTCATCAGAATTATTGACAGTTTTTCCACCCTAACCAAGCTGACCTGATACTGAGCACACACCTGCAGCTCATTCATGCCACAGAAACAGTCCTAGGAATGTCAAATTATTCTATACACAGATAAAAAGAAATTGTAAGTTTAAAATATATTAATACTCCTTCAATTCTAAAACTGGAGCAAAAATCTGCCATGCCTTGTAACAAAAGGAAGGGAACCATTTATTCCCTAAAATGAAGTACATGGGGAAAGGTGGTGAATAAGTGTACATCATTGCACAAATGTGAAATTTTCAAACATTAGCTGGGCCAGTATTATACTAAACCATTTACAATATACAATAGTCCATGCCACATGCTGACACCCTTTGAAAGCAAAGGTGTTGACTCCAGCAAAAACTGGTTTAAGATCTAAAATATTTTGTTATCAAGACAGAAAGTGCAAAAGCATCTTCCAACATTTAGCACTTGCATGCAATTATAATTAAAAATGTGTCATTGTGTATTTGCTAAGTGAATTTTATTTAAATTAGTCTCAATGCAGCATCTCATCCACCTGAGAAAATTCTTGAAATACAGCTAAAGAAGTTTAAATTTGTATTTTGAACATGACTTTGCATAAATGAGAATAAGACTCATGTATGACTGCATTTGTCCTCTGCATCTACACATACATCTGTGTATGCCATTGTTAACTTGCATTTATCATAATTATATTTGAAAAATAACCCAATTTTAGCATTTTGTATGGAATGCTCTTCAGGTCATTTAACCATGGAATGGAAAATCCATCGAAAATCATTTAACCTTGGTAAAATATAAGAACCTAAGCAGAGCTGCAAGTAATTTGCCATAGAATCTTCTGAAGGTACATACATTTTTACATTTAAAATAAATAGAACAGAGAATACATAAAAGATAACACAGAAATTATTTTTACAACAGTATTTCAACTCATATGTAATTACTATTTATATGAAGAGGCATGGGCTGAAAATAATGTCAGCTAATTGATATCCATCTCTTTCACTACTGTCTCACAATGAGCCCCATCACAGCTCATTATTTCCATCCTAATTACCAGATAGTGGAGAGTTAAGACTCCATCTTTTTGTCACTTTATTGCTGGTTACTGGGACACTGCCTAGGAATAGGAACATCAAATTCGAGATGCTATCCTAACTTAGGCACAGCTGAGGTTAGAATTGCACCCAGAAGTAGGTCATGGGAGACAGGGACCTTTTGCACATTTTATACATAAAATTATATCAGAGCACAGAGAGCCTGCTATTCTATTTAAAACTCTCAGAGCCAGGTTCCCTGCTGTAATGAATAATGACTGAAGTTAAAGGGGGGAAATGCACACACACACACACACACACTTTAGGTTATCTACAAGTTTGGCAGTTAAGTTACTTGTTTTGAAGATGAGATGTACTGGTCAAGGTTTTTTTCATATAGCAAGTGCTTAACTTAAGTCTTCAGTAAAAAGTGTGATTAATATTTGAAGACCTTTCTGACAAAATATAATGATGTCAGTTACAAAGTATACAATTTAGGATGTGACATCTGATAAAGACCTTTAAATTGCCTTGTCAGTAACAGAATGTGTATAAAATAATATCAACAACATCCCTTAAGAGCTCCTTTAAAATCTTACAACGGTGACATTATTTTAAAACTTTGCTTGCAGAACAGCCAGGTATGGAGACTGCATCTTTCCTGAGAATATGCTCCCAAATGAATAAAAGAACTCATCCTTAAGGTTCAAACTTAAATAATTTCCCCTCTAGCAATACAGTGAGTAAAAGAATTTCACGTGGAAGGAGCCATTCCACTTATCATTCTGAAACCCTTCTCCCAAGGTTGGAACCTTTGTCATTGATAAATGCTGAGGGGAAAGTTTTAACTTTAATGATACACCAGAAAGAGGATCACAGCAGAAGTTCTCTCTTCCAGCTTGCCCTGTTAAAGGATTTCTAGTACTGCTATGGAAATCACTGAAAAGTGTAAAACAGTGCAGATCATTAAATGCTCTGAGTGGGTTGTAATGCAAGATCTACTGAATGAAATGCTACTCTCTCATTGTTCTAGGGTGACGTTATGATGCTTGTATCCCCATTCATGTTAATCCCCATTCATGTGTTCTGTTAATGTTGGATATTATGTTCTGTACCTTTAAGACCGGCTCTGAAGAGGGAAAGTTTTGTTTGGGTTTTCTTATCAGCCTGGCGGGACACAGAGACTGCAGCTTTTGCTTTTTGCTTTTGCTCTCGCTTGCTTTGCTTCTGCTTGCTTTTGCTCTTTAGCTAGTTCAGCTAAACTGTCCAATTTCTTCCTGGACGGTTTCTCCTTTCCTTTTTCTGACCATTTCGAACCTGCTCCGGACTGGGACCTGGGAAACACCAAGATCCTGCACCTTGCGGCCTGCAGCAGCAGCCCCAGCGCCGGAGGGACTGAGAACACAGTGACCACCCCCCAAGAGAGACTTTCTGAATTTGTCACCTTTTTTCAGAGCGGTGTCATCCGGTATTGTTCATTTTGTGTGCTGGGGGTGCTGTGCTTGTTAAATAAACAGGTTCTTTCCACTCCTCTCCGAGAAATCCTTCCCGAACCGGTTGGGGGGAGAGGCTGTGTGGGTTTGCTTACTGGAGGAGCCCTAATTTGGAAATTCTCCTCCAAATTTGCCCTAAACCACGACACTCATGTTGATAAAGATCAGCATGGATTAATATCAGTGTCTCTTCAAACCATTTTTATACATGTTTTAGTCACATTAAAAGCAACTCTTTGAAAAGGTTTTGTATTCTGTAAAATTTACTGGTAGCCAGTCCACCTATTAAGCACCTACTTTGGTAATTTTTGCTGTTTCCCCTTGTTCACCAACTGCTGCTTTTTATTACATGTCATTAGCATCACTTTAATTTCTACCACAGGTTACCATTACTATTTACTGGGTAACCCAAGTCAGGAGTTGCTAACCTTGTCATTAAAAAATCACAGGACAACTAGACAGGCAACAAATCAGAATAGCAATTATCTACATTTATGCACCAGTAATCTCAAAAATTGTGAGATCTTTTCCTTTAATGGTTGTCACTTCGAAGCAGTTGTTGAAACCTTAAGGATGTTTCTGTGATGTTGTATGCAGCAGTGCATAACATTTCTGCTCTTTCTTATCTTTAGGGGTATTAAAAAGCAGTTTGAAATAAAGTGATTTCACAACTTTCTAATAATTTGACAGTTACATCAATATCAAGGAGACAACAAAGTATTTTCCTAATGCTTAACCTTATTTCAAAAATATTATGGCAGAATAACAGTGGTTTTATGAGAAAAATGTCATGGGCATTTTTTGGTTGCTGTTTTGGTTGGTTTTATATTTTGGTTTGGTTTTTTGTCTGTTTTTTTTTTCTTTTTGCAGGGGGGTTTGGGCCTTTTTTTGGGGGTGGGAATTTAATGAATACATAGAAAGAAACCTTTGGAAGCCTCCTCATTTTAATGAGACTGAATCAAAACAATAGTTAACAAAACCCAGGTTTGGGTGAGTTGTGAAATTTTATTTTTAGTAGCAATTTTCCTCTTCTCCTTACTAATAAATATTTATATTTTTCTTAATACTGTGCTGTTGCAAGGCTCCTTCCTTTCTCCCAATTGCTCAGTTTGTGATCAGCCTCCCTAGATGCTTCTATATCCCACAGCATGCATCTTTCACCAGCTGGTTGTAATTTTCCCTTTATGTTTTACCTGTTTAGGGGGTTGGGATAAGCCAAATTCTGAATACAGATCCTGTAAATGGAAAGCCAGCTTGCAAACTGGATACCAAAATTTCTAATTTTTATTGTATATAAAAGTAGTTGTTTTCCCAGAAGAGTCAGGCCTAAAAATTTGCTTTTAACAGATGAAGACCTGCCTTTAGAAATGACATCTGTACCTCCTGTTGATGCATTTTGGTTAACTGATGCTGGTCTCAACATCTAGAAGAAAGTTGAAGGAACAAACACAACCAGGGATGATTTGAGTGTTTTATCCTAGGATAAATGCTCATTGAATATTCCTTCAAAAAATCTACTGCAGTTGCCGTGGAGCTCCCTGAGACACAAGAAGGGCATTCATCATGAAACTGTGAAAGAAAGTATGTAAAATTATAGCAAAGCACTTTCTTTGCAGCAATAATTTGTGACTTGTGGAATAAAAACATGGAGGAAAGTTGTAGACTACCTGCACTGCAAAAATAAGAAGGAAGGGAATTTCTGAGAGCAGAGGATTGGAAATTCAGCTGCCATAGTCCTTCTGATTTTGTTAGAGCAAGACCAATCCCTTGACTGCTACAAAGAGTTGGCCAACAAATTACATGTAGACTTCTGTAGGAAACAAGAAAAACCTCCTAAAAATTAGTGAATCTAAGGTGAACTTTGAGCTGGGGAAGAAAGAAATGCTCATATAAGGTTTCATAGAAGAGCTGAAGTTCTACCCAGGTTTTTTCCCCCTCCTAATATCAGCATATGTTCCCCTGCTTTGAGAATGCGATCAGCAGTTCCCATGCAATGTTCACAAAGGCCAGGCACCTTTCCTGTAAATCAGAATACCTCTATGATCTGGCTAAAAGATATATTCACAAACATTTACCCTGATGGTCAAAGGTATTTTACCTTTTACCTAGCAAGCTGATTTTTCCAGTGTGTGAATATTAGCAGAGGGAAGTAATCAGCAGCAATGAAGACTGGAAACAGTGAAGGAGAGTGTAGAGAGATGGAATTCCAACCTAAGCTTGATAGAGGCAGCAGGTTTTCTCTCTTGCTGAAAGGTTTGTGTGGTTTTCAGACAAAATTTCTAAATTGCTTGTCTGTTCCAAAAGCACCTTTTCTTTGGAGTAATCTGTCTTAAATGATCTCTGTATCACCCTCTGGGGACATCCTTCCCAATTTGTACTCAATTAGAGGGTTCAGTGAGCCATCCCTGCCTCCAGATTATGCCATAATTTGGGAATTTTGTACAAAGGATGTTTTAAGAAGGGCTTCTATGCACATGGATGTCTAAAAGGATACAGGAGAAAAATGTCTTTTGACAGCTCCCTTTGCAAGCCCCCTGGCCTTGGTTCTGCCATTCCCAGTGATGGCATTGCTGATTTCACCACCAAATTCCTCCTGAGGTCAGCACCCCACTGGAACAGACTTGGCTGTACAGGAAAATAAACTAATATTATTTGAAAAGTTCAATTAATCTTCCTGATCTTTGTAACATTGGTGAAATCTAGAACTTGGTGAAATGTGTGGCTGTTTTCAAACATTTCACTGCAATCAGCCATGGCAAAGTTTACCTGCTTGTGCTTTAGTTCACCTGTCATTCCCACTCTGTCCATGTCCTGATGCACTGGAAACCTTGTCCTCCTTCACCAACCTGAACAGTTTCAATTCATTTCAGTCCTGTCACAACTCATTTTTTTTTTTCACCCACACATTGCAGATTTCTAGAGCAATCTCTTTATGGGGAAGCTGCTGAGCACTTTTGGCAGGCTTTTCCCCAGATCCTCTGAAAATCTCAGCCTCCTGGACTAGTTCCATACTTTGAATGCTCATGTCTGGCCCTGGCCCAAAGAGAGCACATTTGTCAGCTCAGCCAGGACATTAATATTCACATTGTGTCCTGTACTTTACCACTAGCATTTAAGCCTTGAGAATGCTGGAAAGATGCCTTGGAGGATGTGAAAGGATATTATTTCCTTCTTTAAATAGAAGGGGAAAAAAATATATTCTGTTGGAGCTACCAGCATACTCGATTAATTTTTAAAAGCAGAAATCTCTAGGTTATAGTAAGAGCCACAACAGCAAATATTGCATATGCAGTGGAGAATATTTAATAGCAATTTTAAGTTACATAACTCCTAAATTCTTTGAAATAGACATTTGTGCTGTTCTAAGCATAGGCAGGCACACACATAGACTCATGAATAATTGTCTTTCCTTTCAGAATGACCTGTCCCATTTCTTTTGATGCCTTTCTCTGAGTTGATTAAGTTTGATGAGTAGATGAATAGAAATTCATCTCCAGGTTTTGTCTTAGTAACTTAGATTTATTTTTTGGTTTTAGGTGGAGAAGTTAAAATAGCTTCACCAGAATTGTAATATGCCCGTAATTAAATTCATACTTGAATTATCTCAAGAAGTGAAGTTTTCAGTGTTACAGTTAATTCCTTTTCTTGATTTCTCTTTTCTGCTTGCTTAAAATGAGTTTTTTTACATGAAAATGCTCTAAAAACTGTTGTATGATGCATTATATATTTATGGGACAAGAAAACACACCTACAAAGTGTGAAATGCAGCATTAACACCTTTAAACCAACATTATCTCTGCCAGTCTATTTTTTTTAAAAAAAATCAATTTCTTGCATATGTATAACCTCTTCTTTTATGAGATGCTTTAGAAATATTTTTAATATTTTTCATTCTTCCTGCTTTACATATTAGTAACCTGAAAAAAACTGAAGTAAAATAATGGAAAACATTTCCATTAATTCTATCAGAAATTGATCAATTTGGAATACAGAATGCATTTACAACGTGCCTCAGCAAAATGCTGAGATATTGCATAACATATTACTGTAGTTATAAACAAAATTTTGGTCATATCCAGCCACACAATTTGACTATTATTCTAGGAAATGGGGCAAATTATTCTGAAAGCTCAAAGTAGATTTCCATTTTGCTTTTAGATAATTATAAAGGGTACAAGATTGATTTTTTTTTTTGTTATTTATATTTAATGTTATAAATGAATATGGAGGTAGCGAATGATCCAGGACATCTGAATCTGGTGCAAAATTTTTCAGTCTTCCATGAGCAATATGGCTGTTGCTAAAGTAGTAACTCCTTGTTTGGATGGCAAAGTGTTCTGCAGAATAAGGAAACTCAGTTATGGCTTCCAATAGCAGTGAGAACGTTCTGGTAACATTACTGGAAACCAGACTGGATCACAAGAATCATTTCAGTACCTGGTAATTGTAGCCTTTCTTTCCTAATAAAAATCAGCAATCTTTTAGAGTGTCACAAGGAAGAAAAAAATTCACTGCATGCACAAATGGATTGTTCTAAAATGCTACAGTCTTCCAGGGGTTTCTTATTTATAGATTTTTTTCTCTAAAAAGGGATAGTCATTACTTAATATCTTGCCACTTTACATGAATATGCAGATTTATTCTCAGAAGACCTCTAAAATATGGAACAAATTAATTCAGTGTTACAAGGTGACGAACTGTGGCTGAGGAAGTCACATGGGAAGCCTGTGGAAGAATCAGAAACTGAATTTACAGGAGTATCAAATTCTATTAAAAAACATCCTTCAATATGTTCCACATTATTTAGAATAGGGGAAAAAAAACACTCTGCTAAGTATTCAACATAAAATCATAAATCACATTTTAACCACAAAGGATACTTTATGGTGTGCTTCTTACAGAAAACAGAAAGTTTTCAAGTTGGTATTTTTTTTTCCACATTGAGGGGAAAAACAAAAATAAAAATAACAACAACAAAACTGACCCAAAATCCATTTAGACTTCCTGTAAAAATCAAAGCAGCAAGAACAGCCACAGTAGTTTTCAATCCTCAGCCTGCAAGTAATAGGTTTTCACCTCCTCTCCTAGTTTTATTAGAGTTGATTCCATTTTCTTGTCAAAATGGATATCCAGTTTTGAAAAAACAGGCTTTGTTTGCTTTAGGCTCCGTGCAAGAAAAGTAACATCCCTCAAGAAGCTCTATCGTACAGTCAAAGCTGATGACCTACTACCATAATCTTGAGATGAAAATGAAATATCACCTTGTGAAGTCTTGTGGGACTCCACTTTTCCTGTAATGCAATAACTCTCTGAATGAGATGGATCCCCTGAAGATTAACAAATCTCCCCCGAGTTCCAAGGACCTGTGCCAATGTACAGAAAATATAAATTCAGCCCTTTTGAATTTTTTTATATCAATAAAAAAATTAATGAATTTTCTAATGAACACCCTTCTTGGCAATTGCAAACCATCTGCATATGGGTTTTTTGCTCACAAATGTATCTTTAACTAAAAAACTGTCTCTGAATGTTGGTGCTCTGCTTGTCATTACAAAGCAAAAAACTATTTAAAGTCAGGAACATTTGGAAGTTCTTCAGTAAGCAATCTCCATTGCTGCAAAATTAAATCTGCAGCTATTCTCTTCCATATTCCATCAGTGAAAGCACTTACAAATGTACCCCAAGAAATTCAGGGCCTAATGCACTGAGTTTTGATCTAAATCAGAAAACCACACAGTTCTTAGACATGAGGAAAGCAGGTAGAGCCTAGGCTGGCACGCAAAATGAGGGCAAGTCATTGAGCAGACATTAACCTCCAAAACATGGCCATTTTCAAAGCCTTTCTCACTCTAGACACAGGCTGCTGTTAGAATGAGATCTTAGTTTCTCTTAAAGACTTTCTACTTGTGGCTTTAGTGGAATCTGCAAGTTCATCAAATGTAAGATAAAGCACAACATCCACCCTATGAACCACAACCCCCTCACTCCTCTCCAAAAGTAAACCTTTTGCATATTGGAAAATGAAGCATTCTGCTCAGTTAGGGTGTTAGGCTTGATTTCAGTAAAGCAAAATTAATTTCTTGAAAGTTTTTAAAATGGCTGACTTGAATTTCAGGAACAAACAAACAACCAATTGCTCTGATTCCATTACAAAAACATCTCTCTTGCTCCTAAACAGGACCCTTTTGATACAAATGCAACAAATGGCAAACGCGGATGATGTGTAGCAATCAAAGGATAAATTTTTTGTCTTTAACTTCCTTCCTGCCAAATACTGGGTGGCACTAATCAGTGGGTGCTTTTGCCTGGTAACCACATAATGTCCTGGTTATTCCACTTGTTTGTGCTTGCCTGGAAAAGTGGGACACTGAAGCCTTTGACCCGGGGACTAGCAAGCACACACATGCATAACAAGGGAGGCAATTACAGATGTGCTGTCATTGCACTTCCAGTGAACTCCTAGAACATTTGTAAACAATTCTGTGAGAGGCAACCAAGGGCCTTTGGAAACTAAAAATTATAGACCAGTTTAACAATCCACTTAGCAGCAGAGTGAGTAGTTTAATTGCATTTGAATCCTTCAATTCAAATGTAAATTAACATACAGATAGCATATTTCAGCAACACAGATGCAAGTGATTTGCATGTTCTGTTCTGTTTATACCATAGTTAAATATGACACAAGTTTAACAAAATAAATAATCTGCCTGGCTGAGAAACTAAATTTTGATTAATCCAAAATTCCTGACAATATCTGTATCTAAAAAAATTAAATCCAAACAAATGGAAAAAGAAAAAAATAAAAGAAAACAAAACAAAGAACCTAAATCTACCAATATTTTACCTCAGAAAGATCAGAAACATCACAGAATAAACTTGGAATCATTGGTTTCCCACCTGGCAGGCAGAAGTATGGGGCATATCTGGTGGCTGTATGAGCTGCTGACAGAATCTGACATGGTCCCAAAGTTTCACTGTTATCTCCCACAAAACAAAGCTAAGCTCAGCAGTTTTACCAGTGATGACACCTGTTCTGAGAGCACAATAAATATTTTACATTATAGTATTTTAAAAGTACATCCATGGAGCTGATAATTTGCTGTTGTTGTTAATGCTCGAAAATATATAAACCTCTCATCCTTGGAAAAATCCCATTTTGATATTATCCCAACCTGTTAGTAATACAACCAAAAAAGTATTCAGAATGCTGCTTCTCCTTCCAGTGAGAAAGTTGATGATAGTACAAAAATTGAAGTCAGAAAAACAACTCTAGTGAAGAAGTGATCTCTTTTAAATGATGAGCATTGTCAACAGATCACTGCCACTTCCCAGACAAAACCTTCATTGACTAAAAAATCAGTACAAGAACACTGAATTTGCTCAAAAGACAGGTAGAAAATTTTGTTATGGGAACCAAAAACGGTGCAACTCTAAGTAAGGGACTTTTTCTCAGTCCTCAAAATTTTGTAAAAGTTTCTTCAAATTGAAGTGGGAGGAGCATTAATAAGGCATATTTCTGCATTTAAAGGGTGTCTTTTGTAGATATGACTTTATTGCTTTTCAAGGAAAACATATTAATCCAAACACAACATTTACTCAGAATAAACATTGCTTATCCCAGAGATGTACATTATTTTGAAATTCTTTATTTCATGTTAATGTGCTATGGTCTCAAGTAAAAAAAAAAAAAAAAAAAAAAGACAAACCAAAAAAAACCTAGAAATAATTTACAAATAATCTAAACTGTGTTTTATTCTTTTGTTAACTATTTTTAATGATCCTGTGTGCTTATATTTAAAAATGTGTATTTACACCATGAACCTCGTTGACACAAGTTCAAATTGTACATGCTATCCAAAATCAATGCATGGAACAAATCTTTCCCACAGATTGGTGCCTGATTCATATCAAGCAGCTTGTCTGCATATGAAAACACTGACCTTTGAGAAAAGGAAGAGAGAATCAAATATTTAAAAAATAGAAGTTTTTTATCCTACATGGTGGTTCTTGCAACAGAAGTTGCTTATAAAAATCTAATTTAATATTTGAAAGGTGAGATTTCTCAGGAAGAAGTTCCAGGAAAATAATTGGTTTTTTTCACTGCTCTTTATATTCTTTGCTAAGGGAAAAATGCATTTCTCTCTTTCCTTCATACATCAAGAACCTTGGGTAAATTAGTTTCCACTCTGAAACAAAACAAAGCAGAAAAGAATTGATACCTTCATGTTTTTTGACAAGTATCAGATCTGAAGGACTGTGGGCATTTACTAAGAAACCATTATTTTTATGTAGTCACCATCATCATGAAGATATTAAAGAGAAACAACGTGGTGAGTTTTTCAGAGGATCACCAAGAATTATCCAACACAAATCTGTAGTAAGAACTGAATAAAAATTAGGATCTCCTATAAAAAAATCATATTTTTAAAATTTATTTGCTCTGAGATTATTTGAAGTTATTGAGATATACATCAACTTATCTAATAAAATATTTTGTAAGGAAACATCAAACAACATAAGCTACTTTAACATGCTTGGTATTGAAACAAAGTATATTCAGTTGGGTTTTTAACTTTTGGACAGAATACTTACATGAAAAATTGAGGAAGTTAGCTATTAAACTTTATAAAACTAGGTGAAAAGGACAGCAAAGCTGATTAACTTCTTGAAATGTGAGTGAATGGGAGGGAGCACAGCTGAAAATAAAAACCTTTATTTTACTTGCCCTGTGAAATCATTGTTACTAATAGGTGTCATCTTGGATGGCACGGTAAAGAAGCTGACTTTTAAAAAGTTCTTTTTTTTCCCCATGTTCTTGCATTTATTTTGAATCACATCTTCAGTAACACACTTTGCCTGCACCCTCTTTTCCTATCAGCCAGTGGTGCCCACAAACCTCTCAGTTCTCACTCCATTGCTGCTGACTTTGCAGCAGTTTATGGATCTCTCCTCTCAGAACCTTCCTCACAAGATCTTTGTAGCTCTGCATTTCATATGTGGGATAAGATGGATCAAAGTAACTTCACCAGCTACTTCATAACACAAACAGGCACAAGCTCATAGAAGGAAATCTCTCCTAGTAAAATCCTTATTGATAGAAGCAGCAAAAGGTGAATTCCTGTACTTGATATTCAATGCTTTTAGAGCATAAGGAGACAATTTCTTTGCTGTGTAATAAACCTGCTTCTCTTGCAACAGTATCTTTAATTTAAAAAAAAAAAAACAAACACAAAACTGCTTCAAAGTTCAAATAAGAAAATTCAGAAAAGAAGGGTGATCAACCTTATTTTTATTACTTTAGTGAAAAACAAAGAGCATATGAGCTATCACTGAGCTCATTGCACCCACAAGTCACACACTCAGGCACAGACACAGAGATGACAAATTGTTTCACCTCAGATGAATGGCTGTATCCTCCCAGAAGATAAAGAGCCAAACTTTGGACAACAGCCCAAGCTCTTGCTGAATAAATAAAAACTCTGCTTAGTCAAAGTTTAAAAGAAAGGATCCTCTCTTGTATGAAAAGGTGAAACTAACAAGGATGATGTTTGAGCTGGGACAACCTTCTCAGGATTAGTTTCTATTGAGGTTTTCATTATTTTAGCATAAAAGAATAAATGCAAATCGTCACTACAAAAGAGCATTGCACAAAATCTTCCTCAAAGAGATGTGTTCCTGTTTCTGTTCCATAGAGTGTTTTTAATCTTCAAAGTTGACTATTTGACATATTTCATAATAACAATTTATTTTGAATGGCCACTCAAGTATATACAATACTCTGTTATTTGCAGAACTGTCTGCTTTCCCAAATTTCTGCTATTGCACTCAGGATTGATTTACAGACATAGGAGCACTGCCAAAACAGACTTTGTACCACTCTGCTACTCTGTTTCAACTGGAGCATTCATAAACAGAAACAAATTATGTAGATAGAAAATTACACTTCTTTTAGACAAGAAAAGGCTTGCAAACTCAAAATTTATTTGTGTTTGAAAAGGTATTTGTGGAGGAATGAAATTTTACGCTCAGCAAAAAAAAAAAAACCTACACAACAAGAAAATTAGGAATATGACACAAACAATAGAAGCCAACAAATAATTTTAAGTGCAAAACTCTCTATCATTTACTTCACAACATGCAAGTTGAGCAGTTGTACGTGTTACTAATAGAGCAATTGTTGTAAATATGTGAAAAGGATTCAGTGTCAGGATAGGTGTGAAATGCATTTCAAGATAAGAAAATAAACCTTAGAGAGATTGCTTTTTTCTGTTATTTGTCACCAGACTTCCCACTAAGAAAATTTCTATTCCTGTTTTGAAGAGGAAAATATTCTGAATGCAGGCGATGCAATTTGATTTCTTTTTTCAAGACTTAAATTCAATTTGGTTTTGCATCCCCTCCTTCAAGGGTGGGTTGGCAAGCCAGAATTGAAACCTCTCTGCTGTTTTATCCCTGTGTTCAGCCCTTGCAAGCATGTCAGAAAGTGTGAATTTCCCAGAGCACAGAGTTTGGGAATAACTGAGAACACTTCCTACCTGCAGCAGTGGAGGATCAGGGAGCACAGACTGAGCTCAGGGTAAGTGAAGGGTTCAGCCAAGTGGGTCTGGCTGTTATTAGCAGGATCTGCTGAAGCCCCACTGATTTCACTGGGTTTTGAACTGACTGCAGTAAAGGTGAGTCTGACTCTTCAGCAAAAAGGAATAGTTTGCAGCCTGTATCTCATGAAGCTGTTGGATGCTGCTTTTGAGCTCTTACAAATTATGTAAGTTAAACTGCCTTCTTTCCACCTGTATGATAACACAGCAATAACACCCTCCTTATCTGCTGCAGGATGGTTTGTTTAATATGCAGGTAGGCAGAGCCAGCTTTTGAAGCCCATAATGTCAACAGATCCATCCAAGGAAATGGATGAATAAACGTAAAATAGAATTTTTCTTCTTACTAAAATGCCAATTAACTGTTATCACTTGTTTTGTTTTGAGAGCCTTACAGGTAGGGAAACAAACAAACAAACCAAAAGGCTGAAATATCGTCTACAGGGCTGAGAGTTTATCAGTGAACTTTTTTCAAGCTGTTTAGTCACTGTCACATGGAGCTGTCAGGGCTGGTGGTGACAAACTCAATTTCAAGCACTTTCCAGCCAGCACTGACGGCAACAGACCTTACACTCAGCATGGCTCACATTACTGAGCTTCAGAACACTGCACAGGAGAGCAGAGGGGTCTTCAGCAAAGAAAGCTCTTTTACTTCCCAAAAAACCTGCTTGGGATCTGGAGAGACAGCAGTTTTCCAGACAAAAGTGAGTGACGCTGTAGAATGCAAGGGAAGCAATCAAGACACTCCCTGGAAGTAGACAAATAAATGCATTTGCCTCTTCTGTGGCTATTTTTTTTCCATGTTGCATGACTGGCAAACCTTTTTCATAACATCAGATGGCATAAAAATAAAACAAACCCCTAGCAGTTAATTGAATGTATTTTCAGAATGGAAAGAAAGATAAACAAGCAGAGAAAATATTTTCATGTAGTAGATGCTTTGGAATTACAAGTAAGTTTATAAGAGTTGAAAGTTTACTTTGAGGGATTTTTAGATTTTCTTTGATTTTTATGCATAATTATAAGATTATAATAATTGGAGGTGTTGCTTTACAACATGCTACAAAGAGCTTCCTCCTGTACCCAATTTTCAGCACAAAGCAAACAACTGTATAAAGCACTGAACTGACCCTCCAGAATATTTTCCCATCTCTCTGCCATAGTAGAGATGAAAATTTGGCAGAATTTCAGCTGAAATAAAATGGAACAACCCCAGCACCAGTAAAAGTGATCCTTTGGACAGAAAGGTTTATCCAAATATTTTCTAAGTGCATATGCAGAACTCAGTCCTCAAATTCTTGCTTAGAAACAGGTGGCTTAGAAGAAATATTTTGTCCTTCTCATTCTGCTTTATTACTGGCACAAATGAAATCATTGAGAAAGGCTGGATACTAGAGAAACAATTCTCCCTCATTTCAGACAGAGGATATAAAAGGAGGAATAGATTTGAGCACCTTGAAATTAAAGAGGTTTGAGAAAATAGGGAAATTTCTGCAGTCTACATAACTGCAATGATAAACTGTGCTGTTTAGAAATAACACTGCCCGTGTTTTTGCCTCCAGTAGACTTTTGCAACAGCAAGTGCTATTCTTTATATATTCAGAGCCATATATTAATTAAAAATTTTAAATAATGCTTATAAAAAACTTGAAATTTTTAATTTCATTTTTTTTATCACAATGCATCAAATAGTAAAAAATAAATAACATTCAGTTGCATAGAAGCATTAACATCATGGCATTTTTGTTAAGCATGTTATACAAGAGAAAGCAGATGAGCTTTTCCTTCCCCAGCTACATTTTGTACCAAATCCTTCTCCATTACCTGACTACAGCCTCAGAATGTCCCTGAACTTATCTGGTTTGAGCCACCTAAACCTGAAAGCTGGAACAGCCTTAAGACACTTTCATTATATAAAGTCACTACAGCTTTTTTTTTTTTATTTTCACTTAGTCTAAAACAAAAAACAAGCATAAATCCTTTCCCATTTTATATGCAATGATATTTTAAAGAATCAAAATGGACCCTCAATATCTTTAGGAAAGTCTGTCAACTAATACTGACTGTAGTGGGTTTTAAATCATCTTTATGAATAAGGACATTATTTAATAAATATAGGGTTAAATGGAGTTCAGATTCAATAAGTAAATAACAGTCAGGTATTATAAGGTCTTAACTAATGAGCAAACCTACTTTAAAAAATGCAACTTTCAAAGCTCATGAGTTTATGAGATTTTAATTAAGGTGTTCTGCTCCTAATTTATTGTATACCCTTAGGTGCCCAGGTAATGAATTAAACAGATTGGAGGATATGGGATGGAGTTTTTAATTTTTCACTATTATTTTAAGGCTATTTTCATTGTTGTACTCGATCTTCTTCATGTAGGAAGAGTTTTTCAGAAAAATAGAACTGGATTTTTCCCATTGCTCAAGGCATGGGTTCAATTTTCCCTTTTCTAATGTTCCTGTAATAAAATTCCAAATTAGAAACAATGTTAGAGCACTTTCCTTGATTTAAGTTTGGTTTTTTTTTTTTAAAAAATTTAAAATAAGAAACTTAAATTAAAAAAAGTAAGATTTATTATTTAGGTCTGTCAAAAACCCCTTTTTGGATGTTGAGCAAAATAAGTAGAACTCAAAATGTTCAACCAGGCTAGAGTTTACAAAATGTTGTCTGATCATAAGTACTGCAATGAGAATTGCTGGGTGTTGATAAAGTGTGAAAACCTGATCTCCATCAGCACCTAAGGCCTCAGCTGACAAGGAAAGAGAAAGTTTTTCTGCCTCTTGATATCTGCTCATGTTAAAAAAAGCCTGCAGGAATAAGATTTTCCATGAAACCCACCTTAACCAAAGACCAATCTAAATAGAAGCGTGTAACTCTAATTAAAAAAAAAAGGTATTACCTTCCATATAAGCTGTGTTCCCACTCTCATGTTTATTATTTCAACTTTTCTTCCTGTGAAAGATTTCATTTATCTTGTAGATATGCCCTTGAAGGTATCACATGAGGCAAGAACTCCACATGAACACTGGGAGAATGGCCCAGAGCACACATGCAATGACCTTCCAGCAAAACAGAGCCTGGGAGGAAATGCCTGTCTCAATCTCAAGTGTGTCCTTCAAGTCCCTTTAGTTCCTTGAAGTTCCCTTTTGTCTTACCTGAGATTATATATCCAAATGACCAAGATTCCCTATCTCTTTTTCTGATCTCATGATCATGTCCCTTTATGTACATTCTCCACTTTCACCTTCAGACAGTTTCTCTTTGGATTCTTCTTGAATTTTTTCTTTTCCTTCAGCCAATTACTCCTTATGTAAAAGTCATGATGGAAGTTCCCCAGCATTTAATGACTTCCTCCTCAACCCCAGAGCCTACTCACTGGGAAAAGAACACCACACTCTTTTGGAATTCTAGATTCGCATGCCTGCCTAGATCTTTGGTCCATGAGATTTTATCTTCAGACCAAGATTCTGCAGAAGATGAGAAAGGAGTAAACCAGCATGTATTTGTCTTCTCATTTGGTTTTTGATTAAACCTGGTTAAATTCTTGGAAAAAAGCTTGTCATGCCTTTCTTTTTGGTGATCTTTCTCTCAGAAATGTAGACAAAATTAGTTTCATAAAGAGTTTATCAATGATATTTTCTTCCATGGCAAAATCCCAGGAGCTGTCATACTCAGAGGTGTGACAATGTGTCACGTTGAAACACCAGTGTCAAAGGAAAGAATAAATATAGAAAAAGACAGAAAACAATTTATCTTAACCGCTTCCCCCAGGTTTACCCATGGTAGTCTCCTATGTCTCTCTTGGGAACAATGGATTAAACCCCAACATAGGTTTGGATCCAATGCACAGCTGTGAAAGAGACAACACACCTCAGACACCATGGATGTCTCTTCAAAGTCCCTGCCAATGCACTGATGGGGAGAACTTTGTAGTCTTATTCTCTGTATCTCTCTGAACACATTATTCCCTACTGAAATCAGTAAGAAATTATCATAATTCACTTTCACAGAGTGTAATAATCTTTGTCAAGAGATATGTGGCACATGAAGGTTTTTCAGTTTCTCCTGGGTTTAGAGAGGAAGGGAAGGGCAAAGGTTTCTCATCTACTATTGCTGAGTGGCCCTCAGCAATACAAGCAGAGGAAAGAACACATTAGTAGCAATAGGAAATTACACTTTGAAAGTCTTCCTTTTCTGAAGCAGAAAACTGAGCCTCAAGTGGTGATCCTTAATACCCTCTGTCGAGGCAGCAATTCTATGTTACTGTCACAGCCTTTTTCAGAAGCTAGCAACCTGGCATTAAATTGCTATGACAATATCCCAGGAGCAGTCAAATTTCTCTCACTTGTTCAGCTCACCAGCTCCACTTTATACACCTGCTCATTAGCTGCAAAGAATTCAGTCTTTGATCACAAAGAAAAAATCAATCCATTCTTGGTCATAGAGAAATAATGGACTGTGTTTGTAGAGAGACTGAATCAATAGATATGTGGGTATACACTTTACTGGCTGATTCAGGATATATTATTCAGCTGCTGTTCATTATATCAAAAAATTTGAAATTTTTCAATATTTACCATCTCATGAAAATCTATTAGTGAGAAAAAAAAAAAAGTATTGTGAATCTTACAGACCTTACTATAATTAGTACCTTTATCCTTGTGATTGATAGGTAGCTTGTATAACAGCTATAACCCTTTTTTACTGTATCATTAAAGTTTCAAATAAAAGAAGTTCAGAGAATACTGACACTAGAAAGAGGTTTGGGAAAATACCTATGTTTCAACTCTACTCATGCTCTATCAACTTTTCAATTTATGCATCCATTATCAAGGTGTGGCCCAGAAATATTTCCATGAATTTGTGATGCTGGTGGCTTCCTGTGACACATAATGAGTTTTTTAATCCTATCTCTAAATTAAACTTGTTTGAATGGTGTGATTAATCAATCAAGACCATTATCCTTAAGACAAATACTTCAGGCAAACTCTTTTCATTAAGACCTAATTCAGAATAATTGTTTTCACATCTTCTCATTATTAGTCGGTCTTTATCTCCATTCATATCTGACAAGAAGGACAAGAGGTAAGACAATACCACAACAATTGATGTTTCCTCCCAGAATGCAACAGATTGATCATTGTATCTTTTTTTTTTATATATAACTACACTAATTTTCTCCTTCATTTGCTGTGCTGTAATGAGACACCATTGAGCTTACCAAAATAACCTTAAATCTTCCTATTATAAGTTTCCAATGTAAATCTTACTTAGAGGATCTGGGTCTGGGGGAAGTTACCTGAAGGAAATGTGAAAAATGAACATTTTAGAAGGTGAAATTAGCTGTGCTGTAACTGGCACAGCCCTGTGATTTCAGCTGTGACACTGACTCCACACTCCAGTAAATCAGCTGTACATCTCTTCTCCTCAACTCATCCTGAAAAGTTCCTTCCCAAGAAGAGCTGCACTGATTTACAGCCCTTTGGAAAGGACCTGAGCTGGCAGCAGATTCTAGCAACTGGGACAGATTCTTATAACAACTAACTAACAAATCAATATGCTATCTGAAAATGTTAATTAGCAAGGATTTTTTTGTTGTTGTTTTTGTTTTTTAATTGTCCAAAATCAATGGAAAGAAGACAGGAAAGATTTGTTGCAGTAATTCCTACTTTCATAATTTACACATTTTACCTGGAGAAGCCCTATTTTATCTACAAAAACTCCTCACTATTTTGCTTTCCATAATTAACAGTCATAAACATGAATGATTTGCTAGAACTTCTGTTTTGATTTTGTTTTGATTCACTGAAAAATAACATGATTTATATTCTAAAAGTGAAACTAAATATAAGCATATGTCTTTCTTCTCAATGTCTCATTGAAGCTAAACCTCTTCATATGAAGAGTGAATACAAAACAACAGCAAACACGAAAAAGTGTTCCCCCTACATCTGTGTTTTATTTTCAGAGGCAAATTTAATTTTAAATTCATTGGAGAGAGAAGTTCTCTCTTGGGAAGGGCTCAAATTCATTTGTAATTGGAGGAATGAAAAAGAGTCAATATTTTTACCCACTTTATTTGCAAATGTAACTCAAAAAAAAAGGTAAACAATGTCAGTGTTGCAAATAGCTGAAACAACACATGCAGAAAGGTCTTAACAGACAGGATAAAAATCCTGGTAGAGAGGCACTGTTATCTCAGATGAGGTAACACCATATGTTCTCTTTCAGACCTCTCAATCTCAAATGATAATGTTCAAACCTCCTCTTCAATTTAGCTCTTATCCCTCTGCTGAATTCATAAAAGAAAAACAAAATCATTGCTAATATGCTAAAAGAAAAAAAAAGTGCAAACTAAAAAAAAAAAAAAAATTAATTAGCTGGTGAATTGGTAGCCTCAAGTATTTTTCTCCATGGCAATTCATAACCAAAGGTGAATTTTCCCAAAGCAAAGCTTTTTGAGTAAACCTGAGTGGCTTCACCTTTGGGACACTTCAGCTGCTTTTTAAATTAGAGCTTTTAACTTTCAGAAATTCAAGTTTTCAGAAAATATCAGCCATCCTGAACAAAAGCTTAATTTGGATAAATGTATCCTTGAAAAATGACTTTCTATACTAAATCAAGGTGTCTCTGCTGTATTCACAATGTTGATGCTGTCTTTAAGTAATCTTAAAGAATAATTATAAGGAACAGTTTAAATATAAGAACTTCCTCTAAAACAGGGATGAAATGGTATTTTCAAGGAAGCAAAGAGAAATTTTATCACTATTGTAAAGATAAAGATTTCACACAAAATTTTACCTTGCAACACTTATATGACTTTCTTGGACTAAGCTCCATTTCTCCTCTCCCACATTTGCTAGAATTCCTGTTATGGAAGGTTCCAGGGGACACCTTCATGACAAAAAAAACCAACAAAATCAATTAATTCATGTGGATAATTTTCATGTGAGGAGCTGAATCCAGAGGGAATGATGGAACAAGTGCTTGGAGAAATGTCATCTATCAGGTGTTGGAATTAGAGCTCTCTGGTACCACAATTTTATCTTCTGTTAAAGAAGAGGAAAGAACAGTTTGTCTGAGACTTTTTAGGAAATGTTACACAATTTCAAGGCTGCCCTGTGTGAAACCCTGACAAAAGGTTAAACTTTCCCACTTAACTTTCAAAGATAAAAGAGATGCCTACATTGAAACGTCAGCCACTGAGCAATACTGGTAAAAGAGATTCTGTCCCTAAATAATGTGGCCTGTTTCAGATAAAATTTCTAGGGTTTAAGCTTTGGTTTTATCAAGGGCCATAGGATGATTAATACTGGAAGGAACCTCATCAGGTCACCTCCTTCCTGCTCAGGGCACAGTAATTCACAGGAGCTCAGCTTGTGCATTTGTCTCTACATTCATGTATCACCCAGCACATCATACCAAATCTACACCTCTAACCTTGGATCCTGACATAACGTCCTCAATACACAGGTGGGCACATTTATATTTGAAAAAAGAATCAAAATTAAAATACTTCACAGTTTTCCTCATTTAAAAAATTATATATATTGCTGATATTAGCATATCATAATTAATTTATTGGAATACATTTGGATTAATTAGTTTGCTAGTTGAGTTTTAAGAGAGGGTTTTTTTTCTGTTGGGATACACATTTTTTTTTCAAGGGATGAAAACCAGGATTTATCTGGTATGGTACTGTAAAACCCAGAGGGCTTTTCTTGACTTTCACTATTGTTACATGAGCCAAAAGCCCATTATACCTGGCAAGGTAAAGTAGTTTCATTGCCAAGGAGCTGGTATATTTAACTGGGTTTTAAACTATGAGCAAATAAATATGGATGGTGACATGAACAGAAAATAATGAGTGTGACTAGCACATGAGTGACAGACACTGTTTTGACACAGGAAACAGTTGTTTACAAAATCATTTGTCAAGGAGGGGAGAGTCCCAAAGCTTTACAAAATCTGCCTCACTTTATCCCAGTCTTTCCTGTGAAAAACACAGTTTTGCAGCATTCATACTCTTAAACAAGTGTCAATACATGGGATATTATATTTTTTTCCCATCAAGAACCATGAAGGAGACTCATTTGTAATACCTGACAGTGAAAAAGTGGCTCTGCAATGTATGACATCATTTGCCTGAAACACATTGCTGCCTCAGAGAGAGGCTGATACTCTATATGACAGTTTTCCAAATAAATCTCATTCCATTCTGTCTTGTAATCATTGCATTTCTCAGTGCTGTCTATTAAGACTTGCTAAAAAAAAAATCAATTATTTTCAGCAGAAGCCATGCTGTGTTCTGATTAGAAAGGAAACTGTAGAGGAATTAATGGTTTTCAGGTAATAAACAAAAAAATCCTGCTTATGCTCTTGCATTAACCAAATCTTTCTAAGATATAATTTAAATAATTAGTGAGTTGTTATTGGTTGGATTCAGAACAATCGCTGTTGTATCATTGATATTAAAATCAAATGTCTTTATTAAGTGATAGTGTTGCTGAGTTTAAGGAGTGACAGCCATTTCTTTTAGCAATGGCAAATAATTTGATGGTGATAAATGGAAGCACATTAAAAACTCTAGGTGAAATTGCCACTCTTCTTCACAGGGTGAACACCACTCAAATTCTGGATCATTGAAGTGTTGTGCTGAAGTCACTCAATTCCCACGATTTGTATTCTCCACATAACTGCCAAAACACATCAATTTTATACCATTTTAGCATATCTACCTCACTAAACTGTGGGGCCATCGCTGGAGTCAAAAGCAGCAAGAACAGAAGTGTACTGCTGCAGAGGCACTGCTGAAAATCAGAAGGATTATTTTCAGTGACTTCAGCAACTTTGTGGTGAGGTTCTTAAACCTTACACTAGGATATCATTTTCATATTTTTTTACATTCTTGCCAGTTTCTAGAAAAGCAACAGTTCTAACCAAGAGGGAAACACTTTAAAAACTATATCTTGTAAAAATGTTTGTAACTGCTTCGTGAAACAACAAACACTTTTGCAATTTCACGAAGCAGTTACAAACACTTTTACAAGACACCCAGAGAGGGAAGTATTATTTAACCACACAGACCAAATGGAGCAGATTAGCTGAGAAAGAATCCTATAAATTTAGAAATTCATTTGTACTCAAGAGAGAGTATTGAACCTGAATCCTTCACATTGCAGCAGATGCCTGCTGGACCATGGAAATAATATTTGGTAATTGCTAAAATTTGATAATTAATTGCAGAATTCTCTGTTTCAGGGTGGATTTGACTTTGACAGAAAGCCATCTTCCCCACCACCCCAAAAATAGAGAAAATCCACAAGTTTGGGGTTTTGATGATCAATATTATTTGAAAATTTCTAAGGGATAGCAGCTTGAGTTCCTACCATAGAATTCATAGAAACCAGCTGAAAAACTCATTCACACTGCATTTCTTACGGCTGTCCTGAAGGTATTTGCTTCCTAAGCTTCATTTCCCATTTACAGGAGCAGCAGGTCTACATCTGCTTTTCTGAGCCAGCAGATGAGAATACAAAACACACTTTGTTTCAGCAGCCTTTCTTTAGTTTGGGTTTGGGGTTCTTTTTTGTTGGTTGGCTGAGACCTTGTGATCCATTTTGCATTATTCTGGAACAGCATAAATTAGGAATTACTCTGGCGTACAGAATTAGTTGTCTAGAAGTTGATCCTTTTGCCTTACACTTGATAATACATACACGTCATAACTTTGCATAATGCAAAGGACACCTTGCACTATTTCAGTTCCCCCTTCCCTTAATGAGCTCAGCCAAAGAAAGAGCACTCATGTCACAAATACTGGGTTAAGGGTTATGGCTCAACCTCAGGTGCTTGTTGCTCCCCTCAAAAGGCAACTGCTGCAGGTCAGCTGGCATTGCAGCAGAGTCTCTGCCTGCTCCAGTTCTGTCAAAGGGGCTGAGTTAAAAAAAAAAAAAAACCACAACAAACCACAGATGGGATGAGAGGCAAGCAGATGCATAGTTAAGCTGTCAGATCCAAAGGGTGATAAATTCTGCCTTACAAAGGCAGAGGGTACAGAGGAGATAGCAACAAACCACCCAAGTCAGTGATCTAGGAAGCTGCTCAGCTGCATCCAGAATAGGAAGTCTGAGCACATCCTCAGAGGAGTTCTTGGGTGTGTTTTGCCACTGGATATCTAGTCCCATAGGACAAGGTCAAGTTTTGCAATGTAAAGAACTGCGAGATCACAAAGGAATAAAATATATCTATTCTATATACTGTATCCATGTTATAATGCTATATCTGTTTGCCTTTTAAAAATTGTATTGTTAATCATACAAACTGGCATTATTTGCAGAATAACTAATTAATCAATAGGGTGAACTGAATTTACAGTACTAAAGTTATTAGAGACATTGCAATTTACAGCTGATGAGATTTTACACCACTAAATGACAAAGTTTTAGCAAATTATTGAACATCACACAGAGAGAAAAGACAGAAGAGTTATTTATAAAAACAAAGAAGAAATATTTCTCATCTACTTTTCTGGATAACAGGAAAGCCTTCCAAACCAAGATGATGAATAAAATTATTTCCTGTGTTCTATGTCTGCTTCCCCTTTAGTACTAATTACACTTCTATGCTTATCTGACACCTGTCTGCTTTTAAATCACTAATTAAAATATGAAATGTGGAAAGCTATTTTTAAGCACAGCATTCTATTGTTTCACCAGGCTGAATTATTCCTTCCCTTTTCAAAGAGGCTCTACCACGCATTTCAGATCTTAGGGTCCAAAATGAAACAGAGACCAAACAAACTTTCCCACCACTTTTTGGAACAAATCTTTCTGCTCTGTTTGCACTCTGTCTTAACAGTTAACCAAAAATCACTTTCCTCTGGGAACTATCCTGATTTAATTAGTAATGCTGGAGCATGACCACAAGTACAGGCACGTTCATTTCATCTGCATTCCAAACACAGGGAAAAGCCTGTTATTGGAAAGAAAGATTCCTTCTATTTCTTGTGCCTGCACAATTCTCCTCTGTCTCTGCTTAGCTGCTTATTCTGGATGTTCATGTTCTTGTCCCAAAAATCCCTCCATGCAAAATTCATCCACAGAGTACTCATCTTCTCCAGGACAGCTCAAATCAGATACTGGCAGATACTTGCACAGATTAAGGTATATGGTGTACAAAAATAAGTCTAAATGGTCTTTCATTAGTATTTTTGCAAGCTCATGTGAACACAAAAGCACTAGACTATAAAATACATCAAAAATATTCTGAAAATTTTACTAAGCAGTATCTTAAATCTACTTAAAGTACTGGATCTAGCTTTTGAAGGGATACAGTTGGAATTTAAATAAAAATGCTCTCATATTCCATGCTGTTTGAGGATGCAAGCTCTCACTGAACATAAGAGAACATCATCTTTCACAAATGCTGTTAGGAGGTTTGTTGAATATTCCTGAATTTTACGCCAGCAAATTTTTGTGCAACTTTTTTTTACAAAATAATATTTATAAACACCTCAAAAATGACATGGAGTAAAATGTTAAAAAAGAAAAAAAGGAAAAAAAAAAGAATGAACTCATTATTTCTACTTGAACAAAAACATCTGCTTAATAGTTACATTTTAGGGGATAAATTCTGCACTGATACATTCACAGTAACATCAATTCAAGTCTCAAAAGCCTGCAGGAAGGCTTTATATTACATGGGGTACACGCTAGAGCTCCACAAGGTAAAATCAAACATAATGTAGCAAATGCAAACCAGTTCCATTTGTGTGTGTGGAGAGCTGCCCAGAGTCATTCACAGAGACACAAATGCACAGCCTCCTCTGGGCTTTAGATATCACTTCTTCTGTCACTCACTCTGTCCCTTGCTTCAAACTGCACACTCTGGCTTCAAAAGGAAAGCTCCTGTCACGTGAGAAAGAAAAAGGGGTTTCTTCATCCATTCCATCCATCTCCTCATCCCACATTGCTTTACTTTGATCACACAGAATTTAGAGGCTTTTACACACATTTCCAGTGTCCTGACACAGACATTCAGACTGAGGGCAGCTTATGTGTGTGCATATGTGCATATACAGATAGCTGGATCTGACCTCCACTGCTCCCCCAGCTGCCATTTGGTTCCACACAAACCACTCCAGGGATGTGCAAACACAACAGGAGAGATCCCTGCACCATCTGAACCTCCTCTGTACCTACCTGATGCTGACAATTTGCACAAAATCCAGCAACACAGAAATGATGTTGTATCTGTGCCTAACTTTGCAAATTTCATTTTAATAATACAGACAAACACAGGGATTTCAACTTTTTCAAGTCTTACTCTTTTCTACTTGTTGTCATGGATACAACATCTTCTCTTTCTCTTTTCTCTCTTTCATCATATTTGACTTTTCTCTGCTGGTGTCCATGGTGACACCCTGCTATTAGTACACAATGCATGTCCTAACTTCCACATCTTTAAAATGGGCCCAGGTATTTTGAGAAGTTTCCCCTATGTGACAGATACTATTGCAGATTAATATCTCTTTACTAACAAGGAATTAAAAAAAAATAAATCTGTGTATTTATGAGATATTTTCAGTTTTATTCACTTGGATAAACTCATGAGTTGCAACATCTTCTTTTCAGGATGGCCTCTGGGGACAGCTGCCAGACATTCAATCCATCACACAGGCAAATGAGGATGTAGAGCAATCAGGCAAGTGTTTATGCATCACAATATAATTGGCTGAATTTCCAGAGATGCAGAGCTTTAGAAGCAGACAGTATAAGCAAGCAGGCAGTGCAAGAAATCTCAAAATCTGAGAACATTTCAAAAATACACATTTGCCCCTGTAACACACAGTTGCTTTCAAATGATTTACCAATATACACCTTGAGGGGGAATAAAAATCCCCAAAACCCCCAAAATAAGCACCAAACCCAAAGATGACAATACTAAAACAATGCACATTATTTCATTGTTTTATTACTTTCCCATTTAACAGACTGTTTTCAGAGGATCCAGCAAATGCAATCACTGGTGGGTCAACCTACCAGTTAGAACTTGAACTGGCTTGAAGATGCTACTTGCACATCTCTCACTTTGTGAGGGCAAAGTTTGTAGTAATGACTTGTGGTTTTAAAGATGCAGGGTTGTGGTATTTTCTGGGGTCCCCCATTGCAGGAAGGAATGAATCTGACTCCATGTTCTTAGAAGGCTAATTTATTATTTTATGATATTATGTTAAAGAATGCTATACTAAAACTATACTAAAGAATAGAGAAAGGATGCAGACAGAAGGCTACAAAGAATGATAATGAATCTTGTGACTCTCTCTCCAGAAATCGACACAGCCTGATGGTGATTGGTCATTAAGTTAAAACAATTCCCATGAAACCAATGAAACAACCACCTGTTGGATAAACAATCTCCAAACCACATTCCAAAGCAGCAAAACACAGGAGAAGCAAATGAGATAATATTGTTTTCCTTTTTCTCTGAGGCTTCTCAGCTTCCCAGGAGAAGAATCCTGGCAAAGGGATTTTTCCAGAAAATATGACAGTGACACAGGCTCATGGTGGTCTTGTGGCTGACTGTAAGGAGCAGGCAGGTGTGGTTTATAAAGCAGAGAAAACAAACAAACAAACTAACAAACAAGAGGTTTTCTGATATGATTCTGTAAACTGGGGATGAATTCCCCCAATGAGTCAGTGGCAAAACTTCCAATAGCTTCAGCAAGGCTGGGCTCCCAAACAGCACTTTGAATTTCCACAGGCAGTGAAGTGTAACCTGGGCATGCAAACTTCAGCCCCAGAGAAGCTCTGGAAAACAAAGAAGTGAATCACTGTGTTGGACTTTGCCAGGCGGCAGCTGTCAAACATTCCCATGAATATTTGGTGGTAGGAATCCTGGCATACTGCTGTATTCAACAGAAATAAATATTTCTGATCTGTTTTGGTGTGATAAAATAACCCTCCCCAAAAAGATGTTTACAGCTGCATGGAATCATATTTGTCAGGGAACAAGTGTAGGAATTTTTAAGTTTATAGCATTACAATAAATATTCCCCAGTGCCATAAATTGTAGAAACTCAGTCATGGACACTTTAAATCAGATTTGCAAGTTTTTCCCTGAGATGCAATCCAGAAACAATTCCTCTGATTTCCTTCACTTATTTTGCCATCTTCCCTGGAGAGAGCTATTCTAACTTGCTTACTCAGTAAACTGATATCTGAAAACTGGCTGCTAATTACCCTGTGTTTCAATTCTCAACTGGTGATCTGGGAAATCAAGTCCCGGTCTCCTATGTACAGTAAGATCAATAAGCTACCACCTAGACTGCTGAGACATGATGTCAGTATCGGCTGTTCTACAGAGCATCCCCCCTCTGATTTGCCTCTAAATTGTAATGATAATGTGCTCTTAAATTATTCAGACCGTTCAAATTTACCCTATTAAAAAACAGAAAAAGAAAAGAAAAAGTAAAAAGGAGTGTGAACCTGGTAGCTATAGATAACTGATCCCCGTAGAGTTTCCAAATGTAAAAAGGGGCAGAGTTATTTCAAAGTTTATCATACAAGTTATGTGTTTTCAGCTTTTAGGAAGACAACAAGCATGAATGATGGCTATTTCCTCATTTAAAATCAATAGATTTCATCTCTGCAAAAATTAACTATGCAGATAAAAGCAAAAAGCATTGAACAGATAATCTTTATGGAAAGATTGGGATTTCTTTCTCATTTGGGATGGTTGCTACAGGTCTATTGAGTGCAATAGGGTTCAGCAAATTCACACAAGTAGCAACTCAGATGCTCCTCCATTATTTGTGTCTTCACTAACTGGTGTCTTAAAAATGATGAAGACCTGACAAGAGGAAAAACTTAATAACTTTGTGTTTGACTTTAGCTTTTTATAGATAATGAATACTAAGTCTTTATATGTACTTAAAAACCTGATAGTTTTGGAAGGGCGTTTTTGCAGCCTGGAGAAATAGGTAACCAAAGTGAATTCCCGTCTTGAATTACCTGCTGGGTTTTGCAGAAGAGAAAAAAAAAAAAAGAAAAAGAGAAAAAAGAACACTTGCAAGGCAATAAAAAATAGCTCCCAAATGGCTGGAGTGGAATTAAAATTGCAACAGACCAGATTTAACCACGTTAAAAATTAAATACTGTTACTGGCAAGCAAAATTTGCAAAGGATTGTAAAATTATGGACCAAAAAGGCAGGTTAATCTGTTTTCAGTTTCATAGTTTGTGATATTGTCTCGATTTTTAAAGGCATTTTCTGACATTGCTCAATTCCATTGTGATGCTTTATAATTATAATCCTTTATTTGTGGTCTCTGTATCTACTCTAATGCTAAAACCTTAAGCCTCTCTAACACTAAGGTCATTATCTGATCTCTCCAGTTTATCCTCTCTGAAACATTACCTTACCCAGGGATCTTTTAAAGGGCCACACACATTTAGGGCCATGATAGTCCTGACTGAAAACAAATTCAGCCCTTTGCTGATTGTCCTGGGGTGACACTGATGGTCTTTTTGTGGTGGCAAAGCCATTGCATGTTGTGCTAATGCTGTTGTGTGCTTGAATCCCCCTTTAGTTTTAATTTTGGGCACAAGCACAGCACCCAAAAAACCTAGAAGAGAAAGTTGATTTAATCAGCTAAACAAAACTTCCCACAGACTATCAAATGATGGATTTCTGTAGTTTTCTGTCTGTGGCCTTGCACCTGGGGAGGAACAAGCCCAGGCACCAGCACAGGCTGGGGCGCCCTGCTGGGCAGCAGCTCTGCAGAGAAGGACCTGGGGGTCCTGGGGGACAATGAGCTGTCCTTGGGCCAGCCCTGCCCTGGGGACAAGAAGGTCAAGAGGACCCTGGGCTGCACCAGGAACTGCAGTGCCAGCAGGTCAGGGAGGGGATCCTGCCCCTCTGCTCAGCCCTGGTGAGGCGCATCTGGAGTGCTGTGCCCAGTTCTGGGATCCTCAGGATGAGAGAGACATGGAGCTCCTGGAGCAGGTCCAGTGGAGGGCTACTAAGGTGATTGGGGAACTTGAGCTCCTCACTTACAAGAAAAGGCTGGAGGAAGTGGGTCTGCTTAGCCTGAACAGAAGTCTGAGAGGGGACCTCATCAAAATAGGTGTTTCTGAAGGGTAGGTTTCAAGAAGATGGATCCAGGCTCTTGGATCCATCCGTTCCCTTTTGCCCTGTGCTGAGCAACAGGGCAAAAGGGAACAGGGACAAATGGATGCACAGGGAGGTTCCTTCTGAATGATGGCAAGAGCTTCAGTACTGTGAGTGTGACTGTGGAACAGATTGCCCAGAGAAGTTGTGGAATGTCCCTCATTACAGATATTCAAAGACTGCATGGACACAGTCCTGAGTTGTATGCTCTGGGTGACACTTTCTGGACCAGGTGACCCCATTGTGGTCCCTTTGAAGCTTACCCCTTCTGTGATTCTGTGATCATTGGTGGCCCAAGACCTGCCCAAGGATGATTTCTTCTGGTTATGAGAGCTTGAAGAGACAGTCAGCTCTAAGTAACTTACACTCATTAGGACACCAGAAGGATAAAATAAATTTGCCTGTTTACTTCCTTGGTACAATTCCAGGCAATTCCTCTGTTGTAAATCAAACAAGCTGAGCAGGTGACCAGCTTGGCTAAACAGGGAACTCCCCAAGAGGCTCAAAAAAAAAAAGAAATTGTATGATCTTTGGAAACAAGGTCAGGATTTGCAGACAGAGAACAGAGCTGTGGTATATTTATGCAGGAAGAAGACACAAAAAGCTTAAATTTAATTAGAGTTGAAATTGGCCAATGATTTTGAGATAACTGAAATGATTTTTTTAAGTGTGCAAATAGGAAGAGGTCCAAAGGCATCATTCTATGTCCCCTCCAACTGAAATAGTCTGTTGTATTCTACATTCTTTTAAAGAATTACTGAAAAGGAGACGTACTAGGACTTTAGTTACCCTAATATACCATAAATAAAACAATTAATTCTCAGTAACATTAAAATAAACAATTCAGGTATTTTTCACCAGCAGCCTAGAAGATCCTAGAGGGCAAATGATTCTTTAAACAACCCAGTCATGTCAATAATCTATATTAAGACAGGATAAGTGCTACAGATCACAGCTCCCTGTTATGGTCTATTCTCAATTGACATACAAGCAGCGGATGCATCTGACAAGCAGGACATGGAAACAAAAAAAAAAAAGTGATGGGAATTTACCTCAATAACTCCCATGTTTTAGTGATTTTTCACTTCTCATAAAAACTATTCTCAGTGATTGACACCTCAGGAGAAGCAGGCATGCCTGGGATGGAAGTAAAGGCATGGTAAAGGGTAACATAATGTCACAAGCAGGTCAGTAAAATCTTTGGCTACTCGTTGTTTGCAATCCAGTGTCTAGAAATCCCATTCCCTTTACTCACACACACACCCCACAAATAGTCAGAAAGGCCCTGTGCAGGAGCAATAAGAAAAAAATTCACCCTGCTCCAGTTCTTATGAAGAATTTCACCATCAGTGCTCCCTTGTCAGTGGAGAAGGCTCTGTGAAACCCCCATCAGAGAAGGAAATGCCATGGCTGGGGCTCAGCATCTGGTTATGCTTCCCTGACAGAGTAGACACTGATGATTTCTGGGTCATGTCTTGGCACACACGTCTTGTAACATCTCCAAGCACAAAATAAATTTTAGATCAGATATTTCCAATCAGCTTGCTAAACAGCTCTTCAGTAAAAACATCAGGTTCCAACCAAAACCACATTTTAAAACATAAATTACTAACTTTCCACATACTTTTTTTTAATTCATTAAAAGATTTTGCCAACAGAAGTATACAGCTATAATACCTCAGAGGACCTACTTTTCTTCTCCTCAATGTTTTCATTATCTGCAGTGAGCTTCACCCCCATGCACATATTCCCCATGATCCACTATAATCACCAAATCCATACAAGGACTGACAGATAAGTACCACAGGAGATATAACCCAACTTAAGACCACAATAGACAAGAGAATGGAAGCAAAATTGATGAATTACAGTCCCAGAAAGCACCGAGGTAACTTTTCAAAGTGAAGTATTTTGGATTTAGATCTTTCACTGATATTTTTCGTGGGGGAAGAATATTTGCAGCAATATTTTAAAGATTTGTAAAGCAAAGAACTGAAAAAATGGCTTTAGCAGAGCTGAGAAAGGGAGTTTTGCTTTCCTGATGCCTTTTTTTTATTTTTAGTTGTACTTTCTGGCTGTATTTTTCTTGCCCATGAGAACAACCTCTAGGGTTTTGGTTTTTTTTTTCCTCCTACTTCTTTTTGGAAGACAATTAACCAAAACTAAGCTCTCTGTAAGCTCAGGCTAGGTGGTGATTGCTGATACAAACTTAATATGAAACCTCTTGAGCATTACAATGGCTCTGTTCTGCTTCCCAAGGAGAGAGGCAGCTGCTCTTTAGCACAAGACTTGCTTAACTTTGGCTTGCAAGCTTAAATGAAGGAAGTTAGGGCATTAAAGTGAATTCAGGAAAATGCGATGGAGCATAAAGAAAAGGAAGGAAAATCCGAAGCTCCACATGGAATTCTCATCAGTGGGCTTAAGGTGAATGTGTGAACTGTAAATTTGTGCACTGGAAGTGCAGGCTGGGAGATGGTTTGGAGCAGTCTGTCATTGTATCACCTAAAGCTTCAAAACCCTCCTGCTCTGGCTTGTTGAACTCCTGCCCAGTGGAGAAGATACTTATATTCAAGCAGAGCAGAAGTTAATTTAAAGATTTAATGTGCAACTGCTTTTAGATAGTAATAAAATCCTTTTCAAAGCATTAACTGTGGAGCAGAGTTGTAATAAATAAAAGAGCTTTCAGACTCACATCTCCAATTTCCTGGTATTTAAATCCCTATTGATGATGCCATAACTACCTCTACTTAGACCTTGTTTTGGAGACTGTGTGTACCACTGCAACAGCTCTTAAAATTTTCAGATGAAGTCAGAGGTTACCAGAGTGCTCAATAATTCAGACTTTACTCTCCAATTATGCTCATGGCCACAGGAGAATGCAACAGGGTTTCAGAAGTTTTGCAATTTGCAGTCCTTATTTGGGCTAAACCCACCTGATACTCCAGCTTCCAACGATATTTATGTTGCACTTGAATTAATTATGTACTTTATTGTATTTCAGAAGGGTAAACCTTGGTATTAAAAATTACAAAATAGTGAAAAAAATATATATAGGTAACTTCAAAGGGTGAATCCAAACAACATATAGGGACAATAAAAGATTCATCACTGGTCAAATTTTGAAGGGAAAAGTTAATATTGGACCCTGACCATGGGAAATGGGAACATTTTTATACTACTTAATAAGGAAAACAGCAGAAGCTGCAAATTTACTAAGGAATAGGAAGCAAAACTGAGCATTTTCCCACACTAATATCCTATCTTATTTTCCTTAAGAACTAATAATATCCACTTCAGTAGAGATTTTTTTTTCTTATTTAAAGTTTATGTATAAAAGTACATCTTGCAAAAGACAAAAATCACTATTCTACCATGCATGCATTTTGAGAGTTGATTAAACTTAAACAATTTCTCTTTCCCAAAAAGTTATGAAACAATTGCTCTGAATCCATTAAGTCCTTGAGCACATCCAAAAGTATGTGTGATTCAGATTATCCCCTTTCTTTGTTATTAAAGTAATTCAAGTACTCACATTTCCAGATTTTGGTGACCAAAAAAATATTTGGTTTGGTTAGCAATTTTCCCCACAAGTGTGTTCACTCTAATTTCTATACCTTGAATTTTTCTACTGAAATTTTATTCAGTGGTTTAGCAATAAAGGCATTTATCCACACTTCTATTAAGAAAAGGACTTTCCTGAGGAAAGAAAAGTCGATATTCAGACTGGAGAACTCATTAGCACAAAACCTCCAAAGTTAGTATTTAACTATGTACTCCCTTGTAAAATTCAGCATTCAGAAACTGATTTTCTGTTTTTTCTGTGGCCATAATTAGCTGAAATCTTGTAAAGAAAAGGTGCATATAGGGATTCCTCCTCCACACGGATTACCTGATTGTTTCACCTGCTGTTAGTCTGCAGGGCTGAAATAATCTATAAACCAGAACTCCTCCCAGTTAACCTGCTTCCTCAACAGACAAAGACATGTTTTCCCATTTAAAAGAAAGTTTATTTTTCTGAAGGCTTATTTATGGGCTGGGGACAGCAATTCTGCTGATATGTGTGTGTCCTTTTTCTAAGCCTACCTCTCCTAAATCACCTGAAGCCTGACAAACACATCCTTCCTGAGGCACTGTGGATAAGAACAGCTCAGCTAAAATCCCACTGTCCCTTCTCATTAAGGAGGGACACTTCCCCCTTTCTTCACACCTAGCCCTCTGTCCTGTGCTCTTAACACCTCTCAATTCTATCAGTATGCTGTGGGCAGACCTGAGCTGAAGGTTTTTTGACTGCATTCATCTCTTGGGAATTGGTATGATTCCTGAAGTACAATAAAAATGGCAATCCAAATGTAAAATTTTGCTTAAAATCCAAATTGATTGGTGGGGTTTGGGAGATTTATTGGTAACTTGGGTTCAAGTGATGCCTAGAGGCTACCTGGAACAGAGGCTAGACACAGTAAGAGAAATAAAGCAGGTATTTATTAAAAAGACCTGCAAAGGATACACCTTGGGCAGCACAGGAGCCTGGTTGAGGCTACACCCAAGATGGATGGCGAGTAATGAGTTTTTACACTTCTATAAATTTTGGCCCATTTGAATATGGGGTTGATTGTCCATTTACAGCTTCAGGTAATGAAGTCCCATCCTCCCAGTTTTGCTCCCTGCAATTTTCTGTTATTTATACTTTTTGGGCCTGAAGCTCTAACGCTGTCCCTGGTTCTTGGACTGGGAAAAGATTGTTTTGTCTGACTAAACTGAGAAGGACTTGCTAACACTTTCTGTGAAATTCAGAATTATATACTAATGCACTACAGAAAAGCATGTAAGTACAGGAAAATATGAAAGCTAAAGCTTAAGGCATCACAAGCATACTTATTCATACCTGTCACACTGCTTATCCAAATGCCAAATAACTGCAAGAATTTTAGACAGTGTGTATAATGCACCAAAGTTTTCTGAAAGCATCAGAGGTTTTTTGGCTTTCCCATGGAAAAAAACATTTGTTCTAATGTTGCTTGTTCTTCCAGCTTTATGTCTGTGACTTTCTGGAAAATGTAAGTAAATTCTGGGCTTTCCTGATTGCAAAAATGTATTTACAGTAGGGGTGTGGAGGTGCATATCTACATATTCACATGTAAAATTTGAGATCAGAAGTAGATTGTTTTCAAACCATCTGTTTGGTATAATGCACCAAAGTTTTCTGAAAGCATCAGAGGGTTTTTGGCTTTCCCATGGAAAAAAACAATGCTGCATTTCCTATTTTCTTGTTTTAAACTCTTTTGTTTCCTTCCCTCCCCTCTACTTAGCCCTGATGCCCTGTCCTATTAAGGGCTTCTTCCAGCTGTATACCAGCACAGACCATCTGTCTAATGATGATTTTATACATGGATTACTTCCAGCATGGAATTGCTGCCCACGATGGTCCCTCTCAGAACTCTCTTCTTCCTTTTATGCTCCTGTACTTCATGTTTGTTTACATTGACCACACTCATGCTATTGGTGGCCACAGAGCAATAAAAATATTCCACCAGCATTTATTAATCCATTGATAAATTATATGAAATCACTCAACAAAACCCACATGCTTTTCAAGCTCAGCTATTATGCTAATACATTACTGGTGCTTACTTGTGTTTCTAATTCTCCTTTTTCCCCATGGGCAGCTGAGCCACTCAAGGAAATTCACTGCAATGCAAAAAGGAAACACAAGAAATCTACCTACTAGAAATGCTTCATTAGTATTTATTCATTGATTTCCTTTGTTTGAGAGAACAATGAACCAGAAATGTAATAGAGCTTTTTAAAAACAAGTTTAAATTCCACTTTATCCAAACTATTGTGTTCCATCACCAATCTCAGCTGCTGTTTGCCAGAAAAACAACTCTTCACTTTAGGGGATTTGCTCCAACTGGGATCTTGGATATATAAACCAAATATGAGAAATTATGCCATGAAGAACTTTCCTGTCAAAACAGATGGTGAAAGCAAAAAGGATCTGAGGGAGCATGAATGTGAAGTACAAAATGACACTCAATACTCGATCAGTCTTGCAGCCAGTTTGAGAATAAAACTAATTTTCACATTTTGAGCTCAATTAAAATATTTTTGCAAAGCACTAACCTAAAATTAATTAATCAAATTAATTTTTTGATTAATTTAATGGCTATTTATTAGGTAGTAGGTATCAACCACAGGAAAATAATCAAATATTTTAAAGCATAGCAAAGGTTTAAGGTGTTCAAATAAATGAATAGTATGTATATATATTCAGCGAATTTGTTAAGTGTAAAATGTTAAAAAAAATCTCAGGTGTTTTCTTAATTTAAAGCAATAAAATATCCCTGGGACTTTGATGCTAAGTTTACTGAATAATTTCAAGTTTCTGACTGAAAGGATATTTGAAGAAATTTAGTCTTAATTTACCTTAGTTTAACTTTTCAATTTATTTCTTGACAAAAAATCCAGAGCAGGGCTCTATTGAAAAATAAATTTATTTCTGTATTACATTTCAACTATTTTAATTTCTATACAATTTCTGTAACTTTCTATGTTGAAAGAATTCCTTTCAAATTTTATATTGAATTTCAAGGATTTCAGTATTGAAAATTTTACTCATTCCAAATTTTCTCTTCCCCAGATAGGAATATTTGTTTTGAATTTAACTTGAATTTTGTAAACTATTTTGACATGGATCCTGAATTTTCAACAAACAATAAAAATCCTAACCAAACCTAAATAATTTTATGCTAACCATTCTCATCAGACCAAAAAAATTTAATTACAGATGACTCAGCTCAAGAAACTTGTGACTTGTAGTAAAAGAAATACATTCATTAGCCAGGACTATATTAGCAAATTTGTCTCCTGGTACAAATTTCACATCTATTCTCATTCAAAAATTTTGTTATGGTTTGCCCTAAATGATACACATTTCCCAAATTCTGAACTTTATGAATTACTATAAGTCCTTTTTAATAAAAATTGAAACATTCTTTGTATCTTCCCTTTCAGATCCACTGCATGGAGAACTTTTGCCATAGAAGGAAAAAAAAAAAAAACAACAAGCAGCATGAAAAGTTGGTAGCAGTTACAAAACTGACTGTGTCTTCTTATGTTCTTTCACTGATTTTCTGTGGGCTTCTTTTGTTTCCATCAGTACTAGATAAAGACCACTGAAAAAATTTAATGGTTTAGTTATCTCTTCTGCCACTTCCATACCCTGGGTGCTTGCAGAGTCATCTACTCTAACCATGCTTTTATTCTTTTTTCTTTTTCCCAGAATTCATTAATTATGCAGGATCACAAGTTCACGTGAATTATCTTCTGGGTTTTTTTTTTTTTTCTTTTTTCCCCCCCTGAATAATAAGAGGTTCTGGCTATATCAATTGCCCTACACAGAAAAGAGCCCTACTGTTCCCCACCAAAAGGAAGTGCACTGTGAATGAGCTCAGAAACCTCTAACACAGCCAGGGGAGAAAAAATACACAAAATGCAGCCTCATTGCTTTGTAAAGCCTGGCTGAGTTTTGTCATGAATTCCTCTGCCAGAAGATGAAGCCAAGATTGCACTTTTATGTGCAAAAGGGTTTGGGAACCCTTCATTTGAAACTCTCTTCAAACCAGCAGATTACTATTCTTGACAGGTTAGCTTAAATAAATTAAAAATGGTTGCTCTCCCCCTTCTTCTGCATTTAATTTTGTTCTAATGTTGCTTGTTCTTCCAGCTTTATGTCTGTGACTTTCTGGACAATGTAAGTAAATTCTGGGCTTTCCTGACTGCAAAAATGTATTTACAGTATGGGTGTGGAGGTGCATATCTACATATTCACATGTAAAAGTTGAGATCAGAAATAGATTGTTTTCAAACCATCTCTATACCATAATAGTTTTTACAATGCCTTCAATTAGGAAGTCTGAGGTTGCAGCAATTTCAAGTTAATAGTGCTGTTTTTCCTTTATACTCCTCAGATTTCCAAGCACTTTAAGGTTGTGTAGTGTTCATAATCCCAGCTTTCAGTGTCTCCTTTGCATTTGGAAATTTAATTGCCACAAATTTAAAAATTTCTTTCACAGTAATCAGTTATGACTATTTCTCAAGACTGTGCTCTTTAATCTCAAAGAAATATATTGAGCTGTGGTTTTGAAATATACAATGGATAAAGTGTCAGTAATCCAATACACATTCTGGAAAGAAGTAACAAAAAATATCAAACTCCCATTGAAATTCTTAGAATTGCACAATACACAATAGATACAGGCTGCTATTAAAACTCAAACAGCTGCATTGAAGCTCAGCAACTCATGACCATAATAACATCATCTTATTTTTTAATGTACCCTCCCTACCAAAGTTCAAACTCTGTTTGTGATTCTCAAACATACTTCTGTCTGAACTAAAAAGAAAAAAAAATTGTTTTCAGTGAAATCAGTACATATGCTCATCAACCATTGGAGCTGTAATTCCACTTTTGTTCCCCACCATTTTAGAAAAGATTATTTACTGCTGGTCCATGCCTCAAGCATCTGATCAGAAACGAATTTGTTCCTCAGCTTCTCCAGACAAAAAACTTTTTTCCTGAGGAAATATCAATCCTTTAAATTAAAACTTAATATTTATAAACATACATAATAAATACTTTCCTATTTGTTTTCACAGGGCACAGATTTTATTGACTGCATCCCTAGAATAAAAAAACCCCTGAATAGGTACTAAGACATATCCTGAAATGTTTAATCTGTGTTTACTTGACCTATATTTATTTCCTCTAGAAAATAACCTGTTAATACCACAGCAAATTCTTCCAGGTGGTGATTTAATTGAAGTTGTATAAAGAAAAAGAAAATATTCCTAGTTTATAAAGGGGAAAATGTAAATTGCCAGATAGGTATTTGCTTCTCCATTTATTTATTATTAGTACATATTTGTTAGTAATACATAGAGGAATGTATCTGAGCCTTTCTAGGCACTTTGCATGCAAAACTACAAAGAAATATGTTGTAATTTTAGTTGTTATGCTGCTGGGCTGAAAGCAGGAAAGATTGTTTTTTCCACCCATCATGGATTATAAAGGAGAAAAACCTAAAAGGTGGATGCTCATGCTGTTGATCTGCACTTTTCCCATCCATTATACTCTGCCACTTGTACAATTCTGACCAATTTTCTAAAACACCTTTCTCAAATGTGTTGAATAGACATTTTCTTACTAAGTCCATTACAAAATACTTTCTTGAAGTATTAAAAATAATATTTTCGATTAATATGAATTTCTGATTCCAGCAGAAACTAATGGAAAAAAAAAATGAAAACTGAGGACAAAATATTTTTTTTTTAGGAAAGGAGGGACACAGCACAGAGAGTACTTTCTAAATGAAGAATACAGAGAAGATTGAGGCTTTTTAAGACATATGTCTTGCAATCCTCCATTCAACCTGGCCCCCGAAATTTCTTTTACATACTGCATATAAATCTGTTTAAAATTCTTGTGCATCAGGCTGGTACAATGGTTTGTTTTTACAGCATTGGGATTGTGACTTTTATGATTGAAAAATAAAAACCAGATTTCAAAACCAGTAGAATTATTAAAATATGATACAGCTCTGACAAGATGTTAAATCTTTAAGCAGCATCACAGCAGTCATCACAAGCCTATAGAGGTGACTAAGTCGAACATGAGACATCATAATTCTTTGCTATGACTTAGTAAAGTGACTTAAAGACTTTCAGAATTACATCTGGTTATTTCCTAGTCTAAAATACTTTGAAAACATCTAGTAACTCTGACTAAAAATACTTCTTGAAAAGCAGGTCTGCTGTACACAGGAGAAAAGTCCCAACATATTGTGCCAGCCACAAGAGATTTCCTTTTGTGAAGGCATCCCCTGCTTTTGTTGAAATCAGTCTCTTGTCTCTCAGTTGTCATTGGCAGGTAGGGAGCAGAAAGTCAAGCACAGACAGATAAAGAGGTTAATTTCCATAAACACTGAAGTGAACATTAAATTGATTTTTTTTCCTCTTTTCGTTCAAGAGAAAGAGCTTAGTAAAACCTGGAAGTTTCAGAAAGGACAGGTCAGCGTAGTATAACTATGAATCCATGGAGATGTAACATTTCTCTGAGTATTAGAGACTTTTTTATTGTTTGAAAGATTGCTTAAATACAGCAAGAGAGTCCAATTAAATTTGGTGCCTGTGGGACTGGAAAAGGATAAGAAATCCCAGTGAAGTTTGGCAGAGTTGAAACAAGGACATGAAGTGAGGTGTGGGCTATATGGTTTTTTTAGTACTTTTAGCTAAGCCTGAAAGACTGAATGCACAAAAAAACCCCAGAGAAGAGAAAAAAAGGAGATGTCCCAATTTGTGATCTTACAGTGCTCAGGTGGCATAAAGTGCCAGTAATATGGAAAAGAGGAGTCATGCAAAAAAAAAAAAGGAGGAAAGCACTATGGTGCTGACCACAGTGACAAGTTTTATTTGTTTTATTCCACATTTATACACCAAATTAGCACTGCAGCTTCTCCCTGTTCATTAAGGACCAAACCAAGACAGTTTATTATACAAACATAAGCAAATGGAAATTCCTTTCATTCACTATAGAGTGAATTTGCATAATGACCAAGTTCAAAACTTAGTCAAGAATTATTGTAATTTAAAAAGTCCTCAACTTATAGCTACTCAGCTTCCATAGATCTACCATTTATTACACAAGCAGGAGCATTCTCAAAAGGATTCATAATTTTTGCCATGTGTAAAATGGAAATACTGAAGACAATCATTATGCTGCAGCATAACACAGCAAAGAGAACAATTCCAGCTTTGAAAAAACCCACTGCTGAACTATTAGTTACATTAATTGTCATTTCCACCCTTCCTTGAATAAACAGAGAGGGGAAAAGAAGCATCAAGGTGTGTTCATCTCAATTAACAACAAATACACATACATGTGAAGAGAAGGAATAAAATAGCTTGAGATCCCTTGCTCCAAAGACAAATTATCCTTGTGGTATCATTGTTCACTGTGGTAATATTGCAGTAGAAATAACAGCTGTGCATCCATGTTTAATTTATTAAAAATCAAATTCATTATGTGTAAAACCAAACAAAAGTAGAAACCAAAGAAATGTGTCTACTGCATTTCCTGCTCATATTTCTCTTTCAGGTCTCAGATATGAAGCATTTTTCAGTCAAGTTTCCAGCTGTGTCCATTTCATAGATGAAGTGTAGGAATAGATACAAAAGGTATTATATTCTAGTAATTCTGTATTTCTGGTTTCCAGCTCTAATTTGAGGGCCATCTTTGAATTAAATGCACTGCCATTTTACATGTATCAATCTGATATCTTATTAATCTTTTACTTTGGATGGGGAAAAGTCACAGAGAATGTCAGCACCCCTCAAAGCAGAAGAGCCAAAATTTCAAAATTTTCTGAGCTGACAAATTCAAGACCTAGAGCTGACTTTTCCAAAGACTGCCCTTCCATTAAAAAGCTGAATCTCACTTTTTTTGATCTTTTTTTCAGATGTATTTTCCCCAGTCTGAATTTTTGCAGAAACCAAAGTTTTCATTGTATTCATCCTGACATTGTTTTGCTGAAGTTACTCACTACAGAATTCAGTGTATGTGTGTAACCAATTGACTTTTCCCAGTGTGCACTAATTTATATTTTTAAAACAGAAACCACCTGTCATGAGAATTCCCCCTATGCCAGGTTTATATTTAAGATTCTCTCACAAACCTTCCTCAAGGACATTTAGATTATGATTATTCTGAATAATTATGCAACTACAACCATTCCCATCCATTGCCTCCAGACATTAAGGATCTAGCTATCTACATCTAGGATCTACCTACACATTGCACTCATTCTCCAAAAAGTTCTTTAAATAGCCAGAAATAGAAGCCTCAAATCCTAATTTAGCTCTTTCTCCCAAGGGCAGTGAGCCAGTGCTTGGGAGTAGTGACCCAGCTCCACACAGAGACTTGTGATTGACCAAAATCACCAAGATTCATGCACAGAGTCATTAATAACAGCAAAACTACACCAAAAATTGCTGCTGCTCCACCCCACTGTCAAAGTTACGGGCTTTGAAATGGCACATTCCTCCTACTCCATATGGAGAAACATCCAACTCCAGGACAAGCACAGCCCCGAGTGAACTTGCATGCAAATAGTTGGATTTTACACTGAAATGAAGAGACTTTCTGCAATAAAAAGAAGACAGAAAAGGGAAAAGGAAAGAATTGTTAACACTTCATTGTCATTTGCCATCTGGCTAAATCCAACAAAGAAGCTTTTAATGCAAAACCAAATGTTTAAATTTAGTCAATAAAAGAAAAAACTGAAGACCTCTTCAGCACTGCAACCAACTCTCACAGTTGCTCATGACAGAAGACACAAACTCCCATTTTATTATGCCAGAGAACGCAGTAAAAACTGATTATTCCAAAAGTTTGGTAATGGGCTGCATATAAACATTTCCTTTTTTTTTTTTTTAAACAAACAATGTAAAATGGTTTTATAAATATAAAAACAAATATGAGGAAAATTTTTAAGTGCCCTTTTTAAGTGGTTTTTTGTTTTCAGTTTAAACTTGTGGAAATATTTTCCATGTTCAGACATTTTACGCTGGCAAAAATGACCCAAAGGGAAAGCAGCACAGAGAGAAAGAAACAGTTTTTTTTTTTTCTTCAATATATTACTGCAATATCCTTAGGAAATAGCAAATAAAAACTCCTACAAAGAAATAAACTTTCTGAATCATTTATATCTGTCCTGTTGCAAGAAACCATGTCACATATTATTCATGAACTTGAAAAGATCCATCTTCAGCTATTTTGAGTGTTTTGCTTCTATTTCTCGTTTCAACTCTTAACAGCTTTGCTCTGGAAGCAACACTTTCACTTTTAAATTTTGACACCTTACAGTGTAGTTTTTTAAATGTGAAAAGTACAGTTTATCTAAATTTCCTTGTCACTTTAAGCAGAAAGATACTGAGAATTCAGCTAAAGGTGTTGGAAGCTGGGGGGTGGAGGCAGCATTTCTTCAAAGTTTGGGACTTTGTCATGAGAAAAAATAGATTTTTTTCAGCGTCCATATTCTAAAGGAATATCTTTTTTCCCTCCCATTAAAAAGGAATAAAAAAGAAGAGCTTTATTTAGGACTGTCCTAGTAATGAATTATTCTCTCTGATCTGCAGAGACACAGACAGCTTACCAGAAGTGAGATGGCAGGAATTGTATTTCTAATACATTGGAGCAAGATAACATACTACATAAAACAGCACTGCTGTTGAAGTAGCACTGCTAGAGATGGGAAATAGGTATTTCCCATTATTAGGGAAAAAAAAAAAGAAAAAGAAATGTTATTCCTGCTAACAGAAGCATCAGCAATGATTTCAATATACTAGTGCATGCTCTGGGAGTTAAATTTTAAAAATACATACTTGGAGTCAAACTCTGCCACTCCTTAGCCAGGATTGGAAAAGGCTCATTTTAAATTGATCTTCATGCCAAACAAGAGTGTAAATACATACTTGAAAGGAAATGTCCTTCATGGAGAAAAACATGGAAGTGATACGTGCAATAAATAACTAATAGGTAATTGCAAACTCATATTACCAAACACAACAAATTATAACAAAAGTCCTATACCTCAACAAGACCTGGGATCAGATCCTGTGGCAAGGTGAAAGGGATTCATGAACTGCCCAACCACCAATGTATCCTGTAACCAAGAGTGTTTTCCTTCATAAAAATGGAACAGAATTACTGGTCTTACTGAAAAAGACTGGATATTCCCAAAGAGCAGCCTACAGAGCCATAATCAATTGCTAACTGACTTCAATAGCACATGGAATGAGGTATTAAGAGGAAAATTTGAGAGACATCATAAAGGGACAAAAGCCTTCCTTCCTTTTTCACAAGACTGTCACAGACTGAGGGAAAGCTAAGTCAGTAATGGCTTTGAAACAAACCTGTCCAGAGTTTCAAGAGAGCTCCCCAAAAAAACCTTAGGCTTAATATCACAAACCCCAGGCACTACCTAAATAATCATTAAAAAATATGTTTTTTCACTCTGAAAGGAGACATGTTACAGCAAAACTCCTCCAGATGTGGCTTAATCCCTCCAGTCTCAAATAACTGCAATAAGCAGAGCAAAGTAATTTCAACTGATCTTTGTGACAGAAGGAAAATAAGTGGAAACAAAGATCATGTTCAGGACAGAAAGCCTGGCTTCAGAAACACCTCGACTGTGCCCACAAACTTCTGACAAATTGCAAAAGAAAGTCTTGGTTTGAACCAGCCTGTAACTAGAAACAATGGGCACATGCATGAAAAATAGAGAATTTTCACTCATACTTTCTTTTCTTTGTAGTTAAGCACAAAACCACAGAAGAAGGGACAATGACTAAGGCATTTTCAAACAGGAATTAGAGTAAAAGTCGTGGTACAAAGAAAGGTTGTGTGTCTTACATACAGCTGTTTAAAGAAAGAATCAAACAGAAAATGTTGCTGAAATTCAGCCTTTCATTTACTTCTGGGAGCAGATCACTGAAGACAGAAAAGCTGCAGAATGTTTTATGTTTTAAGGAAAAAGGAACAACTAACCACAGCCTACTGAGCACAGTATCAGAAGACTGTTAGAAAAGATCCAAGTTCCTTTGACATTCTTTTGATTCTCTTAGCTTATGGAACATTTGTTGTTTATGCAAATATTTCTGACAATCACCAGAAGTTAAAACACTAATGATCTCACATTAATGTATTACCAATAGGGGTAATTTGAGCATGTCATAAGACTCTCCTAGTATATATTTGAATTTTAGAAGTGTTGCCATAATCAATATTTTATTGTGCTTTTTTGCTTAGCACTAGAAGAAAATAAAAAAGAAATTTGACTGTAGTTGAAAAAGTTTTCAAATGTATTCTGCCTTATATTTTTTTTGATCAACTATACACTTAATACATTTTACTTGGGGTTAATTTAATCAGCACAAACTTTTTGCCTATAATTTCTGTTTATCAGAATGAAGATTCCATAAATCTGTTTTAACAAAAGAAACACTGAGAACAAACGTGTTTGGTCCATCATATATAGATGTGTCTCAAAAATATACATTGCATCTCTGATCATTGCATTTTTTGGAAAGCCTGAGTGCCTGAAAAGCTGAAATTTTCCTTGTGTTATGTACAAAAAAACCCCTGATAATGTAAACAGTTTTCTAATTCAAATATATTTTAATGTCACTGTGCACTTATACATGAAGCAATTATTCAAATCCTCAAATCTCCACCACGAAAGATGCAAATGCAAGTTTGCATGCAATAGCTGGCTTCCCAGGGGGAATAAAAGGTATATTTTCCACATTAAAACAATAGCAACTACACATTTTATCCAAAAATTGAATTGAAATTGCTAGCCTTTTTTATTCAAGTGATAAAAAAATCAAAACACAGTAAACTCTAGAGAAGAGTCAGATAATCCAAAATCTATACTCAACACCCTTGATGGTGAGCTCCATCTAGACATACTCCTAAGAGCAATGGTGAGCTGATTTAGCATCACATCCACTCAGATCTGCAGAGAAGTTCAGAGACAGCAAAGCTGAGAGACATCAGTCCTGAAGCCTTGAAAAATCAGCACAAAATTAACAGCCTGGTTTTGGCAGCAACAACCCTATGCTGCTGGGTTAACAACAACATTTTGTCAGATCAAAGTGTTTTGTGGATATATTTTTTTCACCACCAACTCATAATCTTTCCATTGATAGTTAAGGTTTAAAAATTCCTCTTTCCAATTACTGCAAATATATGCCACAGTATATTTTAAAAGTAGCCAGATCCCAGTTCACATTGATATTCCAAAAATATTCTCCCCTCTGCTGAATTCTGTTGTTTGACCTCATTCCTGGAAAATTGTGCTAATAAAATCTTGACTGTAAACAGATACCAAGAACTGCCAGGGAATCTAGAAAACAATAAATGAGGTCCAATATCTTATGTTATTTCAGGTTTAGCCAGAGTCACAGAGATCATAGCACCTGTACTTGCATAACACAGCAATCACTTTGTACTCCATTTACAGATGAGTCAGGGTTTTCATTCTTACCCTTTCAAAACCTGTATTTTGAAGCAATTAGCCCCACAAAGCAGTTAATGAAGTCCATGGACTACATATCAGTGACTGTATCTACCTGGAAGTGAGGGGAGACACTTTTTAGGAGCTTCCCAATGACAGTGCAGCTCTGCCTAATACCAGCAGAAAACTGTTCCTTCAAGGCAGTAATGATCCTGTCAGTAAGACAGGAAAGAAATTTAAACTCTGCTACAGCTAGAGGATGTAAAAGAGGCCTGAAGAGTAAAAAAAAAAAAAAAAACAAAAAAAACCCAAAAAACTCTTAAACATAAGAGTTTTGGTCCTTACTTGAGGATAAAAATGTGAAAGTTTTATGCAAAGTATATTTATATAAAGGGTGATATTGCTAATCTACAGTGGTGAGCAATAGCTGATGTTTCTTTAAGATGTTTAGGACTAAAAAACCCTGAAGTGACATTAAAACTAAAGCTGTCTAAGTGGATACATGTAGTGTGCTTAAGAAAACCCAGGAAGAGAAGAAGGTTTAGTTTTTTACTGAGCTCTAATGAAATTGAACACATTAAATGACTGCTAGGTGCAATCTGCTGATCCAGAACCAGATGCAGAGCACGTTGGAGTTTCCTGTCAAGCTAATGAGCTGCAGATAAGACCCATGGGAGGTCTGGCCTGAAATGTTGACACTTTCTGTCCACTGAATGCCAGAAGTATCTACTGTATTTTTTGTTCTTTGGACTTGTTTTCTATGCTTAGCTTCCTCTTTGACTCTATAATAAAATACATTTAGAACATCTTCTAAACATACATCTTCCTACTACGACTTGTACTGAGAACCAGGCACCTGCCTAAATATCAGTAATAACAGAGTCACTTCTCACCCACAGGGTCACACATCCCATGAGAAACTCCAGAGCTTTACTGAAAGTTTGTAGAGACCACCGGGCTTGTGCTTCTCGACTTGAGATACAGTTTCAAGAGAAAAAAGTGTGTTTGCCTACAGCAAAGTAGACTTCCTCCAAAAGATTAAACTTCATCTATTTGAGTGCCTCCAGGGAATTTGCAAATAACTGGCCTTTCAGCTTGTCAGCAAAGTTGAAATATTGGATCCACACAGATGTTGGACAGTGGAATCTGTCTAGCCTTCAGCTCACAGACTCCACCATAAAAGATGTGCTAAATGAAACTCTTTTCAGGTGGATAGTCAAGATTTCTGAGCAATCCTGTGTTTTGGATTGAAGAAGGAAAATAAAATGTCAGTGTGTAGAATACCTTTTAACAGGGATCCCATTATTTTCTGCTTGAACACCTTGCTAACCCTGCCTTTCATGGGAATTGCAAAATGATTTCCTGGTGAATTCCTGTAGTGCCTTCCTAGCTTTTTTTTTTTCTGTGGAGTAGATCCCTTCTAAACACACAAGATACCTCAAGGGACACTAATCCCAACCAGGCTGTGGTGTCTTTGTCATTCAATGAGTGTGGGCAGAGATCTTTCATCATAGGGATGCTGATGATTGGCTGACATTTGGGAAGTGCCTGTGGGTAGGACAATTTTAGTATTAAAAATCTGTGGCATGGCTTAAGGGAGGTTTATATGAGTCAGTACACTTTGATCTGTAAAAATATGGACCTTTGTCTTCAGGACAATCCTTTCTGTATGAACAAGTTGCCAACATTTTGATCTAAGAATTGTTTAAATTGGCTTGTGTAGTCACACAAACGAAGAAATGTATGTGTAGTGATAATGTGGAAATGTGCCATTTTGCTATAGAGAGAGAGTTACAATTATATCTGCTAGACAAGTAGTTAATAGGGCATAGCAAAACTTTAAGCATTTTCCTCATCCTTGCAATAGGCAGCTGCTTGTTGGGTTTGGGGTGAGGATTTAGGATTTTTCTTTTTTGGAGGGCTGTGTTCGGTTTCTTTTCTTTTTTATTTCACTAAGTGTCCCAGTCACTCTAACAAAAAAAAAAAAACCAAAGCAGAAATGCAAAACAAACAAATACTTCCTTCTACCAATAACTTGCAAAAGGCAATGTAAAATCCACAAGCTGTAGAAGATGGCACCTCTCCCTGCATGGCCACTGAAGGATTTTTTTAGTGGTACCTCTCCTGTCACCATGCCATTTTTTTCATTATAATGATCACTTCCTTCAAAATCTTTCCTGCTGTATCATTCTGCTTTCACTCACTCTGTGTGCTTGCACACTACAAAAACTGTTATAAATTACTGCAACTTAAAGTATTATTTCTATAAATATAGACAAGACCTAATGTGTTAAAAACTTGAATTTCCACAGGCGTATGAAAGTTTTGATAAAGATATCAACAAAAGTTAGAATTTCTGGCTAAAATCAAGGCAGAAAATTACTGTTTCCATATCATCTGTGGGAGTTCCTGTGTATCTAGTTATCTTGCAGGATCTGCTGCTGTTTTTTTCACATTTTTAAAATTTCTATCTTGATGTAGAATAGCAAAGCTTACTAACTCTTCATATCATTGATGTCAAACAGAGAATGGAGAGCACTGCATGCCTTAACTTAGCATGTTTATGGCAACTCAAAGCTTTGGCAAACTTAAATACCAAATGAGAATTTATGCTCATGTTGCATTACTCCTAAGTAATACAGGAAGAATTTTACTAAGTAGCATTGAAAAGATGTAAAATATTCATTTATAATTTATTCAACTGTTTGTGAGGAAAGCCTGATGATAGAATAATTTTGAATAAATATTTTACACATTTATTCGGCTAATTTATAAATAACAAACTTAACTTGTTAATATTTTATTCAACGCAAAATGCCAAAACTCACTGGATACATTTTATGGAACATAATTCATATATATGTAATTGCATATCACTACTCCAGGATTCAAAACAATATTTTTCACTGCTGATATTAAATTAGTAATGAATTAATATATCTTGGTTTTCTTTGGTTTTATTTTTAACCTAATTGCCTGTGTTGGATAGGGGCTTTCATCTTTTTAGTCACTTCTTACAAAGAAGCTTCTTATCCAAGTATAAAATCATGTTTCCATAGTCAAAAATAATAGCAACTTTGTCCAGACCTTTCCCTTAACTCATAGTAACAGCAACTGGAAATGAAAAATTACCAACCTCTTAGCTAGTGGTAAAAGATGTACTCAATTGTACGAACTATGAGCAATGAAGTGTACAAATTAATTAAAAATTAAAAATATCAAGGAAAAAGGTCTTCCACTTGGTGTTGGGCCAGTCAGAGATTTAAGTACAGGAAAAGCTGGCAATGATGCAAACTTTCACCAAAATGAGAATAATAAAACTGCCAAAGATAACACAAGAAGAACAAGGGCTAAGGAAATGCTTTCTGGATTTGGATGTTGGTCTGATACACCCTCATTCCCCAAGCTCAGAAAATATTTTCAATTCAAGATAGCTATAAAGCTTATGATATGGATAAACATTAACAAACCAAATGGAAAATAACTCCAACAGCTGGGGATATCTGAGGTTATGAAGATTGTAAAATAAATATTGAGAGACTGTTGAAACCTAAACCACTTAATGAGTATTAATATTGTGCCAGCTTTCACAATAAAGAAATAGAATGATGCAATTAATAAGTAAAGGCTGAGACATTTTCAAAAGAAATACTTGCAGCAAAATAATTCTTATTTCACTCTTCCATGTTTGGGGAGTTATTTTTTTAAAGCCTCTATATATAAATATACATATGTGAGTTTTTACATTTGATGTAGTAATACCCAATATTTATTAATATAAAAATATAGAAAGATGCAACATCAATAGAAGACACAAACTGTAAACCGAAAACCACCAAATAACTGACTAATCCTCTAGTGAGTGGAATGACAGGACAGCTTCTAAACAGATTTCAAAAGGACAAGGTTTCTCACTATTTAAAATTTTCATGGATGTCCTGGGCAATCAAACATTGTCTACATCCAAGATAAATGTCATTCACTTCACTTGGTATAAAACTTCTTATGAGATCTTGAATGTGTTCATTAATCTATGGCCAAACATTATAAGTAGCTTTTCAATATTATGGGAGCTTTTCATAACAAGTAGAGATTTTAAAAAATGGTTCTTTTGTTCATTTTGACAAAATGCCTTGGCAAGAGGGTATCATGGTCATTAACATCATACTCTTGAAACTTGTCAACCAAATGTGTCTTTTGGAATCAGATTCTACCAAGCACTGATCTTCATCTTTTATTTTAATAAAGATTTTAAAAGCCACAGATATATTTTTCCTTAAAAGATACCCTTGACCCTGTAATCTATGGCCATAATATTGGATTCAAGCTTAAAATGTGAATTAAAAAAAAAAAAATCCCCCTCTTCTGGAGAATTAAAATTTAGCTTAAATCAGACATAGAGGAAATGGAACCTGGGCTTTACTCATCTCCCAGCAGTATCATCTCCTTTGCTGAAGCAGTTCTGCAGAATTTCTAACTTAAATGTTGGCACAGAAAAAAGTTTTAAAATACTGCCAGCTATTTGAAAATTAAATTGTCCTTCTACATTCATGCATATCTTAATAGCATTATTCATTTCATATTCACATTAGACTTCGTCCTAATGCATAAGCATTAAAGCCCCAGCTGCAGTTTCAGCTCTGCTGTACACAGCTAGGTGCTGGATGTAGGTCATAAAAAAAGCTTCCTGCCTCAAGGGATGGGGAGGTCAAGACCTTTACCCTGCACAGGCTCATTCAGAAGATTAAGTTTCATTAGCTGTGAGAAGAGTGACAACAACATACAAGCCTGCCTAATTCATCCATCCCAAATTTTAGTTAAGGAAGTGGTCCCAATGATCTCAGTGGAGCTGCTCATGGAATATTATAAATTTTAATGCCAGTAGATGTATTTGAAAGATCAAGGTCACAGGCATTTTGTTTCTTCCCTTTTCCACTGCACATGATTTATGCTTTTTCTAATGGTGAGTTGTCAGACAAGAAGTGCTGCAAGATGAATTATTGTCCAAAGTGTTCATCTGGTCCCCCAGGTGTGTGGTGTATTGTGAAATGCTAGCTTGGGATAATTCAACAGCCCATCTCACTGGCTTGTTTCTAGGCTGAAAAATGAATTTGCATTGCTGTGCTCAGATATTGCCACTATCCTTCCTCTGCCTGACTCTCTGACACATTCCTTTATACATTAATGACCCAAATGGAAGGCAGGACACCAGCAAAGAAACATCTCTTCAGATGACAATTTTAAGTTTCAAGTGTTACAAATACCATGACACCATTTAAAATAATGTTTCTCTGAGTGCTAAGCCAAGGTCAGAGCGTTTTGCATAAAATCTGGTATTCCTGGATTTGTTTCCCATCATATTTGCCACATATCATTATATTACTGTGCTTCCATTTTCTTTCTACTGTAATGCTTTTCAACCAAAACATTTGGGAATAAAGTATATTTAGATTACAAAAGTTTTTAAAAGTCTCATAAAAACATTTTTTTTAACCTCATTAAAGGGAAACAATGGAAATTAATATTTGGCTTTTACCTTAACCGCAAATTATCAACGTGTTTCTCACATAAGGAAGTTGACAAGATTAAGTTTTTTTTTTACCTAATTGCCAACATTTACCTTCACTATAGAATTTTCCAGTGGAAGAGAAGTGCATGGGAAAAGTGCAAAAAAGGCCAAGATGCAACAGAAAATATTTAGTGTTTTTACAGGCTTCTGCTCTTGGAGCTCTTCTGCTACTTCATACCTGAATTTTTCCACCTGCATTCACGAGAGCACTTTTTTCTATTAAAGACAGTTTGTGCTCTATCAAATAGTTGTATGAGAAGTGAGTAACATCCATTTTGCCTTACAGATGTAAATACTAAACTGGAGTTTGGGAATTTCTGAGCAAAAAAGATTTCAGTTTAATGTTCCACTTCTATGACAGTGAAATCCCAAACTATATGTTCATATTTATCTTATTCTAATACAAGTTTCTGAATTGGCTTTTGCTATATTGCTTATGTTTCATAAGAGATTCAAAAGAATGTATCACTAAGCTGAAGTCTAAGAATCAGTGAGTAAATATTTGCCAATATGTATACATGAATCTTTGAAATAATTATTAAAACTTATTTAATGTCAGTGAATTGAAACATCTGAAAGTATATGCTACTTGGAGGTAAGAAAAAACAAAGAAAAATAATCCAAGCTTTTTCATCAGTCTCTGAAACCCGTGAAAATTTTGATTAGCAATTATTCACAGAGGTAAATTACTCAAGTGCTCCTTAAAATAAGCTGTCAAAGGAAAGGGATAGATATACTTGGCAGACTCATGAAATAGGGTTAAGACTTAAAATTAGCAGTGCAATTTATCATTCAGATTACTAAGGATGAAACAGTGCAAACAAAAACTCACAAAATTTGGCAGGGAAAGAAAAGGAACAATATAACTGCAGTGAAAAAAAAATCACACAAGGTATTCTATTTAGTGATGGTACTTGCCTAATTAAAAAAAGAGAAAAATTCAGTCTTCTGTGATCTTAAGTAAATAGAAGAAATATTGAAAATGAGATGATCTACATCACTGATATGAATGTGTAGTACTGCAGTCATATGATTAAAACCACACATTCCTACACATGCATACTCTTTATACAGTGATACAGAGCTGGGTGGATTGCAAACATATTACCTGGACAATTCTTCAGCACATGTAAGAAAAATTACTTTCATTACATGATTAAAGTTTATTTATAGGGCTCTTAATTAGAGAGAAGTCACCAAACCATCCCTCTGAAAAATGAAGCTGTTCCTTTATTTGCACAAAGATTTTTCTCTCATCAGCTTTCTCATGGCAAATATGACCGTGGAATGCCACACCTGATTTCTACAGAGCCATTTTTAGTGCAACTGTAGTTTTCCAATAAAAACGTTCTCCTGTCTGCTGTTCAGTCTTTGTTTTTTTTTTTTGTCACCATTGCCATTATTCTGAGGGGACACCAGGGTGGGGAAACCACAGCCCATCCACCTGACAGCAGCACAGGTCCTTTCTAAGGCTTCCAGCTTATCCTTCACTCAGGCAGCTCACCAAGGCAAACACGTCAAGCCCAAATTCTTTGTACTGCTTTCCACAGCCTGTTGCACCCATGGGATCAGCAGCAGGTGGTTTTCAGTAGGAAATTCAATAAAATAGTGACAGAAAGTGCTAGGGCCCACATATCCCACACCTTATTCAGATTTTATACAAAAAGAGATTATTTCTTTATTTTGTCTTGAAATTTTATTAATTCTCTAGTAAGCAGATCAAACTTTTAATTAAAACTAAAATCAAATATCAGAACAGTCATTTTTCTCAGTAACTTTGGAGACAACCTTTTGTATTGTACAGAAAGCATTCACGTATAAATACACAGTGTTGTTTCATCCTCTTTCTAAAGATAACATGGGAAATGGAAGAACATTTCAAAACAAAAATAAATCTCTCATTTCCAATATCAGCAGCAATGTTTAAATAAATTGATAATATTGCACAGGAAGCACAGACCAAAAAAACACTCCCCTCAAGGAAATAAAACTAGAGATAATCTAAACTTCAGTGAAAACCCCTTCCCTCCGGCAAATCAGCTAAATAGATCAAAAATTATCTCTTGACTACTATGCTCTGCAAAGAAGAAAAAATTATAAACAACATAGCAGAAATATACCTGCTGGTAATAAACTATGGTCATCACTTGGACAGACACATAGGTTCACTTCTGTCTGCTATGCCACTAAATCCAAAGTCTGGATGAGATGAGCACAAACCACCAGAGACCATTACAACTGAGGGTATTTTACCTTACTTTGCAAAAGGGATGTTTACTAATATTGATATTTACAGACAACAATGAATTATTTTTTAATCAATCATACAGCCAGAGTGTTTTGGATTGGAAGAGACCCTAAAGATTATGTCATTCCAACTTCCCTGACAAGGGTAGGGACACCTCCACTATCCCAAGTTGCTCAGAGCCCCATCCAACCTGGCCCTGGGCACTTCCAGGGATGGGACATCCACAACTTCTGTGGACAATCTGTTCCATAGTAAGAATATTAAGTGTTTTATGAGGCCTTCCAAAGTCAGAATAGCATCTGATTTTAATAAACATTTTTCTCCTGTGTTCAAGAACTTGTAATTTGATCTCTGGCACTTCAATTCATGTAGAGACACATTGCAGATTCTAGTCAGACATTTAATGACATGTTTTCCCATGCAACATTTATTAACTTTCTATTTAATAGTTTATATCTGGAAGCATCATTGATGAATACTTTAAGTATGTTGCTAAGTTTGTTGACAACCACAGGAATTTTTAAGAGACACACTCAATTGCTGCCGTTAAAAAACCCTACAGATATATATCCAAGACTAGTGTGAATATATGTTCACACATATGTATGTATGAGTCAACAGAACATTTCTGCAGGAAAATGAACTATAATTTTCTGAAAGAGTGCAGGTATAATGCTAACTCATTTTTAACTGTAAAAGTAGATGCATTGCTGAATTCCGTGTAGACAGAACAAATTAAATGGCTAATATTAGGATTTTGTAACCCTGACTATCAATGTAAATTATTCATATTATTTGAGATTTTGGCAGGATTTTATGACTCAGGATGAACTTATGCTAAGGCAGCTAGTCTATGTGTCATAAAGAAATATGTGATCTTTCACCAAGCTAAAGAATCACCAAAATCAAGCATTCTGCCTTGAAATTTCAGGTGAGCTTTGTGTCACTGGTACCAGTTATTACCAAAGAAGAGTTACACAACATAAAGGACCCACACTAACCAACTGTACAGCCCCTGACAATTTTGGCTCTTTTTTTGTCTCAGCAGACACAAAGATCTTCATAAGTTTCTAGAATAATAATAACAACAAAGTTTTAATGCTTGAAAATCCCTCAAAGTTTCACTGACAGTAAAAACAAACCCATAAAAAGTTATCAGATCAATGTTTGGACTTAGATGCAATGATGAATTATTATTAAACCACAGGATTTAGTATTAAACCACAGGAACAAATAGTGAATAAACATACCATGCCACACATCTCCCCCTTGTGGAAGGAATCCCAGCTATTATTAGCTTAGATGAATCACTAGGGCAACTGCTCTTGGAAAAAAATACCTTTCCAGACCTAGCCTGAAGATTTTTCTTCTCCTCTTTAAAGAGCTCTATTTCTGGATGATTCCACATCCTTGGATATTTGCTTTTGCTGGGATAAGCTACTTGCTCAAAACACTGAGTATTGAAACAAACACCATATGCTTCTTCTCAACTCCAATCCTCTGGTGATCTTTCTGTAAAAGAAAGGGTCTTTCTATGCATTTAAAATAATTCCTCATCTGCCTCACACTGGGGAAACATTTCTTTTTTCATTAGGCATAGATGCTCAAAGGGAAAAACACGACTAACAATACAGAGAACATTGACTTGTGAGAAATGCCTTTCAGGAAGGAGCTGGAAAGCTCATTTCATGCACAAGACTAGGCTAGTTACTGAAAACAATGGACACATTTCAGTAGCTAAATCCCCGGGTCAAATAAACAAATAGAAAGGTATTTCAGCATTGAGCACACTCAAAGCGCTGTTTCTTAAGAATGCTATATAGGAAAAACAATTTACACCAGAAACTGAACAACTTTAAACTCTTGTGCCTAATACCCATAAGATCAACTACTACTCCATTCCACTTTAGAAGCTCCCAAGTTGAGGCTTAACATCCTGAATGACACTGAGATGACTTGGTTTGGTCAGCCAACTCTTACTGCAGATGGTCCAGCAATAAAAACCACTCAAAACATCTGGTTCTGTCCTCAGCAAAGTATTTCCCAGATCTTTTTGGATTCAAAACAGTGGTGTAGAGGTCACCATACTTATTTACTCTTCCAAATATAAAATAGAAATTGGGCAGATTTGGGCTAAATAACATCAGAGTGAAAACAAAAATATGAACCAAATCTCCTGTGTCTGAGGCCATTAAATTGTACTGGATGGGAAGCCACTATAAGTTTAACTCTGTAATTTTAATTCACATAGGTAAAACACCAGAAGAAGAGAATCCTTTTCTGGAGACAATGCATGTGAACAGATGGAAACTTATTATAGACACCAACAATTTTTAGTTTACAGATGAACCTAGAAGAGTGATAATTTCACAAAGTACCTTAGTAAAGGGGCATCCTGAAAAATACAGTATTGTGACAGTCAGAAGCAAAATTAATTTCCTTCTGAATGGCACAGAAAGTATATAAGGAGAATGAGGTAGCTCCAAAATATCTGATAAACCTGGTATTTTGACTGCAAGATGTTCAGAATACCAGGCACAAGAATGAGATATTGAGCAGTTTGTCATTAATCATTGAAATACCACTTTAGTTATTTCAGACTGGCCAGTTGGACAGAGAACCTGCCAGCTGAATCCTCCTGTACCATTTCTTCTGATTATCCTCAGAAAAAAACCTAAAAACATTTTTAAAAACAAGCTCCTCTACTTCTGGCTCCCTTTTAAATGGGAGATTTTACAGTCTTCCTAATGACTTTAAAAACTCTTGATTTATGTGCAAGGGTAATTTGATAGATATTCATTATAAACATTTTTCAAAAGTTCTAGAACATGTCTATAAACTGACAAAGGTGGTCATAAACCAATGCACTGTCAAGCCTGCTAAGAAAGCAAACTTTAGAGATTACCCAGTAAGGTTCTGCTGTCTCCAAATTCTGAGTTCAGAAAGCAGTAAACTTCCAAATAGATTTATATATTAGCAGCTTTAATTCTTTCCTCCCATATGTTATTTCCTTCATAATTAATTGTTTAAAATATCAGACAAAATAACAAAAGGTCAAAAGTCTTTTTGTAATCTTATTTTATCATATGCCATGATTATATTACAACAGAAAAGAAAAGGAATTTTTTTGTTATTTAATATTCAAGCTGTTTTATCTCTTGCTAACAGACTGAAATATTTTATCCTATTCAGGAAGACTTTTGTTTTTGGGGAAAAAAACACCTCTTGAAAAATTACTATCTGGTGTTTCCCTGCATCTCCTGTTTCAAACCTTCAGAGGCAAATACTGAAAAGAAAGAAGTTTCCTCCCTATTAGTTTTTCTAGTAAAATTAATTTACTAGCAGCAGCCAGCATTTCTTTCATCAGTGTGGAATTATACAGCAGCTGACCAACAGCAATGTCACAGATCACCTCTTCAACAGAGAATTCTTATTCTGTTGCTGAAAAATGCACACATTGGTAAGCACTACGCTGAAAGCTGATAGGCTCTTGATTTAAACTTCCTTCCAGAGATGCAGCAAGAAATCTTAGTGAACACTGACTTTCTGGGAATGAAATATGACAGCAAACTCTAGCCCAAAAATCCCTAAAAAAACCTGTTTTTATGACATAACACTGTTTTTATGACTCTTTTATCTTTTCCTTCCCAGACCACTGCCATGCAGGCAAACCTTCACAGGCAAGCCTGGCAACACCTCCCTACATCCCTCTGGACTCTTGTAACAACCCCAGCTTTGGTGGCAAGAGGTAACTCCCTGAGATGGCTAGAGAAATGCTGGGAGGAATAATTAGCCACGTGCCCCAAACATTTTTTCTTGAGAAACTATTACAGTGGAAATAATTTATTTCCATGTACTGGTTGTTGTGCAGCAATAAGGATGCCCCAGAAGGAGGAATATGAGTCAGAAGTCAACCCCTCCACCACCTCCTCTACAGACCCAAAGTACCTGGACAAGATGAGTGAGAACAGGTCCAAAAATCCAGGGGTCACAGAGCAAGGTGAGATCCAAAGTTGTAGGAAAACTGCAGGAACTCAGGCTGAGCAGAGAGCAAAACCAGACACAACCACTACTAGAGGATCAGCCAAAAAAAGAGCCAGCAACCCAGGCAGAGCTTAAATAGAGCCCCTGGGCACATTGGTAGAGTGGTTAGGAGAGTCCCAGGTGAGGCTGGTCAGGACCACTAAACCCTACTAGCGCCCCGAGGGCCCTGAGTGAGCTCTTGTCAAGTAAATGTCACTTCAGAGGAGGGAAACAAAGGCTCTGAAACTGAAGCTTAGGCAGGAAACTGCTCAGAGTTCAACGGGGACTGCAGTTGATCTGAAATAAGTCATAATAAAACTGAGAACCTGATGTGGAAGATGCCACTTGTGCACTTCTGCCTTCTCCCAGAGGTATTCCTCCAGTCAGACAGTGATCCACTTCCACAAACACCCAGAAGACACAATATGGTTTGTCTACAGAGTGCTGACTATTCTTCCCAGATTTCAGTTGACAAAGAATTATTAATACAAGTGTATCTTGTTTTGAGTACAAATGCTACAGCCCAGATCCTGAAAGCTGCATGTGTGATCCAAGGACAGCAATTTCAGTGTGCAGGCCATGTGGAGTTAGTGTGCATCTCCTGAGCATGCCAGAAGTGAGAGAAATTGCTTGACTGCAGGCCTTCTGGGAGATCCTGGGGGGGGTTCTGAACTCCTAGAAGGCCATTGCAAATTGAAAATCCCCTTGGATTTCTCTGATTTACAACTCAGGCAACCATCACTGTCTTGAAGCCCTAAGAAAAAGTACACAAAGCTACTCTGGCCTCTCTCTCCTATGAGAGGTCTATGAGGCAAAGACCCTCTGCCCAAGAAAAACACAGAGAGGAGCTAGCTTGTGGAGGGATTGATTTTGTTTCAAAAGAATTAGTGGCAATAGAAATGAAAAATACATTTCAAAATCTCTGAGCTAACTATCACTCAAGGCTTCCTGAGCTATGTTTTTGTGTTATAATTTGATTCCTTACACCTTCTTCTGATGAGACCAGAGGAATGAAAATATTTTTCTTATTCAAATGGAAACTTGCAGAGAAGATTCATGTAAGTCATATATTTTTTCCCCATTTTATCCTGTCAATTCTGCCTACCAAAAAAAAAAAAACAAAAAAACCCCAACAAAAAACAACAAACCCTCTAAACTGTGATCCTGTTCAGCTGGTATTGGAAATATTTGACTGAAATCACCAGTGCTGCAAGTATCTCTGTAGTGAGGTATTAGAAAATCGACCACAGGCAGAAACAAGACTGCTGCTCTAATTCTCAATATTTGAAGACCCTGCAGGATCCATCTTTCAGGTCACAGTCACCAATAGCCATCATCAGGGTAGCACTGGGGCTTTCAGGTGCTATTCCCACTTGGGGAAGGTTTACTTCTGGGATGCCAGCCACAGCTCACAGTCCTCCCCCTCACTTCCCAAGATCAACATTCATTTCCCAGGTTGTCTGTCAAAGTGTCAGCATTTCGACTGCCTGAGGCTGTGAGCTGATGCACACAGTGTGACATGGGGCCAGCAGTTGCCTCTTTTTAAATAAAAATAAATTTAAAAAAACAGCAAAACAAACTACAAAAAAACCCCAAAAACCAAAAAAAACCCAACAACAACAAAACAAAACAAAACAAAAAAAACAAACAACAACCCCAAACATCCCTAATGTAATCAATAGGAGGTGTCTGGGCTCCGTGCTGAGTTTCTGGAGTTTATGCTTGAGGGATGGCATCAGGGGCTGCAGAGTTTGTGGGTTCCAGGGCAGCAGGGCAGCTCCTGAGCCCCTCTCTGTGGTGGGCATGTCCCTGAAGGACAAAGAAAATTCTTATTTTGGAGGAGGCAGAGTTACCACAGTTACCCACACATGTACAAATAACATATTTAGGCTAACATGGCATGGGTTTGACAGGTGAACACCTCTCTTGTTTTCCTTCTTTCAGCAATTATTTTAACAGCAGAGACATCAACCCATGAACATCTCTCCTGGCACCTCTTGCTAAGTAAGATTTTTCTGGAAAACTGAGAAGTTTGAAGAAGCAGGCCCACGGTAGGATAAACCAGTGATGACTAAATTTTTGCCTTAAGCCATTGTGCCATTTATTGTAAAAAATCCAGAAAAGGCTGGGTTTTAGTAACTCAAATATTTTATGTGACATAAAGCCTGTAAAACAAATTCCCTGCTACATTTTAGCTGCTTCAGTTCACACCTTCAAATAAATTGGAGAAAAATTGCATCCAGCTGCTTTCTGACCTATTCCCAAGTAACATATCTTACCAGGAATAAAAGAAACTGTCAAAATATGCTAAAGGCAAGAGTGGAACACCTAAGTTCTACCAAATTCACAATATTTTACTGCATAAACCAAGTATGACCTATAACAATTTACTCTGAGAAAGAGTGTGAGGAACTTCAGAGTGGCCTGAAAGTATAACTTAATGCCACATGACATTCACTATTGGTAAACTGAAAGTACTTCACACTCAAGGAAAAGTATGAATGTGCAAAAATTTCTGGGTTCCAAATGATGGTATTTAAATGAAAATCTCTGCTAAGTAAAATATTTTGGAAAAGTAAACACACCAGGAATATCTATACCTGTCCACAGAAAATATGCTTTATAAATTTGTTTTTAGCTTAAGTATCACAGAGAATTCTTCCTTCTATCTTAAAAAAAAAAAAATTAAAAAAAACCAAAACAGCAAAAAAACCCATCAGTGACTGGCACAATAACTATAATTACCAGTCTTGGAAAGTTCTTTTTTGAAAGAATGGCTTAATGGATTTGGATTACTTGCCTCAGAAAGGTAAGGAGTAAGAAGGTTCATGACAAAAGCATATAAAATGATAATTGGTGAAGAGATGATAAGAGAGAAACTCTAGTTCCCTTTTCAACAAAGGAACAAGGAATCACTTAGTGAGACTGAAAAATGGGAAGTCAGGATGAAAAGAAATATTTTTCACAGAATGTGATTTCAGGCTTTGGAAATTTACTGCCACAGCCTGCCTTTGAGGCCAAGAGTTTAGCAAAATGTCATAAAAACTTTCTTATTTAATTGGTAAGAAGAGTGTATAGATCTAAATAATGAATGATAATATAGTTTTGGGAAAGTTAAATAGGTTCTCTAGGGAGACCACTAAACAGGGGATATGTTCTATTTCATATTGTATTTCTACAACACATTTGGGTTAGTATTTTGCAAGAACCCCTTAATAAGTTCAAACGTTATTGAAGTGTTGTATTTGTCACTATTTGCATGAAGATATGATTTTTTTTCAGGAGAAACTAGAGATAAAGACATGGTAGAAACAAAAAAGTACTGACTAAAGAGTAGTTCCATGACAATTTCAAGTAGCCTAAAAAGATATTTTTGCAGTGCAAATAATCAAAGGTTGTTTTGTGAGAAGGAAAATTTTAGGAGTTTTTCAGTATGCTCATGGAGCTTTATAGGTTCTCGTATCTTGCAATTTTGATTAACAGAAAATGATTTTTTTTTATTTCAACAAGGTCATGGACTTCACCACTTTTAGTCATTAACCTTATATATCAATGCAACTTGTAGCACATTCTTTCTGTATTTCTCTAATATTGCAGTATGCATAAGTCAGTCTGAGGAGTTCTTTCTGAATTTCTCACAAGTTTTGTGAATTTTCAGATTGATTTGTTTGAACTTCAGAGGCTTCCTTTATTGATTTTTATTGAACATTTTTGCAAGAAAACACTTCCTACGTGCTTTCTAAAATTTTCCTGAACTCCAGTACTGATTTGGAAAATGAAAAATGTTGAAATATTCTTCTATGTTTCTGCATATCCACAATACTGCATTATTATTTTTATTATGTTTATGAATTCATTTATGAGAGGTTTTGGCTCATCAAAGTTCACAGATGCTTTGCCTTCTCAAGGTGGTTGAAAAACCTCAGGAAACACTATGGAGAATCAGGATCAACAGGAAGAATACTTAAGACCTGCAAGTAACCTGCCTTTCTTGACAACTAAAAAAGTAAAATGCCTGTAAGATGAATATGGTCCAAAAACAATGCAATCATATATTTTCAAACAAAATAAAATAGTCTAGTGTGATTTCTAATGTGATTGATGTTTCATGCTTCATTTATACTGTTGTATCCCTTATTAATGATTAAATTCTACCTCAATATGGAAGCATAAAATATGATTTGATGGAAAAATAAAATCTGATCAAATACTAAAATGAATTTAAATTCTTTCCATCAAGATGCTGAATTAGTTTTAGATTTAATCAGTGCTTTCAATAAATTGACCAAACCTAAAATTTGTTTGAATGTTAATTCATCTGGTTAAGATAGTGGAGCAATTTAACCCAAACTAATTCACAGTTATATAGAGAACAGAGGGGTCAATCAAAAAACTGTTGCAGTATTTTCAGTGTATTTAATTATTTTCTTGATACAGCAAGAATCATAAGAAAAAGGAGAATAGAGACAGAGGTGGAATATTTATTGTGCTTAAACATTTTTCCTGACATGCATGAATCAGTATCACTCAGTAGCAAAATATTTGGAACACCTTTACTGTGGAAATGCTCACTGGAATTTTCCAGTGTTATTAAATTTTTTTTTTGACAGAAGTGCTGCATCACGTACAGGGGTGCTTTGTGACAGGTGTGGTGCTGGCTCTTTGGAAATGCACATGGAGGAGCTGAATGGTTTAATGAAGAAGCAACCATTTGTTCTCAAAATCTAACAAGCAAATGGTCCCTAAATCACTGATGATATTCCTTAGGACATGGCTTTGATGGCAATTTTGTACAATATCTATCCCAGGTTCCATATCTCAGTCCTTGTTTTATGGTTGGTGCGTTATCACTTTAGCAGAGTGCAAGAACAGAAGAAAAATGGAGACAACCCTGAGCAATGAAAGATAAGGTTTAATGGCCAAAATGAATATGAACATCAGAAACAAATGGGTTGAAGTTTATGGCACTATCATTTTGATATGAAGACAAACTGTTTTCCATGGATCTTTCCCCACTTACAGTCAACAAGCAACACTGAACCAACGTGCACACAAAGTCCAGGATATGAAGTTAAACAATGAGCTGCTATACTTAGATTCTGTGTCTGTTTTTCTGGGTTTGATTCACAACAAATTTTCTCTGATGGAACTATAAAACTGATTTTGGAAAATAATGATTTAAGCTAGGAAACAGGACTTGAAATATTTATTTTTAAATTTTAAGGTTTTTTTCCATTCACAGTGCCAATTTCTAGACTCATTTTGAACTCAGCATAAAGATTTTCCTTTGCAACTGAAACTAGTATTTTGATCAGAGCTGCACTCAAGTTTGAAATAAACTTTATTAATTGTGATATTAATATTTTATGTGGGTTTTTTTTTCACTGAGCAGGCAGTGTCCATGATGAATCTCAAAAAAAAAAAAGGGTTCTAATTGAGCTAGATAAAGGAAGTGTGGGGAAATCACTAGATTTCATGAACAAAACAGCTAAATTTACTGTCTTTAAGTCTTGAAGAGCTGTCTGACAGACACACCATGCAGGCAAGCTCATGTAGAGAGGGATTCAGTCCACTTGAGATAGATGGAGTTGTTCTGTGTGAAATTAGAATTCTAGTGCAGGCAACTAATGATTAACCAGCTGATGAGAAATTTGAAGGAGGAGGACTCTCCCTTTACAATCAAGCTGGAAAATATTATTTAGCCAGGTGCATCATGAACAGTTCTAATCTGCTGGTAATGAGGGGATATTCACTTTGGAGGGGGCGTTAACGGATACACAGTGGGATTCCTGATCCTGGGGGAAAGAAGTCCATTAACTCATCTTTATAATTCATCTCCCATTAAGCTTTATTCATAATACCATAAATTATATGTAAGTATATCCCACTAACTGTAGGAAAACCATATCAAAACTGTAATTTAATGAGAGATCTTAATAATATTTGAATAATTTTACTGAACTGCCTGAGTTTATGAGGATTCTCAAATTTAAACATATGGGCAATAATGTACAAATC